>NC_053430.1:94670894-95010623 GCF_007990345.1 Gossypium hirsutum
TCATGACATGAGGGTGAAGGGGCTACATGAATTTTATCACCGTAGATTGACATTTGTGGCATTTTCTGTCAAAATTGATGCAGTCACTTTCCATTGTCAGCCAATAATAACCGAGTCTCATGCTCTTTCTGGCCATATTGAAACCATTGGCATGCGTTCCGCAAATTTCCTCATGGACCTCTTCAAGTATTTTTCTGGCTTCAACATCATCCACACATCTCAAAAACATCTGATCCTTCCTCTTTTATACAGGATATCCCATTAGAACAATCCCGTGCATTCTTTAATTGTTTTTATCGTTTCATTCGCTTGTTCGGATACTTTGATTCTTAGTATATTCTAAGATATCATGGAACCAAGGCCGTCCGTCTACTTCTTTCTCAATGCTACAACAGTGTGCAGGGACCTCGTATATGCTCATTTGAGGGGCATTATTTCTGCTTCTCTACTTGCTTTGAACATTGAAGCCAAAGTGGCTAGGGCATCAGCCAGTTGGTTCTCTTCTCGTGGGAAGTAATGAAAAGTTATTTCTTTGAATTCCTTGATCAATCCAGCCACTAAATCGCTGTACTTAATCAATTTTGAGTCCCTCACTTCCCATTCTCCACGGATTTGGTAAATCACTAGGGCTGAGTCCCCGTACACCTCCAAGATCTCGATGTTTCGTTCGATAGCTGCACGAAGCCCCATGATACAGGCCTCATATTCTGCGATATTATTGGTACAGAGGAAATTCAGTTTGCAGTGAACGGATAATGATTCCCGTCTGGTGATACCAGGATTGCTCCAATTCCATGCCCTAAACATTTGACGCACCATCAAAGCACATCTTCCATGACTTCTCTTTTGATGACTCGGATTCTATTTTTGTGATGCACATTAAGTCTTCGTCTGGGAAATCGAATCTTAAAGGCTCATATTCCTCTGTCGTTCGAGTTGCTAAGAAGTCAGCTATTGCGCTCCCTTTTATCGACTTCTGACTTACATAGGCAATGTCATATTCCGAAGGAGGATCTGCCATCGTGCCATTCTCCTGATAGTACCGGCGATTCCATCATGTATTTTATTGGGTCCAGTTTTGAAATTAGCCATGTCGTGTGATACAACATATATTGTCTAAGTCTCCGAGCTACCCAAACCAGAGCGCAACAATATTTCTTAATGGACGAATATTTTGCCTCATATTCAGTGAACTTTTTGCTGAGGTAGTAGATCGCCTTTTCTTTCTTTCCTGACTCGTCATGTTGTCCCAGTATGCAACCCATTGAACTTTCGAACACTGTCAGATACAAAATTAATGGTCTTTCCGGAGTTGGCGGTACTAGCACTGGGGGACTGGACAAATATTGTTTTATCTTATCAAAGGTCACTTGGCATTCCTCGTTCCATTCTCCCGGGTTATGTTTTCGAAGAAGCCGAAAGATTGGGTCGCAGTGGTTGGTAAGTTGAGCGATAAATCAGGCGATGTAATTTAATCTCCCTAAAAATCCTCTAACTTCCTTTTGCGTGCGCGGAGGTGGTAATTCTTGGATGGCTTTTATTTTATCTGGATCAACTTCGATACCTCTTTCACTGACAATGAAGCCTAGCAACTTTCCCGAGGTAGCCCCGAATGTACATTTGGCGGGATTAAGCTTTAGCTGAAACTTTCTCAGCCTTTCGAACAACTTCTTGAGGTTCATTACATGCTCTTCTTCTCCTCGAGATTTAGTAATCATATCATCGACGTTGACCTCTATTTCTTTATGCATCATGTCATGGAATAACGTCACCATAGCCCTCTGATATGTTGCCCCAGCATTCTTTAACCCGAATGGCATCACCTTGTAGCAGAACATTCCCCACATTGTTATGAAGGTAGTTTTCTCCATATCCTCAGGGGCCATCTTGATCTGATTATACCCCGAGAATCCATCCATGAAAGAAAACAATGAATGTTTTGCTGTGTTGTCCACCAACGTGTCAATATGTGGCAAGGGAAAATTATCTTTTGGGCTTGCTCGATTCAGGTCACGGTAATCCACGCACATTCGTACTTTTCCATCTTTCTTTGGTACCGGGACTATGTTAGCCACCCATTCTGGATATTTGGAGGCTAGTAGGAAGCCAGCGTCAAATTGCTTCTTGACTTCCTCTTTTATTTTCAACAGCATTTCGGGCCTCATCCGTCTTAATTTTGCTGGATGGGCTTGCATTCTAGCTTTAATGGGAGCTTATGGACCACTAAATCTTCATCTAGCCCTGACATGTCCTGGTATGACACGCGAAAACATCTTTGTATTCGCGGAGTAAAGTGATCAAACTATGCCTGGTACTTTCTGAAATAGAAGTCCCAATCTTCACTTCTTGTTTCCTCTCTTCAGTGCCCAAATTTATTGTTTCCACAGATTCTTCATGAGGCAGAACCTGTTTATCCTCTTGTTCCACCATTCTTAACAATTCAGGAGACGAGACATAATCTTCAGCATTTTCTTCGGCTTCAAATTCTCCTAAGCAAACAGCCTTCTCAAAATCAATTTCAAGATTCGTAACGGGCTTATTCATGTCGTCAATATCTGAACACCTAAAATTTGAATGGAAAAAGGAAGCTATAGGGGGACATCCAAGTATTGGAAACAACAAACAAATGTTATGTCATGGCAAAGAGGCAAATGTAAGGATAGGCTATGAAATGAGAAAATGATTATGAAATTAGTGATAATGCGAAAAATCGTGACAAAATGCATCTTCATTGATATTCATTTAAATGATAAAGAGCGAATGCAAACTCTTACAAAAGAATTCTATTATATCTAAGGACACAATAGAAGGTTGGTGTTTAGCATTACTCTGAAGGCTTATAAACTAAAAGAAGCTCATCAGCAATCCAATTGTTCAACATGAAACCAGGAGGGCAAGGGCGTATCCTCGAGACATCTGTACTTGCACCAGCTTCTTTGTCAATGACATTTATACTGATATTCTGGAAATCCCTTTCAATTAATCCCAGCATGTTTCGTGGATCATCTTGTCCAGGGTACATCATTCCCGCAGATGTAAATGTTTTTGACAAAGGAGGGTACTCTATTGGTTCCCATTCTGGTTCTCGGCCCAAAGTTCTTGCAATTCTTCTCTCTTGATCCTTCTTCCACTGTCTTCTTCTTTGGTGCATGTCAGGCTGGAACCCCAAACCGTATCGGGCCTTGTGGTGCACTGGCTTTAAAGCCCTCACTATTCCTTGCAGATGTCTCCCTAAACCTCTTCTCGCACGAGCTCCCCTTCCTACGGTCAACTTGACACCCATTCTGGTATTTCTCGACAGTTTTGGCATCGGAATTCTATTTCCCTCAGCGACGAAAGTGGCATTGATGAATTCAAGGGATCGAAAGGAACATTCCACTGCGCCCTTGCTTACTTCCAGGTATGGCGCATCAGCAGAGATAGATGCGACGATGTCTTCTTCGCCCTCGACTGTGACCAAACAGCCATCCATGATGAATTTCACCTTTTGATGGAGGGATGATGGGACTGCTCCAGCAGAATGAATCCAAGGTCTTCCCAAAAGGCAGTTATAAGAGGGTGTAATGTCCATGACTTGGAATTCGACCTCATAGATGTAGGGGCCCACTTCTAAAGGGATTTCGATCTTTCCCATGACTTCGCGCCTCGTCCCGTCGAATGCCCTTACCGTGGAATGACAGGGCTTTATGTAGGACAAATCCATCGGTATTCTGGAAAGTGTAGCCAATGGCATAACATTTATCGCTGACCCATTATCGATGAGTACGTTCGGTATTATGTAGCCTTTGCAGCGGGTCGTGATATGCAGCACTTTCACCGAGCCTCTACCATTTGGCGGTATCTCATCATCACTAAAAGAGATGAAGTTGTCCGCATTCAGATTGTTTACCCACCTATCAAGCTTTTCGACAGATGTGTTGTTGGCCATGTAAGCTTGATTTAACACCTTCAATAAAGCGTTCCGGTGTGGCTCTGAATTTAACAGTAGAGATAGAACTGAGATTCGTGCTGGCTGCTTGCTCAATTGTTCCACCACACTATATTCGCTGTGCTTAATAAATTTCAAGAATTCTTGAGCTTCTTCCTCATTCACAGGCTTTTTAGTTTCTTGCACGGATGGAATTTCTTGCTCGACTTCGACCTCGTACATCACTGCTTTCCCATTTTGCTTCGAGTCGCTACTTTTCTTTACCGGTTCAAATTCTTTAGAATAGCATCGTCCACTTCGAGTAAAATGACCTACCTCCCCAACATCTTCAGTTGTGGCTTTGGACTTTTCAACTTCCGGTGTAACGATATTAACATCATATTTCTACGGTACTGTTTTGTTGTCCTTATACGGGAAAGGAGATGGTACTTCAATTACCATCTGTGGTTTCAATGGCTCTCTCATCGCGTCGTAATAAATTACCAACGGTCGATCAGCACTATAAGGGGGCCCTGATGAATGGCTATCAGAGACGCATACTTCTCTTTCGTTGGCATCTTCACTCTTGTTAAGGACCTTGATCTCCTTATTATCCATCCGGTCTTGAAGTAACCTTTTAAAGTCCTCACATGACTGAATGTCATGTCCAACAATCCCATGAAAATTGCAAAAACTTTGACAGTCTTCTCCAAAAATTCTATCAGAGTGACAGAGCAATCCTTTCTTAACCAATACCTCACAGATTTTCTGCAGAGGCGTCCTTATTTCTGATACACATCTTCTGACCTTCCATTCATCCTCTTTCCCCACTGTGCTCACATTCCCTTCGGTATGGTTAGGGAACGGGTTCCCCGTGGCGTTACTAGTACTATCGAATCGTAGGATACCCGCGTCAATGAGTCCTTGAACTCTCCTTTTGAAAGCGAGACAGTTCTCAGTAGAGTGCCTTTGGTTCCCTGCGTGGTATGCACAACTAGCGTTTGGATCATACCACTTTGGGTATAGAGGTTTAAGGGGTGCCATGTAATGGGGAGAAATTAACTATTTTTCTAAAAGTTTTGGGTACAATTCCTCATACGACACAGGGATGGGGGTAAATTGCGGTCTCTCGGGATTATGCCTTGATTGGCTTTGGGCGGGTACCGTGTTTTTTGGGAAAGTGGTGACGGGTCTTTGGTTGTTCGTGGCGTATACGGGGCAGGACGGATGTGGTGCTTGGTAGTAAGGGGTTTGAGGGGGATAATAGGAATTCGGGGTGGATAATTTCGAGGTCGGGGTTGGTTAGGATACAAATTGGGAATGTAACGACTCCCAGTTCCCACCATGTGGGCTTCTGGCTCTTTCTTCCTTAAGGGTGGTGCTTTTCTTGAGCCTTCTGATCCTTCCATTCTACCGCTCTTGACGGCATTCTCTATGAGTTCACCGGATATTACAATATCCGCGAAATCTTTCGTGGCACTTCCCACTAATTTGTCATAAAACGGTGCCTTTAAAGTATTGATAAAGAGAACGGTTATCTCCGTTTTTGTTAGTGGGGGTTCCACTTGAGCTGAGACGTCTCTCCATCTCTGCGCATACTGTCTAAAGGTCTCTGATGGCTTTTTCTCCATCATTTGCAAGGTCATACGGTCTGGCACCATATCCGATACAAACTTGTACTATTCGCAAAATGCTGACGCCAAGTCCTTCCAGGATCGAATCTTTTCTCTACTAAGTTGATTGTACCACCGAAGAGCTGACCCTGTTAGACTATCTTGAAAGTAATGTATGAGTAGTTTATCCTCGTTCACATAACCGGTCATTTTTCGACAGAACATAATGAGATGTGCTTTCGGGCACCTTATCCCATCATACTTCTCAAAATCAGGCACTTTGAACTTCGGAGGCAAAATTAGATCAGGTACCAAACTGAGTTCCTTGGCACCTAGTGCGGAGAAGACTTCAGTGCCTTCTATTGCTTTGAGTCTTTCCTCTAGACTCCTATATTTTGCGTCATGGTTATCCAATTTCAACTTGGCTACCTCTGCTGGGTCATCCAGATCTGGAACTAGTGGATTAGCAGAACTAGCCCCTGGGTTCGACGCTAACATTCCTTGCCCCAAATTAGTGGGTGGAGCAGGTGGCATGGGTCGATGTTCCAAGCCAGTGGGTTCCTCTTGAGTATACCCTCTTTGTATTGTATATGCGGGCGGTGGAGTGAATCCCGGGGGATAGAGTGGATCCTGATCGTGGTGAATTCTTGACCGAGGTTCCATAACATCGGGGTTCTGCATGGGCCATTTTCCTTTGACCAAAGTTGTCATCATCTCCATCATTTTAGCCATCTGATCTCTTTGCTCGAGTGATTCCTCTCGAGATCTCACCATTAGGTCTCTCGTCTCTTGTTGCGATTTGGTCAGTTGCTCTTGTAATTCCTTTTGAGCTTTTTCCATCCTTTCAATTCTCTCATTGAATTCATTCTCCATTACTCTAGCTTGTCGGCGCGTTTTATACGGATGACGTGGTTCCAGTCTTGAAGTCTTGCAACTGCGAATTGTACGTTTTAACCTCAGCGAACGAGTATGGGATATGCAATGAATGTATTGATGCATGAATGAATGCATGAATGTCAAATGAATGTCAGTTATGAATGAAATGCAAGAAATTGGTGTTGATTTCAAGATAGCCCTATATTTAGGCATTTCATTTATCAACATAGTCTATTACACAAAGTTCTCATTTTTCCAACAGTTACACAAATTTCCTAGCCACATTGCCTTGTTTCTTTACTTGCTCTAAAAAATCTGATATGCTCGATCTTTGGCTCAGAGGGAATTGGCAACTGAGAACTTCGGCTTCATCTGATAATTGAACAACTTGCATAGCCGCTTTACGAATTTCATTGATCAAAAAGTCAAGTTGCATTTCTTTTTCTTTGAGAGTTCCTTCATACGCGTGAATGTCCCTATCGTACTGCTCACTCTTTTCTTCTAGAGCCTTCAAGAGGTTATCTAATTGTTGTTGACGAGATTGCAGCATATTTTCTAGTTCTCGTGTTTTCCTTTTTAATTCTTGATGTTCAGACTGACTATTCGCCAGTTTTGCAGTCACTATTTCATACTCGGCGTTCTTCCTTCTTAACTCTATCACAGTGCGCGCAGCCTTTTCCTCCTCTTTCTTTGCTTTTCCCTTCCAAAACTCCATTCCTCCCTTGATATTGCTAATTTCTTCCTTCCATTCTGCTGTCGACTTGCCCAACCCGCTATTCTTTATAGTGTTTCTTAATTTCTTGTTTTCCAAATGAAGGTCCCTTAAGTCGTTTCTCACAATCTCAGCTTCTCTTTGTACTTTTTCAGTCCTGGACCTTTCAACCTGAACTTCAATCTTCAGTTGATAGTTTTCTTCTTGAAGGGCACTAAGGTCCCGAGACATCTTGGCCTTTTCTCGTTCGAATTCTTGTCTTGCCATTTCTAGCTCAGATGGCGTTTCCTCCGAGAAAGGATTCTGGATGGTGTAGTTTGTTGATGAGATTTGCTGACTATTTACCCGTTGCTTCCTCCATATGTCGTAATCTTGGGTAAGGGTATCAACATACAAAGCTAATTCCATGAAATGAATTTCCTTCCAATACTTTGCAGTGTCTCGGACTCTCTTCATATATCCTTTACCCGCGAAAGCGAACTCGAATTGTGCTAATCCTCTAGTTGCGGGGAGGAATTGTCGCGAAAAAAAATTACCTTTGGACTAATAGCGGAGCATATCCAACTCCTCCCCATAACCCGAGTAAAGGTACCCAATCTTGGCTTCCACATTTGTATAGCAGAACTGAAGGACGGATCCAGGGTGCTCTCCATGTTATATTCTCGGCGCGAAGATTCTGAAAAACTGATACCCAATGTTGCTCGGTGACTTCCTTCGGCCATTCTTTATTGAGGTAAGCTTCTAGCGGGGAGAATGTTTTAGAAAACATATGGAACGGAGTACGCTCTACCTTCCAGAAGTGACTCAGAATCCAAACATTGAGCAACTGCGCGCATCCGATAAATCGTCCCTCCCCTTTTCTTCGACAACTACTCAGGGACCTGAAGGTCTCGGCTAGGATGGTCGGGACAGGGTTGATTCCTTGTTTTAACCTTTCGAAGAAATCAACTACTGCAACTTCGAGATGTCCGAGAACTTTTGGGAAAATGACCAAACCGTAAATGGCCAAAGTGAATAGATTTACCCTTTTCAGCATGTTGGGATGGTTCAGAGCCAAATCTCGTAGGGAGGACCATGGAATGCAAATAGTTTCATTCTTCTTCTTTATCTATTTTTCGGCCCATGCATCAGTCATGTTTGTTAGTCTCACTAACTTTTTCTTGAAGGTCATCGGCTTAAGCTCCTTCATATATATTTTGCCGAATTGTACATTGTCGATGCGGAGTAAAGCAGCATACTCTTCTATGGTTGGAGTCATGTCTTCTTGATTGAAGGTGAAATACTGATAAGCTGGGTCCCAGAACCGAACCATGGCTTGAATCAACTGTTCGTCTACACGGATGGTGATCAGGTGAGCTATATCTCCATACCTCTCAGTGAAAATGTCTCTAGTGTCTGAATCCCACTGATTCCAAATTTGAACCAAATCCTCAAGGTTATTTTGGCGAACATTTACAGTTATATGTTCGGGCAAATTGGCAATACACCCTTCCACTAGACTATCCCCCTTTTCTTTCTGAATTTTTAGAGACCAGTTCCGAACCACGGCACTCTTCTCGGTTATTTGTGTAATTGACTCCTCCATCAGAAACCCGTTTTTTGGCAACCAACTTTTAATCAACACCTTCCTAATATGATGCCTATGATGCATGATGAAAATAAAAGTAAAAACAAACAAACTTGGTTAGTAAACACAACAAATATAATTTGAAAAACAAATTGAACTACCCAATCCAATTATTTTGCATAAACAGTGTAAATGAAAGGCAAAAGGCATTTTCCCCGTGTACTTATTTTGGTGACTATAAGCGGACAGAGGTTCGGCATGGCTCTAGTTAGGTGGCTCGTATGGTTCACTATATGCAGTCTCGGTTCTAGACAGGTACTCGAATTGCTCGTACTATCATCTGCTAAGATCAGCATGAAGCCTTGGTCATAGCCTATCACAGGCTTACGAGATCAATTCGAGGGATTACATTTACTTATGCCTAAGCGGAGGGACAAGTTAACTCACGAAAGCATAAGTCATATGTAACCCGAAAGTATTCACTAGCCTGTGCGGAGGGACGAGTTAACTCACGAAGGCGTAGCGTTTACTTTCACTTAAACGGACGGAGCCCAGGTAGAGAGCTCATGTTATGCAAAAATGCAAGTACACGGTGTGTGGGGAACAACTCATAAACCTTTACGTTTGATTTAAAGAAACTAAACCAAAATTAAAACCATAAAAATTAAAAACTGAAAAACAACCAAATAAGCAAGTTAGAAGAAATATTTACAGCACGATACAAATGCATGAATTTTGAAAACGAGATTTTTCGGATCATGACCAAATATTTACGTTGAACAAGGAAATTTGAAAATTTTGACAAAATGTGTTTAATTCCAGACACGACTCTCAACAAGGCTATCCCCAGTGGAGTCGCCAGCTGTAGCGACATAAAAATTTTGGTTTCGGTCGCTAATTGCGGCAATCTAGTGAAAAAGTTTGAAAACTGAAGTTTGATTTTAAAATAAAGAGGGAGTCGCCACCGATCCTTTTCCTAGGTGTGATCAGACACCTACAAAATTCTTCTTTTTTAGAAAACTTTATTTTTTAGCTTTTCTAAAAAGAGGTAATTTTAGGTCTGCGTGAAAATCCAGAGAAAATTAGGGTTCGGGAGTCGGTTACGCGCGAGGAAGGTATTAGCACTCTTGCGACGCCCAAAATTGGTATCTCGTTAAACACATGTTGTCTTAATTTTCAAAAATACGAACTCAATGTAAAGTTTAGTTATGATCCGAAAAAAAACGAGAAATTTTAGTTTATTCCAGTTTTTGAGAAGGGTATGCCTTTTTAACACGAGTCAATTGACGTTCACCCGACATAGCGATGAACTCGATGACTTAATGTTAAATCGGTACATTTCCTTGATTATTGAAATTGATTTAAATCATGAATGAGAATATTTTCGAAATAATGCAAAGTAAAATAATATGAAATAAAAATCAATAAATGAAAGAGCTAGGCATATATTGAAACAGATAATCGAGGTGACAATAATATTAGAAAAGATGAAGGTATAATGTAATAATGGAATTGAACACGAAATGAAAATAATGAATGTATACACGTAATAATAATATTAAGAATGCGTGCGTACGATGATATATGTATATATAGCAATATTAAAAATCCATACAACACGCATAGAACATATACAGTATATGCATACCTTAGAAATGATAAGAATAATAATAAAACTATTTTGTACACTACATAAATACATACATACATATATATATAAACAATAGTATATACAATATAATATTAGAAATATGTGTATAATAGTGTAAAAGAAAAATATAACTAATAATATTAAAATATATACAATGATAATATATATAAAAGATATATGTATATATAATTATATAATATAATATTAAAATATAATAATACAACATAAAAAAACATGACACAAATAAAGTATAGTATTAAGAACACATATATATAATACATGAAGAACATACATAATACTAAAATATTTAGGTAATATATGCGTATATTAAAAACTAGTAATAATATTACCGAGGTATATACAAATATATCAAGTATATATACGTATTATAAATATATAAATATATAACAAAGCATAGACTAATAATAATAATAATAATGATAACATTGGAATATAAAAGAAACAAACATAACATTAATAAAATATTAAAATAAAGTGAAATAAAAATATTAAATATGAAAATATATATATGTATACACGTACATAATAAAAATATATACTAATACATAATAATAATAATGGTAATACTAATAATACTAATAATATAAAAGTAACAAGGATATTTAATAAAGATATAAAAATCAACGAAAAAAAGGACTAAAATTGAATTAAAAACAAAGTTGTGGGGCCAATTTGAAATGAAAACAAAGAAAAGGGACTTAATTGTACGCGCGTGAAACGTTGGGGGACCGAAACAACAATTATTCCTTTCCATTAAAACGCAACACATTGGCGGGGACTAAATCGAAAAGCGCGAGAAATTATGGGGCCAAATTAGAAACAAGAAAAATAACTTAATTGCAAAACCCTGAAAAAGCGGAAGGACTGCGCGCATAAATATCCCATTCAAACGAAAACACGCGGATCCTCTAGCGGGTCGGGTCGGATGGGTCGGGCATGGCCAAAACGACGTCGTTTTGGGGCTTAAGTGTAGCCCCCAAAACGACGTCGTTTTGGAGGGCTATATAAGGCCTAAAATAACCAAAAAAAAATCATTTGGGGAGAGGGAAAGAAAAAAAAGAAGAGAGAGGGAAGAGAGAAGGGAGAGAGAAGAGAGGGGAATCCGGCCAGGGGCCGGTCACCGGACGGCCACCGGAGGCTCGCCGGCGCCGGCGCCGCTTTTTTTTTATTTTTTTTTCTATTTTTTTATGTTTATATTATATTGTTATTTTTATATTTTTTAGTATATATATGGGAAAATAGAACAAAAGACAAAACAAGAATAGATTCACAACCACCTTAGGTTTCCGGTTCTGATTTTTAACTTGTTGATTTACTGATTTTTGGGTGTTCGAATCTCTGCCTTTTGATGTTAAGATCGTAGTATTTCGGATATCAATTGTTTGATTTTGGTTAAGAAATCGAAAGAGAGAAGAGGAAAAAAAAGGGGTCCCCCCAAAATACAACCGATTCTTCCCTTTGAAATCTCCAAAAAAAAACATAAAAATCCCCCCTTCTATTACATTCAGATCTGGCATTTATAGCCATTTCAATACAATATTTTAAATTTCTTGCCATTGCTTCCTGCCGTCTGCCTCTGTCTTAGTGTTTGCTTTCTTTTTGTCTTATTCTGCAGGTGACGGAAATCAACAGGTGGGCGCACATGGAGGAGTTGGTGGGAGTGTCAGACGCGTGGGGCGTGGTGGCCAAGGCTGAGGGGCATGGTGGCCGACATGGTGGCATGGAGAGCTGGGGTTTGCTGCTGAAATTTTGCTGAAAAATGTTTTAGATTTTGGGCCATTTGGGCTTTAGGGTTTTGATTTGTTTGGGTTTAAATTTTGGGTCAGATTTTGGGTTTGTAAATGGGCTGTTACTTTTGGGTTTATTATTTGAGTTATTTTGTTGGTATGGGCCCGGGCAAAATGGGCTCGTACAATTACAAGTGTAATTAAACGAAAATACTACACTAAGGGCACTAGATCCATCATTATGTTCTTAGAGAATTTAACATTACTGCAGATAGGCTAGCAAAATTTGGTATTGGCTGAATGATTGACTTTCTTCTTGTTAGTCCTATTGGAGCCTAAAAGTCAAGTCGATCATGTATAGGTAAGAGACTATTCTTTTGTTGTCTTTACTTTATAGTTGATTTGGATAGACGACTCTTACTTGTTTTGCTCTTAGTGTGAATCTAGATTGGGATTTAAAGTGTGTTATATATAGTTGTGGTGCATTTATGTGTGGTTGTTGTGGGGAGTGGTGCAACTCTCTTATCATTTGTCCATTTACTTATGATGTCCAATTTTGTCTGCTATTTTGGAGCAAGGGTAGACTCTTTTTTCCTGGATTGATCGCAAAAAAGGTGTAGTTGGTATCTACTATAAGTGCATATGGCTTTATTGCCTTTGATTTTTTGTAGTTTAACTTTTGGTTGTTGCGAGTTGTTGGATGAGCTATATAGCATAAGGCTTGCCTTTGTTGTAAGCCCTCTCGAATTTAGGATACTGCTCTTGTATTGTCATTGGTTTTTTTTATCAATTACGCTTGTATTTTGACATCTTATATCATGATTGATGATTGGTTAATAAGAAGCAAAATGCATTTTTTTCCTCTTTTTGTTATCTTAACTTTAGCTTCAGCTTGAGTTGGATATGAAAGGGTTTTTAATGAGACACAATATTTTAAAGAAAATATTTGTAATATATTTTCTAGGACTTTAGCTATCCTATATTTGAAGTTTCTCCTCATGTACTTCTTGAACTGCATATTTTGTAACACCCAAAAAAAATCGATATATTATAAAAGTAGTATTGAATTATATAGTGTATAATTGATTTCCGGTAATATGAGGTGGAGATATAAAGATGATAAAAGATAAGGTTAAGAAATGCTAAAGAAAATTTTAAATTAAGAAGTATGTTAAGATATGTTAGTCTAAAGCAATGATTAAATTGCAAATATGTGAAATGTTTGTGGCCCAATTGTAAATATTCAAAAATTTGATGGGTCAAAGTGTAAAAATGAGAAATTTAAAGGACTAAGAGTGAAAATAAACCAATTTATTTTGACATAGAATTGGCATGTAAGGACCAAATTGAATAAGTGGAGAAATAAGAGGGACTAAATTACAATTTTAACAAAAATAAACAGTGACTCAATTATGGAATTTTGAAAAAATATGAAGGGTAAAATGGTCATTAGTAAGAAAGATAATATCTAGGGTGTAATGATGATATGAGAGATATTTTAAATAATTTATTTAATTAAATAATATATTAATAATAATTAAATTAGATATTTTATAATATTTTAATAATAAAATGATAATATATAAGGGAGGAAAGATGAATAATTTTCTTCATCCTTCCCTCCCCAACTTGAATGGAAAAATGGAGGGAAAAAATTATTTCTTTTACAATTTGGTCCTTACCATGAAATCTCATTTTTTTTCTTCCAAATTATTTGATAATTTCCATAGTCACCCAAAAGAAGAAGTAAAGTAAAGTTACTAGAGAGTATGTTCAGCAATTTAGAAGCAAGAAATTGGTAGATTAAAGTGAAGAAAATTAGAAGAAAAGGGAAAGATAGTGAGGAAGATGAGAAAGAAATAGAAGTGAGGAAAGAGGGAAGAAACTCTTGACAGAAAAAAAAAGGTAAGTTTTCATACAAACCATACTTGTATTAAATAAAATTACATATGTTGAAAATAAAATGTATGAAATGTGTATTTTAATCTAAATTCTTGAAATAGAAATTATGTAATGAAGTATGACACGTAGAAGCTTAAAATACTAAGCTTTCAAGTAAGAGATAATATGATGTGTGTTGTAAAAATCATTAAGAATTAAGAAATGAGTATGTTGTCTACACATAAATATGAGTGATTAAATTGAATAGAAATCAAAGGTATAAGGGATATGTATGGTTAAATGAAAATAACATAAAGAACCATAGAAAAAGTAGAGAAATTTACTAAAAATAATTTTGGACAGAAGTAGTGACTCTACTTCGAAAACTCACCAAAAATTTTAGAAATTGAGTTAAAGGTTGAATGAAATATAAAATTAAATCTTAATGAGTTTAGTTTTGCATTGAAAAAATGGTGCAAGCAATGAAATTATAGATTGTGAGAAATAATAATTTTTATAAGATAAGGTCAAAATGATATCAAGTTCCCTTTTTTGAATTTGAAAATTCATTATATTCCTAAAATCTTAATTTATCTATTTCCAAGGGAAAAAATGGTAACATAATACTAGACTTGTACTAAAAGATATTTAATTTTTAGTGAAGAAATGTCAGAGTTGCCTAGCAACAGAACAGGGGAAGGTTTGAGGAAAAAATTGTATTAATTGGCTTCTATGAAAATTCTGAAATTTTTATGGTAAAAGTTTCATTGAGTCTAGTTTCAAAAACAACAAACAGAACCTAATTTTGAGTTCTGTAGAAAAAGATAAAAAAAATAATTTAGTCATTATTACTCAAATGGACAGCTTTATTAAGAGTATACATGTGATTTGTGTAATCATAATTAATGTTACATGCAAACATGTTATACTAAGCGCTAAAGAATCTTACATATGTACAATAAGAATGTGGATTGGAGTGGAGGAGGAGTGAAAAGTAGTAGAAGGGTTAAAATATTATGAAGTTGTTATAAGTGTTGAAATGACTAATACATATGAAAAGTTTAAAAGAATTGATAAGATAATAAGTGAATAATGGTTATTTGAAGTGTTAATGAAATGTTACTTAATAAAATGAAGTATTGTTTCGAAGGATATATTGATTGGATTAACTAAATTGTGAAATGTATAAACTATTGTAGCTCATAAATAGTTATATTTTGAATTCAATTGTTACAATAAGAGTGAAATGGTCTTTAATAATCAAATAATATTACAAATCGATATAAAATTTATATAGTTGCTTCAGCAATGAATGTGACATTCTGATACCTTGACCCAATGACCAAGTCGGGTATGGGGGTGTTACATGTTTTGTCTCCATGTTCTATCCCTTGTTCGAACAGTTGTCTAGATCGACCTTTGGATAGTAGTTTGGGCATGCCTTCAAGACAACCTAAGTACAATATAAAGTTTGCATTTTTTACATTAATCTTCATGATGTGTTACACTATCAACAAATGATACTCAAGCCATATTTAATTCTATCCCTAATAATGCTGATCAAATTTGGAGTGGAAGAGAAGGAAGGATCGACTTTCATCATCTCATACCTTATCCTTATCTTTTACGCGAAGACCGAGTTGGTTGTTTTACTTGGATATGAAGGAAGTCATGAAATAAATAGTCAAGATATTTTAAGAGATAAAATCAATTTTAAATTGATGATAAATCTTATTTAATGGTTGGTTGGATGTAGGGGTGAGTATTCAAATCGAGTCGAGCCAAATAGAGTAAAAAAATTTCGAGTTAGTCGAGTTGACAAATCCTATTTTAGCAACCAAACTCAATTTGAATTTTTTCGAATCGAGTCGAATCGAGTCAAAAAATTTCAAGTTGAGTTGAGTCAAATTAACGAATCTTATTATTTATACTCAATATTCCGTTTACATGGACCAATTATTTTACAAGTAGACGAAGTACAATCTTTAGATTAATTTTGAGTAAAGGAAAAATGGAGAGTGGGGCAATTCAGGAAGGAAAATAAGACTAATGGGTAAACATTTATCAAAACAACGTAGTTTTGCATTTTAACTTGATAGTTTTGACTTTTAATTTTTAAAAAGGTAAATATTTATCAAAACGACGTAGTTTTGTCTTTTATTGTTTATTTGGATTTTTGGATAACTCGAATTAGGGGTGAGTGTTCGATTGAATTGAGTGAAACCGTTTGAGTTAAATTAGAAAAAAATATAACTATTTCCATATTAGAACACAAAAAATTGAAACAATATATATTTGAAAACTTTTTTAAGCAAAATAATAAATAAATAAATAAGATATTTTAGTATCATAAACTTGAATCACTAATCACTTATTTAGATTCCAAATTTATTATTTTATTAAATTTTTATATTTTTTTAGAGTTTTTTTTAATTTATAATTTTTTAAAAAATATATAAATTTTAGAATTTCTATAAATATTTTAAATCTTAAAAATTATTTTCAAAATTTGAAAATTACTTTGATTTTTTTGTAATTTTTGTTAAGAGAGACCAATTTGCTTATTTTCAAAATTGATAGGGACAAAACAATATTTATACTAATTTTTTATTCGAATAATTCAAGTTATTTGAATTGTGAAAATTCAACTCGACTTGAAATCTAAAATTTCTTATTTGAGTTGACTCGAATAATTCAGATAACTCGAATAACTCGATTCAATTAACTTGAAATTTGAATTTTATTTTATTTTTTCGAATCGAATTGAATTTTGCTCACCCCTAGCTGAATGAGGACTTGAAAAAGCCTATAAATAGGTTGTTAGTCGACTTATTTTAGGTACTTACGAGAGTGCTTTTGGCTGAGATAAATATTTTTGGAAATTTTGATGGTCTTTTTTGTGATTTTTTAAAATTTAACTATTTATTTTCCGAATGTTCATAAATTTTGAAAATTTTAATAAAAGAAGGCAACGTGACGCGTTCTAATAATGTCATGTGTCAACTTTTTTGAGTTAAATTGTGTAATATGATTATAATTTAGGTACCAAAATGAGATAAAAAAATTAGGTGCCAAAATGAGAAAATTGGTATAGTTTGAGGCCAAATTAAAAAATATATTTTTATTTAAATATAATTATGAAATGTATAAATATTAATATAAGAATAATTTTGAACTTTTAATATTATAATAAATGTTTAATATATCATATGGTACATGAGTTTGACACTTTTTTAACGTAATACTTGTGTTTTTTAGTCTAATGTGGTACACAAAATATATACATTTTTAGTATTGAAAGGTAAACACCTTAGTCGTTAATTCGGACTTCAGGGTTGATGTAATGAAAGTTAATTTTCATACTATTCATATTCATTTTACGGTCCATATTCGAAGTTCGTGGTTAATAAAAGTTATTTTTTAATATTATTAAATTTAAATGTTTAGGATTTTCTTAATAAAATAAATTTAATGTTAATTATGAATTTATTTAATTTGGAGACCAAATGAAGTAACAAACCTACAATAAAATAGTAATTTGGGTTTTCAAACTAACACCTCTAGCTTGAAAGGTAGTTTAGTAAGAAAAATGAAAATTTTCCGAATTATATCCCAACCGAATCGTGAAATAGGTCTTTTTCCTACCTTTATGCAGGGATGGATCCAGGGGGACGCGAGGGGGCAATCGCCCCCTTAAGCCATAAGGTTATGCTTTATATTAACAAAGTATTTTTCAATTTTTTATTATACAACTTTAATAAAAATAATAAAATATTAATATATGATGGGCCTTGAAAGACTAAACTTAGAGGCTCAATATGAACTTTAAAGCAAAATTTCAAAATTAATTGATTTGACCCATACGCATATATATTAAGTTAGTAACTTTCTTGTATTTTGATTTGTATGTCTTGCTAAGAAATTATCTTTCTTTGGTAAGGTGTCAACACTGCCGAGATAAAAAGAAAGAAGTTTGATGCCAAGACTGAGAGCATAGAGTAATATAAATTATCTTCCTTTTGGCTCTTTACGCAAAAAGCCTCTTAGTAAATATTTTGCATAAATTATGTTCTTTATTTATTTGACTTTTTTTTCTTTTCCTAAATATGTTGTTGTTTAATATATTATTACAATATTCAGGTTTTTCGATTAAATTATGGCCAACAAAAAGATTGAATCTTTTTCAAGAAAAGGGTGTCAAAAAATAATAATGATCAATCGGTTCCACAACCTTTTGTTACTAGTGGAGAAAAATCAAATATCGAGTCTTCCCAAGCTCCTAAACGAGATATTAGGTCTTGTGTTAACTAAAACAAATAAGTCAAGTTTTTATCCTCTTCTTGATAGTTAAAGCGTTCATGCTTTTTAAAAAACATTAAATTGATTTATTTGATAAGAAAAAAAAATATTTAAGAAGTATTGACATTTTTTTACATTAAAAAAATGTCATTCGGATTTAAAAGTTTCACCCTCTTTGGAGTAAAATTATGGACACATCCCTGCTTTTACGCTTTAACATAAATTTTCAAATCTAACATGAATCTGAATAACATAAATTCATTATATAAGTATGAAGACAAATGTTATAAACATATTTATTCATAAACAAAAAGGATTAATTTTCTTCTGTACTTTGTACGGAATTGATATGGAAATTTACTTGTTTTGCATGGATCCGATTTTCTTTAAAGAGCATCTGCAAAATAGAGTGAGGTGAATTTTTTTAAAGATAATAAATATAAAATGATTATGATAATTGTTTGAACTATTCTGACTCACTCCATTATATAAAATTATTATTTTAACTTTATATATATACGGCACGATTTTAAAATATTTTATATATAACTATTGAAACAGTGAAAATAATTTGTGTTTAAGTTTTTTTTTTCTAAAAAATTATGTTTAATTAAGATAAAGTGTATCCAATATTTAGTAATTGAAATTAAACATCTGAGAGAGGTAGAGTGGGCGAATTATAGAGTCAGGATACCTCATTCCAAATATAATAATGAATAATGATAGTTCCTTTTAAATTAGGGGTATAGCATTAGCAGCCCAAGAAAGACATAATATACGGTCAATAACCATATGCAAAAGGGTTAATGTTACAATTGGCCCCTAAACTCTCAGACAATGTGCAATGTACTACCTTTACAAATAAAATGTCTAATGCTCATATTATATTGTCGTGTATCCATGTACCCCAAAGTCTTAGCACTGTTTATTTCACATGCTTATTTTGTAAATGTCTTTAAATTATCAATTAATTTTTAAATTAATTTTTAAACTTGTTTAAAACAATTGGTTTCATGGTTAACAGATATGCTGATTTATTATTCGTATTTGATCCTAAATAGTTATAATAAATTATTATTAAATTAAATTATAAATTACATTATATATATATAATAATTGGGGAAGGGGATGGATTTGCTTGAGATTAAACCCAAACTCTCATGCCTATAATCTAATGCTCTTATAACCGGATAAAAAAGTTGTTGGCAAATTACATTATATTCTAATGTAATCATTTGTTAAATATAATGTATTTTTCAATTAATATGTATAAGTTCTTTTTTAAGTTGCAAATATAGTCAGACTGCAATTATAAAGAATAAATCTAAAAAACTACTAAATTTTGTCACACTGTGATGTGACCCAAATATGGTAAGATATAAACTAGAATAAATATGAATTGAGAACCTTTGCATGGTTTATACAAAGTCAGTCTCGAATTTAAGATCTTAAAGTTTTTTAGGGCCTTTAACCTCATAAGTTGTAAGTTTATTTTTTTTTAAATGTTATAAATGATATTTATATTTTATTTTTATCTTTTACTTTTTAATAATTTTTATGTAAATACATGTTAAATATTAAAATTTTAATTAAATTGTATATATTAATTTTGAGATTATTTTTTTCCTTTATCTTTTATCTTTTATCTTTTAATAAAAATTTCTCATTAAAAATTTTAAATAATGATAACTAATTAAATTTACATAAAATAATTTAATGAATTCAAGGTTGAATTAAATATAAATTTGAAATATGCATTAAAATATATATAAATTTGAAATACTTAATTTTAATTAAAGTCAAATATAAACTTTTAATGAAAAATGAAATATCTTTAATTTTATATCACTCCAATATGTGATTAAAATTGAAAAATAAATAAATAAACGAAATAGAAAATACAGAGATAAATAATAGAGGTATAATTATATTTTGTCATGTAAAATTTACTTACTAAATAGATTTTAAGTGTTTATGAGATTTTCTTCAAGTTTATATTCTTGAAATTCTAAGGGAGTAATTGTATTTTTTAAATATATATATATATATATATATATATGCATTTGGATGGAAGCCTTTAATGCATGCATGTACACACATAGATACATGTGCTAATTAATTCATTTCTCATTTGGCATGCATGTGAAAAAAAAATGATGACTTTCGATGACGACCTAAGCTAGCAATTAATGCATGGCATTTCCACCACTAAATAAAAAATGGGACTCCGATGGATGGATTGAATATTTTGAAATGAGAACTGTTGGTATATTCGCCCAGGTGGATATATAAAGTTGGGTGATTCAATCTAGTTAATAAAATTTCCAAAGTTTTAATTTTGTTACACATACCTCGTGAAGCCTCGTCAAAAAGGCTACTTCGCTCAGCACCACACTTTACCCAGATCCAGGTAGCATCAAGTTCTACTATTTTTACAAGATCATTATCACTCGTTATTAGTATATCTTATAACTCAGTCACATTAAGTTATATAATTAATTTAAGGAGAGATTTACGTTAAATGACAGTCCACTAATTAGGGGACGACGTCCCTTTAAATACTTCTCCAAACAAAGAGCATGGACACAAGACTACCCAACTTACACTCCCCTCCCAAGACTTCTATTCGTTCTACAACTCTGTTTAGTCTCATTTCCTCTTGCCCAATCTTAAACACCCACCATATATCATTTGTGGTGCCACTAGGCCTATTTGTGGTAATTAAAATGCCTTTATGTCCTACTTTCAAGTGAAGAAGGAAAAAAGATTGTTTATCCTAGAGACTCTTGAAACTGCACATGAATTCAGAAAATGTAAGATTATGTTCAAATTTACATAAATCTTAGCATAAGTGAAGTGCTTCATATTCCTAATGTTCGAATCAATTTGGTTCCTACTGGATTATTAGGAAAAGTTGAAGTGAAAATTTTATTTGAATGTAACAAGGTCATAATAATTGAAAATATACTTTCGTGAGAAAATTATTTTTGTAATCATACATCATTTGTTGTTTGATTTAGAAATTATTAATGACAATATTAGTCTATAGTTTTGTTCGATTAAATTAACATAATCTATGTGGCATGCTAATAATAGAATTTTTTAACATATGCCATCTTGCAGCTAAAACAAAATTAGGGCATTAAAATACTTGTTAAAATATAAAATTGTTAGTTCAAATATACTTGAAAATTATTTGCACATCAATTGTGTGTGTTAGATTTCTTATATGAAAATGATAAGCCACATTATATATTTTAAAAAACTATTAAATCTAACTTAAAATGTATGAAAATGTGAGGGTGTATAAAGATTATATCTTTTGATATTAAGAAAAGGAATATGAGTTTTGGTTGCATGCTCAATATAGTGATGCATATAGATTTATTGTTGTGAATAGTAATATGATTGACAGTAATACTATTCTTGAAACAAGAAAAATGTTAGAATTTTTTAGCATGTTTTTTCCTTTAAAAATAGGTAATATGTCTCATACACCTATTATACAAAATGACTATGAATATGAGGATTCACGAAGGTCTAAACGTCCTAAAACTAAAAAATCTTTTGAAAATAATTTTTACACTTATTTGGTGGAAAATGATCCATTAACTTATTCTAAAACGATTTCTTCTTTTGATACTCCTTTTAGAAAGAGGCTATTAAAATAGGACTTGATAAAACTTGGAAATTATTTGATTTACCTTCTAGAGCAAAACTTATTGGTTGTAAGTGGATTTTTTGTTTAAAAAAATGAAATTTAAATTTGATGATTCCATTAGAAAATAAGAAGCTAGACTGGTTGCACAAGATTTTTCACAAAAATAAAATATTGACTACTTTGATACCTGTACTCCAATAACAAAGATTTCGTCCATTCGTATTTTAATTACTTTGGTCTCTATACACAAACTTTTTATACACCAAATGGATGCTAAAAAATTAATAGAGTACTAGAAGAAGAAATTTATATGAATTAACTCAAAGGTTGTGTTGTTTCAGGTCAAGAATCTTAAGTGTGTAAACTTCTCAAATCCTTATATGGCTTGAAACAAGCACCTAAATAATGGCATGAGAAATTTGATCAAATATTAGTAAACAATGGTTTTTTTCTCTTGTTGAAGTAGATAAATGTGTATATACAAAACTTGTTGAGAATAATTGTGTGATTATTTATTTGTATGTTGATGATCAATTAATATTTGTTCTAAATATAAGTTAGTATTTGAGACAAAGAGATCTCTTACTTCCAAATTTAACATGAAATATATGGGAAGAAAATGTTATATTGGGTGTTAAAATCATGAGGAAAGGTGATAGCATAATGCTATCACAAGAACATTATGTTAAGAAACTTCAAAAGAAGTTTAGACACTTTAATGTCAAACTAGTGAGTACTCCTTATAATGTTAGCACTCAATTGCTAAAAAATAAAGATGAGTTTATTGCTCAACCAGAGTATGCACAGATTATTGGAAGTCTGATGCATCTAATGAATTTTACTCGAACAGATATAACATAAGTTGTACGTCGATTAAGCAAATACACATAACCCAAATCATAAAAATAGGGCTGCTATAGGTAGACCTATGAAATATTTGGAGGGTACCATGAATTATGATATCTTATTTAGTATATTTCCACTGAATTAGAAGAATACAAAGATATTAACTGGATTTCAAATTCAAATGAGATAAAATCCATTGGTGGTTATATATTCACCTTTAGTGATAGTGTATAAAGACTAGCCAAACAAAATGTTATAGCAAAACCTACCATGGAGTCAAATTTTATTGTTCCGAAATCAACTAGATTAGTTGTTGGAGAACTTCTTAGAAAGTACATCATTACACACAAAGCTAATAGCTTTGTAACAACCCGTTTTTAGGGTTAATTGGAACAGTGGTTTCGAGACCACAATCCAAAGTCAAAATATTTATTTTATTATTTTATTATGGTTTACAGCATGATAGAATTATTGTGTAAAAATGACTAAATCGCGTAAAGCGTAAAAGTTGCATTCTAAGCTAAAGGTGTCAAATAGCTATAAAACTTAAATATATAAGTCCTTATGTGGCACATAGTCATTTATGAGATAGTGGAAGATGATTGCATGGCAAGTGGTGTAATTATTAAAGTTTTTAAGGTTAATTTTGTAATTTAGTTATTATGTTATAATTAAAATAAAACAAACACATTTTTCCTATTCATTCATCATCTTAGCCGAATTTGAGAAAGAAAAATCATCCATTTTTAGGGCTAAAAATTCGTCCAAGCTTCCTTTGTCAATTAAGGTACGGTTTTGTCTCGTTTTTAATAATTTCTACGTTTTTGAGATTGTTGCAGCTTAATCTAGTTAGCCTGTATCTCCGTTTTCGAAACTGTTATAGATTTTTTGAGATGCCATTGATGAATATTTATGATTTCTGATGATTGATGATGAAATATGGAAGTTAGATGATTGTTTTACATATTTTACTAAGTGATTTTGAGTAAAAATGTAAATTATGGACTAATTTGTGAAATTATGAAATTGTGGTTAAAAGTATGAATAAAGTGAAAATATGGGCTTTTATATGATTGAGTAAAATTCGGCTAGCTTGGGTTTGTATTTAATTTCATGAAATTGTGATTTTATTTAATAAGGACTAAATTGCAAAAATGTGGAATAATAGGGGCAAAAGTGTAATTTTGTCAAAATTGTAAATTGTGTTAAATTGAATGAATTAATGATTAAATAAGTAAATTTTGTTATTATATAGATTGAGAAAAATGAGATTCGGATCTAGAACGGGGAAAAATGAAGTATCGGATTAGTCGATTTAATTCGTCGTTACAGCAAACGAGGTAAGTTCGTATGCTAATAAAACGTATTGAAATTGTGTTATAAATGCTTATTTATTATTGAATTGAATTGAATTGAATTATATACGTTTATTTGTTATTGAACTATCATGAATGTCAAATGAGCAACTACGAGCAAGAATCGACAGAGTTACGACATCTGAAAGTCCCGGACGAACCTTAGGAATAGTATAGGATACAAATGTCATGACATTAGGTTATCGAGATATGATTACATGTAAGACCATGTCTGGGACATTGGCATTGTATTGTGATTATGTATAAAACCATGTCTGGGACATTGGCATCGTTAATCGATTTCGTGTAAGACCCTGTCTGGGACAGTGGCATCGATATTTGATAACATGTAAGACCATATCTGGGATATGGCATTGTACAAGCTATATGTGACTGCCGAGTATCCTTAACGATTCCGAACGGTTCAACGGGCATAGTCAAGACAAGAATGAAAGTACAATCAAATTAAGTGATACAGGTTTGTACAGAACCTATATGAGAATCAAACGAAGATAATTTGGTAAGTTCTTAGTGTATCATGTGTATGAAATGAGAAAGATTTATGTAGAAGTATGTTTCATGCCAAAATGTGTTTATTTGGCTATAATGAGGTATGAATTGTTTATTTGGCTATAATGAGGTATGAATTGCATGACATGTGAGATATGAGTTATAGTTGTTTTAACTAAATATACATGAGACATAGTGTGCGAAACATAGTTACTTGATGATATTTTACGTAATTCACTTGATCAATAAAAGGTGATGAATATTGAATTGAATAAAGTTTATATATATAATTGCTTATGCATATGAAAGTATGAATGAATTGATAAGAAGTATTCAAACCATACGTGTTTTGAATGAATAAACTCATGAAAATCTTGATAATCTATGTGCATGAATTCAAGATAGAATGCTGAAATCATATGAATTATATCATGTTTTGAGTAATTGTTTAAAATGTGGTTATTTATTAATATGAGTTTATTACCATACGAGCTTACTAAGCTTTATAGCTTACTTTGTTTTCTTTTCTATGATTATAGAGTTTCGGAGGCTTGCTCGGGTTGAAAGTCGTCGGAGATTTCATCACACTATCCAGCTATGGTTTGGTACTTATGAGCTTTGTGATTTTGGTTATATCGCATGTATAAGTGTAAGACCCAATTTTAGCCCGGGCCCAAACTACAAAAATAAAACAAATTTAAACTAAAAATAATAAAGTCCAAAAACTGTCCATTTACAACAGTAGACCCAAATACCCAATTACAGCCCAAATACAAAACCCAATTATCCAAAATTAACCTAATTCTAAAACCTAATACCCAAGCCCACAACCTTAATTATTTTCAGCAGAAAACAGAAAGGGAAGAAACCCTAGCTGCAGCCTCCAGCGCTGCATCTAGGGGTGTGCATAATTCGGGTAAAACCGAAAAAATTCGGTTAACCGACCGAATTCGGTTAATCGGTTGGTTAACCGAATTTTTTCGGTCGGGGGTCGGTTAATTTTTTTATGATTTTTCGGTTAACGGTTAATTCGGTTCGAAACCGGTCGGTTAACCGAAAATTTTCGGTTAACCGAAAAAATTAATAAATAAAATTATCCAACCCAACCCAAACTCAATTACCCAACCCAATAAAACTAAAACTAAAGTTTACCCAATTACCCAATCCAATAAAACTAAAACTAAAAGACAACCCAATTTACTAAAGTCTAAAACCCAATTTACTTTAATAATTTATAAATTTTTTAAATTTTAAAAATAAAAAATAAAAAAAAATTCGGGTATTTTTCGGTAATTCGGGTAATTCGGGTAATTTTTAACCAAAAATAAAAAATACATAATTTTCGGTTAATTCGGTTAACCGACCTTATTAACCGAAAAAATTTTGGTTCGGTTAAATTTTTTTAAAAAAAAATCGGTTCGGTTAACGGTTAAAATTTTTGGAAGGTCGGTTAATTCGGTTATAGTAATTTCGGGTCGGTTAACCGGTCGGTTAACCAAATGAACACCCCTAGCTGCATCCCACGCCGCCACTCGTGCCTCCACGTCAACACGCCCTCACCTCCACGTCTCCACATACCTGCAAGGGAGAGAAATAGCAACAAAAAAGTAAAAAACGGAAAATTGTTGTATCTATTCAGCTATAAAAAGCCACAAATACATTTGTTTTAGAAGGGGGAAGTTTTTACGAACACATGAATATATACATACAAAAAGCAATCAGAGAAAAATTTTAAAGGTTGTCTTTATTATGTTTCTTTTTTAGTTCGTTTATCTGATTCTTTTTTAAAAGAAAACAACGAAAAATAAAAAGGAAAAGGCCGAATCTTACCTTTTTTTGGCATTTTGCGCCGTCGTAAGCAGCCAAGGTTCATTGATTCCGATGAAAACCAAATTTTTATGGGCTCGAGGAGTCGAAAATCAAAAAAATGGATTTTTTTTATTTTTCGGCGACTGGCAGCCGCCGCGGTGGTCCGACGACCGGAGTTAGGCCGAAGATAGGAAAGGGGGAAAGAGTTTTGAAGAGAATTTTTTTTTAGAAAGAAGAAAAAATGAATATTTTTTTGAAAAATTTTGACTTAAATAGGGGTTCCAAAACAACGTCGTTTTGGACTTCAAATTCTGACGCCAAAACGGTGTCGTTTTGAGCCTTACCCGTCTGACCCGACCCGCTCTAGCCTAGGATCCGCGTGTTTGTAATCGAAAAGGCTAATTGCACTTTTATCCCTTCCACTTTTTTATTGTTTTGTAGTTAAGTTTTTTATTATTTTTAATTTTGGCCCTAAAATTTGTTTTGACTGCATTTTGGTCCTCCTTGAAGCTGTGCGTTTTGGAGGGCGGGGATTATTTCCCTTTTGATCTCTCCTTGTTATTCGCACTTTTCAAATTGATCCATTTCCTTTTATTTATTTTTATTTGCCCAAAAATTTTGCTTTAAGGTTCGATTTAGTCCTTTTTTTATTTTCACTATTTTATTATCAAATTAACTAATTTTATATTATTGTTGTTCTTATTATGTTTCTATTTATATTTATTTTGTTATTCTAATACTATTATTATTTATCTAATTTTTATTTATCTATTTATATTTCTACTATTATTAAATTTCTATTTATTATATTTCTGTTTCTATTTATTATATTTCTACTATTATTTTCATTATTATTTTTCTTATATATGTTTTTTTACTCTTGTTATTAACATTTTTTTATTTACTTATATCGTGTTGTTATTTATTTATTTATATCCTCTTATATGATTTTAAAACTTTTATTATTATTATTATTATTATTATTATTATTATTATTATTATTATTATATTTCTACGTACTATATTTCTATTTATATTTATGTATTAATATCATTATTTTTTTATTTTTTATTATTATCATTATTATTACTATTAGTACTATTATTATTTTCTATTATTATTACTATTATTATTTATAGTATATTTATTCACAAATTGCTCCCTTAATTTTATTTTATATTTTAATTTACTCTTCTATTTTTAATATTTTACAAACTACTTTCTTCAATATCTGTTTGTATATCTATTTATGTATTCACTAGTCCTTATTGTACCAAAAAAATCGGTTTTGTCTTGTTTAGTGCCTATTTTATTTTTATTATCATTCAAATTATTTTGTTGTTTATTTTATTTTATTTCCCTTCGATTGTTCGTGTTGGTATTAAAGTGATAGTATGTGGTTATTGCATTATGTATACTAGGATTTATTAGTATTTCCATATTATAGACATTCATTAACATAACATTTTATTTGTACATTATTGTTCCATGTTCATATTGTCATTTTAGTTTGTTCAAATCATATCGAGAATTAGGTCCCAACGTATTTATTCATAATGTGTCGTTTTATTATACTTCAAACAAAATAAATACACATCGTTTTAAATTTCATATTTGCTATTATTTCATAAAAAGAAAATTTTCAAAATAAGGTAATGTTTCGTATTTGGAAACTCGAGAGATCGTGCCCTAACGTACTGGGTTTCGATTTTTCTCGTTTGACCCAAATGACCGAATATCCTTTTAAAATTAAAATGCATGAGTTTCGAAAATCAAAAGACAAGCTTATTTTCAAGGGTTTAAAATGTTGTGTCCTAACGTACTGAATGTAACATTTTATTACTTCGGGACAAGAAGGTCTTTAGCATCCGCTTTTGATTTATCCAAACATTTTTAAAAAAAAATTAACATTAATAAAAAGGAGGATCATATTTTTTTAAATTCTTTACGGATTTTTAACTTTCGACACTAAGACATTAATTAATCAACTAGGTACTAATTTTGGGCGTATCGAGGGTGCTAACCCTTCCTCGTGCGCAACCGTCTCTCGAACCCATTTTCTGGATTTTGTAGATCAAAAATCACTGTTTTAATAAATTTAAACTTTTGTTAAAATGATTGAATTACCAGGTGATCCGATCACACCTAAATAAAAAGGATTGGTGGCGACTCCCATTTTCATTTTCATTTTCATTTTCATTTCCAAAATAAAAAGTCGGCGACCCCGTTTTTTTTAAAAAATGGTTTTGACAATAGGCTTGAGTCTTTTTGATAAAATTTTTGGTGATGTGTTTGGTCATTTTATATGGCTTACTAATAACTTATGTTTGATGTGTAATTTGCCTTGTTTAATGGCATAATTTGGTATGGTTGGTGATGGTTCAAGATGATAATTTGGTCATTTGGTATATGATGACTATTTAATTATGAAAAGCATGATTTTGGATTTGTTAAAGGAATGGCTAATAGATGATTTATGAGTCAAGCTTTGTGTGTGATTGATGGTAGTAAAAATACATATTGAAATAGATTGTATTGATAAGTATGATATGTATTTTGGTATATGTTGGAATAGGTCAGTAATGAGGAATGAATCATGCTAGTTTAGTATTTGTTTGAATGTAAAAATGATATTAAATTGAGTATATGAATGCTTGATTATGAAATAGCATTGTTTGGCTGCCTATTAATGTATTGATATGGCATGAAATGTTGTGTTTTAGGTATGCATGAGGAGGGTGAGAAATGTGGCTTAAACCAAGCCGATTTTCACTTCACACGGCTAAGCACACGGGCGTGTGGCTCGACCGTGTATGACACACGACCTTGGTACATGGTCGTGTGTTCCCAAGGGTAGCCCTTCGAATTTAAGTCAGTTTACCCTACAGGTTTGGCACGGCCTAGACACACGAGTGTGTCTATTGGCTGTGTGAGACACACAGCCGTGGCACATGGGCGTGTGTGGCCATTTCGAAAGGTACACAGGTTTGACACAAGGGCGTGTGGTCGACCGTATGGTACAAGTTAGTATGTATGCCCTATTTTCACACGGCCTGTGACAAGGGCGTGTCTAGTAGTCGTGTGAGGCACACGGCCTGTTCACACGGGCGTGTGACCCTGAAATTAAAGAAAATTTTCTAAGTTTCCTAAAGTTTGCATATGTTATCGGTTTAGTCCCGAACCACTTCTAAGCATGTTTTAAGGTCTCGTAGGATCTTACATGGGACAATGTGTTTGATATGAATGGATTTTGATTATGATTGCATATATGTATGTGAATGAGGTGTGTTATACGGTAATGTCTCGTAACCCTATTTCAGCGTCGGATACAGGTTAGGGTTGTTATAAGCTTCTAGGTCTATGTATTGTGATTGCCAATCGACAATAGCCATTGTAAATAATAAAACTTTTAATGATAAAAATAGATATTTTCGTCTAACATATGACATGATAAAATAGTTACAAAAGGATGGATTTATAACCCATGGATTATATATCCAAAGGTAAATTTTGGCCAATTCTCTAACTAAAATTGTAACATACTGATACCCAACCCGACTATCAGGTCCGAGCTACAAGGTGTCACGTTCATTACCGGAGCAACTACGATCAAACTACATTCGATTTATACCATTAAATAATTAATTTCAAGCAATACATGCATACGATATGATATACATTTGTTTTTGGGTTGTATATAAGCTTACAAAATTTCTATTGCTAACCCGAGGTTGAATTAAGACCAAATTGTAAAGATATCAAAATACCAGGTCGATGTCACGACTTCAGGGGTTCCTTGTTGCAATACAATATATTGACTTGATTTCGTTGTGATGTTAAGGGACTGACGTCGCGACGTGACCCCTGTTTTACAACAAAGTCTAATTTGGTACCTATTCAATCGATCAACACAATTCAAATATACTCAATACCAAATCTCAAAACCATTGGTGCTATTCCAACATACATTTTCAACATATCTCATCATATATATATATGTATACATTACTTAAACATACATGCTAACTTAGGCACTTATGCCATTCAACATCCATTTACCAAGTTAGCATATATATTTACACATTCACTTATAAGTCTCAAATATGGAAACCTTTCATACAATTAATTAAGGTAACAAATTCACATTTGACCATTTCCACGTTACAATTTCAAGCTTCAAATATAAAGATAACCACCAATTATGCCAATATTAATTGAACCTAGGTACATGTCGTATAAAGAACAAAAATAAACTTTATAAACATTGATGAGTCGAGTATCTCTGGCTGGATGTTGAAGTCACTGCTCGGGACCTCAAGATGTACCTATACCTGCGCACGAGAAACAAACCGTACGCTAAGCGATAAAGCTTAGTGGTATTTCAATGATCCAAGTCAATATAACATAAGTTATAATCAATTGCATACAATCTATTTGATTTTTTTAATACCAACCAATTTATGCACATCTCATGCCAAATCTCATCCAATTCATCAACATATACATATGTCACAAGTATACCAAATGCATTATAAGAATCATCTATACATTACTTCAAATAGCCAAGCTACATGAACATGTTATACTCACATCTCAATGCCATTGAGATTTACATATCTATTCATTTTACAACATTTGATCATATCACATTTCATTTCCAAATTGAATCAATTCACTCGTTATCTTTCCATGCTAGCCCTCAGGCTTGTTTAACCGGCTCACAGGGTCTTTCACATGTTATCGATAATCATGGATCGTATATATGTACCTATAGTAAAATTTCATAACATTTAATCAATTTTGAAAATCATTCTACCGATTCACAATTTATCTCCCCTATTAACATGACTCGTAATCGAACAGATATATGAATCCCAACCAACACACCAATTTGGCACCCAATGTCTTATCGGAACATCTGAAATAAATAGATTGTGCCTAGTGCTCATCAGTTTAACTGAAGTAAAGGTTGTGCCCAGCACTCATCGGAACATCCGAAGGAAAACTCGCCCAACACTCATTAACATATAGTCAAAGTAACCCATACTCAATCTATCCTATGACATACCAACTATATCTGAATCTGCCTAAACAGTTAATAAGGTAACCAATTATCCAATTCATCATATAGTTCAATCCAAATTACATCATTTTCAATTAATCAATTATTTCATAATTTCATCATATAACATAAGATGTTGCAACTCAATTCAATACCAATATCATATATCCATCTGTTGGAAAATCGAGTTTAGAAAACGTAGCGGAAAATAGGTTAAAGGGAAATTTTTTTTTTCCAAAACCAAGAACATGGTTGTGTTATCTAAAGTAACAAACACTTAATCAAAATTGTACATTTATGATTCGTCTAAGATGAACACTTCGAACAAGTAGTTTTCTCTACTATCCTCAAGCTCATGCCTACCGAGTGTGGGCTCGCTTCGAATAAGAAAATTTTTCATAAAATTACTAGTGGGGCAATTTTTTCATTTCTCTAAAATTTTGGGCTCAAATTGTAAATAATGAGAATTTCTTTTAGAAATTTTGTCAAATTTTTCATTTCTCTACAACTTTTTTTGAATTTAAGTTTATGAAAATAATGACTTATGCTTTCTTTATATAGGGAGAGTTTAGAGAGAGTTCAACTAGCATTAGAATTAATCACATTAATATTAAATTAATAGAATATTATCTAGATAACTATTAAATTCAATTTAATATATCATATTAATACCTAGATAAATATTAAATTCATTAAAATAATATTATATTACAAAAATTTCATTTGAAATCAAGTTACCTGGTAAAGTCCCACTAGAAGTCTAATTTTTCCACTACTCTGCCACCGAAGACGAATCACCACCATTGCAACCATCGTGCCCAGGGGTGCCATCGCCAACGCGACTCCCACTGCACCTTGAATCATCACCGTTTTGCCCAAATCACCGTCGACTGCTGCCAGTTCGATTCAGTCCAGCCACTGGCTGGACCATCGACCTGGTTCAACCTGTTTTTGTGTTTCGATCTCGGGTCCAATTTTTAAATTCAATTACTCATTAGGCCAATTTTCTAACTTGAAATTTAACTTCCAAAAATATCATATTTATTTTAATTAAATTGATTAATTTAATTTTACTTGATCAAATTTAATTTTCCCCAAAAATCACTGAGATTTTCCAAATTAATTTTTCAAGAAAATTCTTTAATCAAATTCTCTAGTTGAAAAATTCTCACGACCACCTAATTTAATTCCACATCGAATAAATCGACTCAATTAAATTATTTCTAAAGTTGTAGAATTTTCTTTTGATTCAAAGGCAGTTCGATCGAGTTTTTGTTAAGCTAGTGGAGGGAAGAATTAGACATATACAATTAGGCTCGATTAATTACAATTATATCCAAAAGTATCGTTCGAATAATTCGCACTTTACTTAATCATGGAGTCAAACCACAAGAAGTGCCATGATTGAAAGCTCTTTAATGTATACTCTTTACGAAAGTAATTTATCCAACTTCTTTATCCAATGACATCCCCATGTGTGTGTTACTCTCATACGATATTCTTGATTCCTTTGAGGTAATTTCATTCATTCAATACAATCATGTGTTATCTCATTGTCACAATTGTGTCTTCTTAATGATTAATATGATCACTATCAACTAATGACTGTGATAAATTGCTCGTTCGAGAACAAGCAACTCGTGACCACGTTTCATATTTATCAATCCATACAATGCCAATAAGAAGATATTGTTAACTCTTTAATCAAGCTATGAATTTCATTGTTGCTAGTAAATTCATGTCATACACAAGTCATATACCCAACATACCAGCTATCAGCTTGATCATCTTTAGAGCATAAGCCTCCACTTATATCAAAACACATGAGTTACATACGAATGAGTAATGACTAACTCAAGATTTAGGTAAGTCACACCATGAATGTCACAAGTGAATTAATTCACAAATGGTTCAAAATTAATTCAACTTAGATCCAGTCCAATGTATCATTCTTCTAATGAGTACATCTATGTCTCTACTTGTGGAGTCAACTTCTCTAATAGTCAAGACAAACCATCTCCCCAATTGGAATTGTAAACGACATAATAATCCTTCTAAGTATTTGAATCAAATGCTCACTTTGACTCATTTACGGGATTACGGAATCGTTTAGATTATCTTGTGAATTAAGTTATCTTTCTCGCAATGTAAACATTCTTACAGTGCCACTTATCGTCCATTTGAACTTAGACAATCAATTAACTAATATTTGCTTGTCACAATTTTGCTATGTATGCAAAACATGAAAGACAGAAACACAAAAGATATAATAGTGGAATGTGAAATTAACTTTATTCATTTATTCATCATTCAAATACATAGAAAACAATTACATGTTTACTACATCATGGGCACATTTTCCAACGGCGTCAAGTTACTCTACTTTCTATTTTATTCAATTTAGTCATCTATCTTAATAATCAATCTCAATCATAGCAGCTCAATTCAAATAATCGTTCTTAATTCACCTCAATGTCAAATTATGCAAAACATCACAAATATGCAATAATTAAATTTATCCCAAATCATAGAAATACAAACCGAAAGCTCGCATCAACTCGTTGTCGGCTCTCGCTTTTCCTTTCCATCTCGATGGCCTTGCATCGTCTTTAGCTACGAATAATAATTCAATAATGACACAATATCAAACTCCATATCAAATCACATTTAAATTCGAAGTCTTACATATTTTTCAATTTATTCAAAGCATAACCTTCAATCTAGAGCTTCAGATTAAAATTCGATTTCACTTTTACTCATTAGGGATCTTCTACTTTCTATTCCTATCGAAATTTCATAATAGTTTCACATTTTAATCATTTTTGCACCCTCATATAAGAAACTAACAATTAAGCTTTGGAATTTTGTCCTTTTCATAAACTAAACTTAATTTATATAAATTTTACACCTAATTCTTTAAGAAATCAACAATTGAAACTTTCTAAAACTTTAACAGTTTTACAAATTAATACATGAGTTAGCTAAATCAAGCTCCCATGACCTCAACTCTATAAAAATTACAAGAAAATGACTCGAATTCACCTACCAATTTGTGGCCAAAAGCTTGGAGAATTTCCTTTTAATTTCAACATTGGTGGACGATCTAATAAATGAAGATGATGGTTTTCTCCTCATTGTCCACTATCACAATATATATAGTATGATTAAATTAATTAGTTTTAATTAATTAACTTAATTAAGATTTATTTTAATTTAACCGCTTACTAACCAATTTAATGATTCCTATCAATATCGTCCACTATATAATGTTTATTATTGGTTTACTAACCATTTTAGTCCCTTGAACAATTGTTATTTAAGTCTCCAAGCCTTTTCCTGATTAAAAATCTATAGTGATTAAACTTTTACATTTTAGTCTCTTGGTTTTAATTAACCACAATTTCAGCTAAATTGTCTAACCAAATTTCAATTCATTTATACATTGTAATGTCCCAAAAATTTAATCTTTGATTTGATAAAATTCGTTGTAAATAAGTATCTTCCCCAGCAGTTAAGTGATTTTTGTGTGTGTGTGTGAGGTCTTGAGTTTGATTCTATGGGTGAGCAAATAGTGTTATATTTTTGCTTGGGCTAACTTAGGGGTTGCCTTTATAGTTGAGTTTGGGTTGATTTCAAACCCTTAAAAATCTGATTAGGTGCCAGATTTTAAGGTGGTTGTTTTTCTTTTTAAATTTTCTTTTTAATTTTCCTTTATTTTCTTTTTCCCAAATTTCTTTCCCAGTTTCACGTTCTTTCACCTTTTATTCTTTGCTTTCTTTACGCCGCCATTCTAAATTTTTCCTACTATCAAAATTTCTTCTTTCTTTTGTTGCGCCTTTGTCAATTTTCTTTCTTTCTTTTCTTCCTTGTGGGGTTAATTTATCTTGCAATACTTTCGGTTCCTCATTTTGTGTGCTGTTGAAATTTTGGAAGAGTTATTTCATTTCGTCGGTTGTTGTTCTAAGGAGTAAAGTATATTCATTCACAATCTAAGTGTTTGTTGTTTGGTTTTTAGGTGTTGGGTTGTGATAAGTTTATGTTTTGAGTTTTTGTACTGATTTCAATGCGTGTTTAGGAGAAGAAAGAGAGGCAATCAGCTGTCCTCCAGCTACTTAGACATTGTTTTGTTGCTATTTTATTTTGGGGTAAGTGCTCAAATACTTTTTTGGGGGTCGATTGAATACGTTTGAAGTTGAATTTTTGTTGGGTTTCGCAAACTATTACTAAAATTTGGTTGTGATAATTATCGGTTTAGGTGTTGGTTTATTCAATTTTGAAATCGGCGTCAGAAAATATCCAAGTGTATAACGAGAAACCCAGAAAATGGCGAACGGAAAAAGTCAAAATTGGACACTGTCGATGCCACACGGTCGTGTACGACACACAGTTTGGGCTATTTTGGGTCGTGTGGACCACAAGGGCGTGTGCGAGCTGTGTGGACCCAAAATTCAGAATTCTATCCTAGAGCCGTATACATCATCCCAATCGACTGTGGGCCTTTTGTAGCGTTAGTAGGTGGTTAAATATACCATAAAACATGAAATTTGGTCATCTGTTATTATGAATTCTGATATTTGTAAGTGTATATGAGGTGTCATATGATAATTCAAACTGAGTGTAATACTAAATACGTATATGATTTGCATCTGAAATGTTATGCATGATTTTTGTCTGATTATAACTGATTCTGGGGTGGGATGTATATTACGTGAAGGAAGTGTTTCTGTGAGAGGCAATATCTCGCCCATTATACTGGCAGCACTGCTGCAAATTTTCTAAAAGGTGTCATATCGATACTAAGTGGTGTGTAAGGCTGGATAGGTCTTTAAGACTCTACATAGTGTGTAGGGATGGTTGGAGATAGTGTGTATCGGATGAGGGTAGGATTGTAAATTTGCATATGATTCTGATTTTGTATGGGATATTCATTTGTATCTGCTATGTTATGTAATAAATCTGAAGTTGAATTTGTGACTCTGTTTCATTTAAGTTACACACTTAGTTATAAAAACTCACATTCTATTTGTCTGTCACTTTCATGTAACCCTCAGACTTAGGTAGGTCGGTGCAATGGGAGCTCAATTATATCCACATTTTCGTAAACTCAATTTATTTAAATTTGACTTATTTAAAATTATGGTTTGAGAATTTTGTAAATTATAGACTCTCTGAAAATTTGGGTTAATCGAAAATGTCTATTTTTTTGCAAACAATTGATTTCAAGAAAACAAACCTAGCTTTCCAAAATTTAATGGTTTAAGAATTTTCGCTGCAATGTAATTGATTTTTAGAAAATGTAATTGAACATAGGTTCAACTAAAAAGCTAACTAAGTATAATTTCTACTAAATTAGAGTTTCTTTAGTAACGAAATTTGTGCTATTTTTTTTAACGTTTCTGGAAAGCTAAATTTTCAACCATTTTACGTAACCACTCTAAATTCAACCATAATGTCTAAGTCGGGCTTGGAGTGTTACATACACTAACTCGATAAATATCCCTATTTAATATTTATAAAATCAATTTATGAAAACGAGATTTTGAAACTGCATTTTTTGACACCATTGGAAATCGGGTCATTACAAAATCCCTGGGAAAAAAACTAGTACACGAAACATGGAGGGGAATGGGACTATTGCCAAATGATGATGTCAACATTGATGGAAATCCAACCTATGTGATTGAAGATCCCATGAATTAGGTTCATCTAGGTAATAACGAATTAATTAGTTGATTTGTTAAGCACTAAAATTGTGTCCTTCCTATGGTGTAAACAATGCTAAAACTGCAATTAAGTGAGGATGAGTACAAACTCTTAATCAAATTCATATCCTTTATAGGTGATGTATTAATTTTCCAAATACACTTGAAGGATTAACCTATATTAGTGTTAAGTGGGGTTGCTTCTATGAGATTTATGGTAGTATCTAGAGCACTCATGAAAAACCAAGCACGTGCATGGCCTATTAACACACAATCGTGTTGAACAATAATATATAAGTATAATGTGATTGATAAGAATTTTAATTTACATGAATAATTATTCGTTCATAGAAACATTATGTTTCACTAATTATTTTGTAAATTATGTCTCATTCTTTCTAGTTCTGGTTCATAGCCCAAAAGAGACTAGAGTTGATGCATTATATCTAAATAGAAGGTACTCAGCAAATTTATCCCTAGTTCTTTTAAAATATGTAGAGGATTGTTGGAAAAATTAAGATATTTCAAAATAACCTGGTTTTAGATTCTTTAAGAAAACCTTAAGATTATTATTTATAAGCCATTTTACTTCATTGGGCTACTAAGAACCAAATTGAGAAAGGGGGCTCATGTGCTGGGCCCAAAAGATCAGTGTAATATACATCCTAGGCCTTTTGTTTTTGGACTTTTTTTTACTTGAATTTTTTAGAGTCTAAGAAAAGTAAATTACTTCACTAGTAACACCTATATTTAGCCAAGCTAAAAATAGTTTAACTGATTAAAGCTATATTTAGTCAAGTTTAGATTCATTGAACTTTTTTAAACTATTTTTGGCTAAGTCAATGTAACACCTCTTGCCCGACTTGATCGTCAAGTCCGAGATACAGGATGTCACATTGGTTGCCAGAGCAACTACAGCTAATTCTCATACAATTTAACCATTATAGCATGCTTACAAGTATAAAACACATTACTGATATGTTGTATAATCATTTATGGTTTTTATATGAGCTTACAAAAGCTCTTTTTCTATCCCGAAGTCAGTTAATGACTTAATAAAAAAATTTTCAAAACTCATAGGCTGACGCCAAGACACCATGGTTATCTTGTCGCGACCTCATCAATCAATGAGTGTTGTTGCGACTTTAGAAAACTCGAGGTCACGATGTTACTCACTGTCTATTTAAGTTGCGATGTTGGGAACTTTTCATCGCTACGTACCCCTTATTTTAGCAAAAATCACTTTGAAACACATTCAATGTTTCCTATCAAAAACATTTTAACATATATAAGCTCATTCTATATTCATCAAGACATCATATCATGCCAACCTATGCTAAATAAAGCTTATGAAACTTTTGAAATCAAAGGTTCATACGGCACAAAACTCAGGATAAAAAAACTAGGCATAATTAGGTTATTTACCCACCTTAATACACAAATCCTACCATTAGCATTTACATTATAGATGACCATTTACATAATAAGGGACCCTACATACATGCCACAATGATAGGTACCAAAATGATCATACTTTTCTTGACTTGATGATAGTGCGATGTCCACATTGATCTGGCTTTAAGAGCTCCGCAGCTAAAACAGGGCACATATTGTCACAAAAAGTGAGCATAGGAAACACAAGTATCCATATATGTCAAACATTATAATATGACCAAAACAATCATCAAACTATACCAATTCATATAAGATCATCATCATTTTATTTACTTGCACTAATCCACTAGTCAATTTCAATACAGTTTGTAACCACATATCTTGATAACTTATCAACTCTGGCTCATTTTCATTTTCCAATTTCAAAGTTCAATTTTAACATTTCATCCAATAGAACCCTAGTAAAACAGAATCGGACACGCGGGTGAACAACACCACACCAAAATAGCTTGTTTGAGCATAAACTACACCACACGAAAGCACCAAAGGGTAAAGCTCATAGGCATCAAATGTATATATGTATTTAAATACATCCCTCCACCACACCAAGGTCTCCGAAGAGACAGTGAATACTCAATGATCTGCAACAAATGTTGGATCCTAAAGTTACAAATCATAATTTCCACAGCATCAATTAACTCGTACACAAAAGCACATATGACCCCATTGGCATGCCAACTATGTCATAGCCTTTTACTAAGTTCACATGGGCATCAATCATCCATATTTGCATAAATGTAAGATGTGACCATCACATATCAATTTTTGAATTCATCGATCAAGTTTGAACATAAATCACACATACAATTAATAATGCATTTAAGTTCTCTTATCATTATTCTAGTTACCAATCACTAGATATAGTAACATTCACTTAGAGCAACTCAACTCAATTCATTTATGCTACTAGCCAAGTATGTCAATTTCCACCAAAACCTTAACATAAGTTCAAATATAGATAAAAATGAAAATAAACACAAGCATACCTATTTAACAAGGAAGGGTAGTAAGTTTCATAATAACTTACCTTTCAAAAAACAAAATGAGTGAATTTCCCAGGGACTACTCCACAATTTTAGCCTTTCTTCTGGAAGCTCCACTATATCCAATTATTGTTTTATACAAATATATATACATACCAAATCAATATCATATACTAACACACAATAGTTATTGAATGGCTGGCAACAACAATGCCTTGAGATGCATGATCCTAATTAATCATTTTTTGAATAAACATATTTTTCATTTTATTCAATTCAGTCCCTAAACTCGGGATAATCATATTTTTCGATCCCTAACTTCGGATCAAAATTTGATTTCACGTTATTTCATTAGGGACCCTATACTTTCTATTTGTAGCTTAATTTCATTATAAGTTTTCCATTTATTCAATTTAGTCCCTATTGTTACAAAGCTAACAAACAAGTTTATTTAAATTTACAATTTAGTCCCTATCATGATCTAAACTTAATAACTATCAAATTCAAGCCTAATTCATCAATTTATCAACAATGAAAACTTACTAAAAAGTTAACAATTGAACAAATTGATACATGGGTTAGCTAAATCAAGCTCTCATGATTATATATCTATAAAAAAATACATGAAGAAGGGTTTGGTTTTCTTACCAAAGTGGTGGTCGAATGTTTAGCTTAAGCTTAAGGCTTTCTCCCTTTTGCTTCAACAGAAGATAGTGGCAAATGGAGAAGATAAGAATGTTCTCATCTCTCCTCCCACTAACCAACATATATATATATCTTAATAAGGATCGAATTAATCTAATTTAATTAACTTAACTAAGCCTTAATTATGTTAATTTTACTATTAAATAATCTAAGTGAAAAACATCATCAATGTCCACTATCTCATGATGGAAAATAGTTTAATAATCATTTTCACCCTTTGATTAATTGCAATCTAGGTCCTTAAATATTTTCTTAATTAAAACTCAATAGCGATTAGATTTTTATAATTTAGTCCTTAAGTTTTAATCAATTAACTTATCAGCTAATTACTTGACCATTCTTTATTATATTATCATATTAAATCCGTAAATATTTCTATTTTCTAGGTACAGGCTCGGTTATGAAAATGGGGTTTCGAAATTGTATTTTTTGACACTATTAAAAATTAGGCCGTTGCAGTAATCCACTAACCTTTACTATTTTAGCTAGTAAAATTCATATATATATTCACACATCATGGCTCACTTTCACTCTAAATGTACCTTAAAAAATCTATCGTTCTCCTCTCATTACTCCTTTCCTCCTTTTAAGTTTGTTAAGTATTTTTTGTTGTGATCTATTATTGATTCATGTTCTCGTTTTATAATAGAAAAATTTTCTGAATCTTGGGAGATATGCTATACAACAAAATATCCTTAAGAACAATATCTAGCACAACTCAAGCTATTTAACTCGTATTCTTAATTTATTAATTTGATGCAATATTTGCCAACGAATTTTCAGGCAGACAACAAATGTGTACTTGCAAACTATTCGAATAGTTTGAAAAAGAAAATTCTAATTTACCTCAATTATTTCTAAGCAAAAAATACTCAAATTGTCCAAGAAAGAAATGACAAAGCGGTTAAAATTATATGTTGACATCTTAAGATTTAAGGTTCAAGTTGTGAAGTTAACATTTTTTTTTCTTAAATTGTAATGTAAATTTAAGTTATTGAATTTTTATTTATTTATATTTAATATATCATTTAAATTAATTGGAACGTGATTTTGAGCGATATTAAGTTACTTTTTTATTATATAAACGAACTATTAATTGAACGTAGTAAACAATCTAACTTTTATATCGAATTGAGATTAGACTTTAAAAGTTTGAACTCGATCGAATATGATCCAAAATTCTATATTAGACAACACTTTTGGTGTCACTTGTGATGTCTATATTACATCTTCTTCTCCCATGATGTGGACCACAAGCTCTCGCAGACGTCAGATGTGATGTGAGGCAGCCGATAGACATGTTGTTATCATATATTAATAAAAGCGATCAGCAATTTTCCATTTGGGGGACCAAGGTCTCCTCAATTACACCTTTAATTGTGTTCTAATTCGACTCAAAACATGAATTAAGTTGTGACTTCATATTTGTATTAAAAGAGACTAAAGTCCTTTACCTGTTTCCTCGAATTCACTTCTGATTATGTCCTAATTCGACTCAAGGCATAAATTAAATTGTGATTTTGTATTCGTATTAAAAATTGATTCAGATGGAATTAAATGAGGTATTGTGCAGATTTTCTTCTGATATTTTTAGATGATTCCGATGCTAATTAACTTATTTAGTAGATATAGATAAAAACAAATACTATAATGACTTTTAAAGCAGAACATTTATCATAAATGTTGGGATCAAACTAAGAGTATACTTATATACATATATCTGGATCTACAATTAAAACAAGGCATAGAGAGAAGAGTTAAAATGGATCCCAATAATTTCGTCTCGGTGTTCTAAAATGGTGCCGACATCATTAAGTAATACTATAAGATTAATGATAAAGGGCAAAAAGTGTCAGTGCCTGAAAAATATCAATTGCTGAATATAGATATTTGTGTTTTGTATTGTACAGGTATGGAAGTATGACAGTTGCCACACACATGATGTATCACATGCCTACACACCTGCAACCATTGAATACAAACATTTTTTGTCTTTTAAACCTTTCTTAAGTGTACTAGTTGAGTGTTCGTGCAGTACTAGAATTTGCCCATGTATTGACCATCTAATGTCTATACAACTTGATTTTGATCCTTAATGAAAGATTCACCTTCGTAATCACTCGGTAAGGATTAATTCAACTAAGATCTGACCCTTTGTCAAAACAAAGAAACCGAGGCAAGATCTAAGGGAGTCGACCACGGTGAAAGTTTCTTGGGCGATTGAAGCTTTCTCTCCAAATAATCACAAATTAGAAGAAGTAAAAAAGTCTAAATCTTGAGCAAGAATAAGTCGACTTAAAGAGAGTAGCCATCCGTTAGGATAGAAGAAAGAGATAGTCAATATCTTCATCGCTTAATTAGACTTATATATGTGATCTTTTTATCACATAATCAGGATAAGATCTCTAGCTTATACCGCTCCAGCCCTTGGGCTCTAAGTAAGACCATGTTTCGAATTAAACATTAAATCGTTATTTAAAACTATCACTACTCAATTGAGAAGCATATGGGTTCGAATGTACTGAAGCGCATTATTCTCTTATATAAGAGTTAGGGAGAGACTATAGATAGTTCTAAGTATTGTATCAAAAATAACACATATAATGAGATATCATATCTATGTTGTGGATAATATTTATCCACCTTATTCAATTCTGGACATATTTGGATCATATCCAAACTTGAATTCGTCCTGCATAAAGTATAGGTATTATGAAAAGATGCACCTATTAGATGTTTATGTAAAAGAATTTTCTATTAATCATTTTTATTATTACACGCCTCAAAATCATCATATTTTGTTAATATTATCTTTTATTTTTTTAACAGAAAATTACTATATAAATATTTGAAGTGTAAAAATAATTTAGTATGTTGTAAAATTTTTGTGCTTTTTAAGCTTAAAGGGGTCTCGAAAACTCATATTATGTCTTGGACATGTCCATACATTATTCGAAATAATTTTAAAATGTTGCCAATTATTCCAAAGAATTTTACTAAGATGTAAAATGGTTGTTTTGTTAAAAAAATTTAGTATGAGCAATGAACATGTTAGTGTGATATCACTTATCCATTTTGATTATCTGATTAAGTAAGAAATGTTACAAAATTAATTTATTTAAAATTAAAATTTTACTAAGATAGTTTTTAAATATTTCAAGGTGTTGAGTAATCTTCGAAATTATCAAACTCGATTTTTAAAAGATAGTATCGTAATTTAGAATATTAATTTTACATGATTACTCTAGGATAAAACATGTTTAATAATTAACTTTATTAAGGTTACTTTTTAAAATAATGTCGAGTTTTTTTGGCGTGTTGAGTACTCTACAGAAGAGAAAAGATTGTATGAAATAGGAATATTATCAATTTTTAATAATTTAATGTCACATCATAATTTCATCCTGAATTTCAATATTTTCATTTCGGTTTGATTCTTTTTCAGGATGAAAATGTTAAAATTCAGGATGAAATTACTTGTATGGTATTAAACTATTGGAAATGGATAATATCCATGTTTCATACAATTATTTCTCATCTATAGAATAACAAACTCGAAAAAATTTCTTCAAAGATTAAATAGGCCTCGGAATTTTGAGTGAATTATTTTGTTTAAATAAATGCTAAAATAAAATTTTTTTTATCACAAAAGAGTGTAGTTTTGAAATGAAATAAAAAGAATTTTGGCCTAGGTTGGTACCTCTGTAGTAACACCATTAGTTTCTGCTAATGTGACACTAATAACCAATCTGCTGGTGACACATGATAGTCTTTTAGTATGTCACGTGGTAGATATAAATTTTAAAAATTAAAAAAAAAATTCAAGTATATATAAATTAATAGAAAATATTTTTTTTCACATAAAAATGAACCTAAACAAAAATATACAAACTCTTATTTGTTTATTTATTTTTAAAGATTAAAAAAATTAATTTATGCTCATTATATAGCAGATTGAGAAGGTTTCATGTGTCAATACCATATTAGTTATCAGTATCACGCTACCACAAACTAAAGACGTTAGATAGAGGTACCAACATGGATTATGAAAAACAAGTTCAGATATCAACTAAATACAAAAAAAAAAAAGAGTTCAAGTACCAACTAAATATTTTTGGACAAGTTTAAAGTATTAACCTTATTTTTAAATATTAAAATAAATTCTTTTATAAGACCCTATTATTTAATAATATTTTAATAATGGGTGTCGTGAGATACTAATATTTCCTTTAACACAAACCTAAATTTTATTTTTGTAGTTTAAATATTGTTGTTTTAAAAAAATTAAATTTAAAATTTTATTAAAATAAAAAAAAAATTTAGGTGACTTTTACACCTTAACAAAAAAAGTTGATGGTGACTTTTGGTTTTTGGGGGGCTTGGCAGTCCAAGAAAACCATTACAATAGCATATATAACAAACGTTTATCATGATAAGTTGTGAATATCAATAAGGGATAATATTATTTTTGGTCCTCGAACTTAGTAATTAGGATTATTTTGGTATTTATATTTTTATTTGGTTCACTTTAGTACTTGAACTTGACAATTAAATTCATTTTGGTCTATAAACTTAGATTAAGTCAAAATTTGATGATGTGACCAACATTCTTGAAACATGATTGGATTGATCGGTGGGACCAATTAGACTAAGAATCAATCAATATATTAGTCCAAACAAAGGAGTTAAACTCATTGAATCGGAAACTACTCGAAACCAGTAAAAAAAAACTGAGACAAAAACCAGTAGTTGAACAAGTTGAATTGATTTAATAATTTTTTTAAATATTTTTCTGAATTTCAAATTAATTATTCAATTCTTTTTTGTCTAGAATTTAAATTGATCAAACCAATTGAATCGAGAACCAATGGTTTGACCAATTCAACCACTGGTCGAGTATGAGTAGTTATAGGATTTGTATCAAAAAGAATAAATATTATAACATGTAATGATATTAAAGTTAAAAAAATCCAAGCATGTCCATTATAGCATTAAATCTAAGTATTAGAATTTGAATAATTGCAGGTAAATAACTTTGTTTGCAAAATTTCCGAAATCCCCCAAATATCAAAAGTTAGTAATTTAATTTTAGAGAAGGGATGGTATGAAATTAAGATATCGTGTCATTTGTATCCCTGTTAAAAATTTCATTCATTTCCACTGTTAAAAATTTGTACTTGTATATCAGAATAAGGTGCATGTAACACATCAAGTTAAACTGTTTAGTTATTTTGTCAACCATGTCAATTTTTAGTAGTAAAAATAGATGAAATATTTTTAACAAAAAGGATCAAATCGTTCTTTAATCTAACATACGAGGACTAATTTGTAGTACAAGGTCCTTCATGGTAATTTTACCAAGATATGTTTTTCATTTACTAAATGAAAAACTACCATGAATTCAAGCATGTTTCATCTTATAATATGTATAAATAAACAGCATAAGTAGATCACGGAGTAATTAAGCAGGAAATACAGAATTACAACATATATATACGTATATATATATATAAATCTCAGTCTTGCTAAAGAAGAACATCATAATATAAGATTGAAACAAGTCAAACTGCAAATCTGGGATTCTCAATTCCATGGAAGAAAAAAAGAAGATTAGAGAGAGATGAGGCCTTCCCTGACGAGCAAACCAAACATGAGAACGAGGAGACCAACAGTGACACACTGAGTCGGGGAGATGAAAGTCTGCGAATATGCTGATAAAGTCACTGCTGCTCCAACTATTCCGATCAACAAAGAGCTCATGTTTTGATTCATCTTTTCTTTTTTTCTTCGTCTATAGCTGAAGATTGAAGAATGTGAATAAATGATGAAATAGTCTTCAGTCTTTTTGGGTACCCTTTCGTCGTTCCTATTGGGTTTTATGACTTTCACCCGATCAATATCAAAAAGTCAACCCTTTTTGGGATCTTCGGCGCCTTTTCCATTTTTTTAATTAAAACATTAAAATTATGTTATACAGTTTTTAATTAAATTTTATAAGGACTAAATTATAAATTTATGGAGAATACAACAACTTATAACATATTTTAACCAAACTATAATGTTGCTCAACCACTCTTGCCATTTTACACCTTGACTACATATCAAGCAGCTTGTCGTATTCAGCAGTCGTAGCATGTTTAGATTGGTTTAGTTTTTTAATAAGATTTTTTTATATTTACATCTATTTACTAATTAATTTTTTTTAAATTAATTTTTTTAAAAAAATAAATTATATAAAAATGTAAATATTAATATTATTTTTTATTATTTTATTAAATTTTGGATAATAAAATAGGCTATCTAGCTAGACTTAGCTAAGCCGCAACTTAATTTATGGCTACTTTCACAATTATCTACTTTATTCGTATAGACTTGTTCATGGGTCGGGCCGGGTCTTAACTGAATTTTAGATCCGTTTAATAGGTTTGGATCTGGCCCAATTCGAACACCAAAAATACTAAAAACATTAAAATAAATGTTTTCTAATAAATTTAAAATAAATTTAAAAAAATTAAAAAACTTTATACTTAAATAACAGTAACATACGTGCAACTTAACAAGCAAATGCCTCTAAAATAGTAACAAAATTAACAATAAAATAAGAGTTATAAATATACAAACATTAATAACAAAATAGTAGCAATATAATAATGAAATGGCAGCAAAACAATGAGAAAACAACATTTTTTTTTCTTTATGCAAATCGGGCCCGAGCCAAGAAACTTTTACCTGAGGTGTAACCTGTTTTCTAAACAGGTTTTTTTTTCTCAAGCCTATTTTTCATGTCTATATTTTTACCTAAACTCTCTTACTTTTTAATCTAGCCTTTAGCCAGATATGTCTACTTGTATTGAACTATTATTTTTTAAATTCAAATTGTACTGACTTTGACTTGAATTACTATTAATAATTATAATAAATGTATTTAAATTTAAATAAAAATATGAAATTAATAGTAATGTTATAAATTATATATTATGGATGTCCATAATCCCAAATGAAGTAACCTTAAAGCCTTTCATTTTATTATTTGTAAATAAATGGATGCTAAAAGACTTGCAAGAAAAAACAGAACACATACATGACACCCATACACAAATCTATCAAAATCCATATAATATGATTTATAAACAGATCAAAGTCCATATAAATTCAAAAATTAAAATACTTTAATTCAACTAGCATGATAGCTTGAGCTACTCAAGTTCGACTCAACAAAAATGAAGCCAAATTTGGGTTATTTCGCACCAAAGCAAAGTAAGTTGGAAGCACATATATATTGTTTACATCCTGACAATGTTGACTCCTTAAGGATGATTAACGGGAACTATCATGCCTAACTAAAACGTGAAGGCTTTAAAGCAATTTGTCACCTAATCACTGCACAAGATTCTTTGGTCTTAAACTTACTTTGGATTTTGAATTAAATAAAAAGTCTATGAGAGCCTTTTCTTCAGCTTCAATTAGGCTATAACCAGGATCTTTCCTTACCCCAGTGTCATCCATCATCTTCCTTACTTTCTCAACTCGATCCCACTCGCCTTCTGAAGCATATATATTCGAAAGTAATACATAATCTCCGCTCTCATCCTGTCTTATTTTGAGTAGTCTCACATTTGCACGCCTTCCCAACTCGACATTTCCATGAATTCTACAAGCCCCAAGCAGAGTCCTCCATATGATGGCATTCGGTTCAATCACCATCGAGTCTATGAACTTGAATGCTTCATCCAATAGCCCAGCACGCCCTAGCATATCCACCATACACCCGTAATGCCTTATATTTGGCTCAATGTTATAACCATCTCTCATAAGCTTGAAATATTGACGACCCTCGTTTACTCTCCCAGCATGACTGCAAGCAACTAAGACTCCAACAAAGGTGATCTCATTTGGCCTAACTTTGGACCTCCTCATCTCGGTAAACAGATTGATTGATTCCTCAGCATGGCCATGAATTGCCAACCCTCCTATTACTGAGTTCCATGTCGACACATCTTTTTCTCTCATATCTCGGAAAACTTTTAGTGCCCTCCCAATGCTGCCGCATTTTGCATACATGTCAATAAGTGCATTCCCAAGTAAAACATTAAAGCCACTGCTTGAGAACATCTCCGAGAGAGACCAATGTATCTTCATCCCAACTTGCAAATCCCCCAAATCCGCACAAGCATTCAACAAACTCAACATGGTAACCTCATCTGGCCTCTCCCCGACAGTCTTCATCTCTTCAAACATCTCCAATGCCTTCTTACATTCACCGGACAGAACATACCCTGCAATCATAGCATTCCAAGTCACAACATCCTTCTTCAGAACTTCATTAAAAAGTTTCCTTGCACTCTCCATTTCCCCTCTTTTCGCATATGCTGTAATCATAACATTCCAAGAAACCAAGTCCTTCACTGGCATGTCATCAAAATACCTCCTTGCCACATCAAGTTCCCCTCTTTTTGCATACCCTGAAGTCAAAGCTGACCAAGGCACAACATCCCTTTTTGCCGAATCATCGAAAAGCTCACTTGCAACACTCAAATCACCACAATTAGCATGAAAATAAATAAGGGTATTCCTTAAAAAACTATTCTCCAAAAACCCCATTTTCAAAGCCTTCCCTTGAATCCCAAACCCCATTTTACTCCAACAAAGTTTGGTGCAAGCTTTAAGGACAAAAGGAAAGGTAAAGCCATCCGGCTGAATTCCGCGTTTTGCCATCTGGGTATATCTTAAAATGGCTTTTAATGGGTTTTGGCTTTGAGCTGAGCCTCTTATAATTGTATTCCACATGAAAATATCTGGTTCAGAAATTCTATCGAACACTTTATGAGCATAGTTTAAAGTACCTGAAATTTCCATGGCGGCCTTGAAAATGAGCTCCCGTAAGGCTGACGGGTTGGAGTTGAAGCCTTTGGTGATGAGAAAACCATGGATTTGCTTTAAGGATCGGAGGTTTACGCATTGTGACCAAAAGGTCGTTGATGAATGTTGATGGCGGTTGATGCACCTGTCGTTTGGTCGTTTTCTTATCATTTACATGTCGTTTTTGGAGTTCCGCATGAAATGAGACCGTGTGATAGCCTACGTTTTTTTATTTGATAATATAATCTTTCATTAATTAAAATAAATTATATTATTTTAAACTTATTTTAATTTAATTTTTTTTAAAACAAGTATTTAATAATTAGAAAAAATCAATTGAATCTGAGCTCGATTGGCATGGTTATTATTATTAATACACATAAGTTTGAATGTGCTGAAACGCATTATCCTCCTATTTATGTGTTGAGGAAAGGCTATAAGTAGTTTTAGACATTATCTTAAAAAGAATAAATATGATCAGAACATATCAGATTATTCAAAAATAATAATTAAAAATGAAATAATTTTCTCCAAATTAAATTAATATGAAAATTTATTTAAATAATTTAAAATTAAATTATTACAAAACATGACACAAGTTTTTTTTATATGTGAAAATTTTACTGAATTTGTAAATAATACAAATACGATATAAAAAAAATTTAAATGTAATAAAAATTAAAATCATTATAACAAAAAAAAGAATAAATTTCAATAAAAATAATAATACTCCAACCAAACATAACAAACATAACATAGTAAATTACTTTCTACACCCTAGACACCTACATATTTTGAAGGTATAACATCTACAAGTTGTATAGCATCTTTCTTCGATCTATTTTATAGATATTTTGCCCTCACGTTATTCTTTTTTATATTATACATGTCTATTTTATAGTTTATGCTTGGGATTCATGTTTCCTCACACTACTTTAACCTAAGCAATATTTAAATTTGAAATTCGCCACATACTATAGTACCTTTGTAACATCATTAAAATGTGATGATATGGTACTCGAAGTAAAAAACACAATATCACATGACTAATTTGAAATTACAATACTTAATGAGCATTAATAAAAAATTCTTTAAAAATTATAAATTTTATTTCACATCAAAAATAAACTTAAACAAATAATATATTTTGTAACAATAAATTTCCTCGTAATATAAATTACAATATATATTATCGGATTACACAATTTCTTATCACCTACATAATATATTTTGTACTTCAACAACTTCCATAAAATTTTGTGATTTTATAACATATAGTACCCCATTGCAATATTTATTACTTGTATTGTAATACATTGTAACACAAATCACAATATATATTACTCGTTACACAAATTTCTTACAAGATTTCAGTTACAAGAATCCTTCTCCAATTACAAAATTATTACATATAGTGTAATATTTGTGTAACATAAATTATAATATATATTATTTAATTATACAATTTTTCATAATTCACATAATATAAACTTAAAATTTCGAGTTAATTAAATTAATAAGTAATATTTTATCATCCTAATTCGATTTAATTTTTTTAAATCTAGTAAAACTGTTCAAGTTAGCTTAAAAAATCAAACATAGATAAGCTTAACTCATTAATTAATTTATTTAAATTCCAAAATTATTATTTTAAAAAAACTCACTAAAACTTAAATCTCAAATTAACTTGAATAATTTCAGTAACTTAATTCGATTTACTTAAAACTTAAATTTTTACTTTTAATCAAATCGAGTTTTGTTCCGACCAAAAACAAATTCATCAAATTATAACACTATCTAGAATTCAATTTCATTTTTTTTTTCATTCTATGCCTTCCCTTTTACGGAATTTGATTATTGTTCTTCCTTGGTTATTATTTTCTTTTGTTTTCTCAAGAAACTATGAAACGAACCAAAATTAATTCAAACTAGTTTTCTAATTTCAGCGAAAGAATCTCTTCACCCATCCTATTTTGATGAGATATATGAAACTTGAAATCCAAACAAAACAATCACCAGAAGGATTGAAAAAGAAAAAAGCAGATTCGTTTGTAAAAATTAAAGATTAGTTAATGAATCTGGAAGAAAATGATTGTAAGGGGGCATTACTGACAGCAAAAACATGGATTTAAAGTTAATGCTGCAAAGCGGATCCCTTTCTTCAGTTTTGCACCTTTGATATTAGGCAAATAATCAGGAATATTGTTCATTATGCCTAGGTAATTAGTGCAATAGTATTATCCCAAACATAAATTTAAAGAAATATTGAAAAAGATGAAGAAGAAGAAAAAAAAATCACCAGAACTGGGCTCTCATCAGTTTCGCCCGCCCACCACTTGGAGAGATGGAGCATGGTTGCCTCTTACATATATTGGCTTTTAGGGCATAACATGTAAGACCCATTCACACCATATCTCTGGTATATAATATGATGTAATATTCTGATTGGAGAATCAGCAACCGTGGGGATTGGACGGTTCAGATTAGGAATGTCAACATAAATAATTACTTTAAATCATCTTATAAATAAAAATTTTCAGGTTTTATATTTGGAAAAATAAACTAACAATGTGAGCATTCAATCAAATTGAGTGAAAAATTTTTAAGTTAATCGAGTTGACGAATCTTATTTTATCATCTTAACTCAATTTATTTTTTTTTAATTGGATCTAATGGAATGAAATTAAAGTTGAATCGAATCGAGTTAAATTATTCAAGTTAAATTAAAAAAGTTAAACATGTCAAATCAAAATTTTATTGCAGTATAACTAATTACATGCTAAAGCACATAAATTTAAAATCATATATATTTAAAAAAAATCAAAGCAAAATAAAAAGAATAAACATGAATCATTAATTAACTTATTTAGGTCCTAAAATTATAATTTTAAAAATTTATTTTTTTTCAAAAAATTTATATATTCTTTAGATTTTTTAAAATTTTGTATATATTTTTAAAAATATAAATTTTAGAATTTTTACAAACATTTTAATTTTAAAATTTATTTTAAATTTTTGAAAATTATTTTAAATTTTTTTATAAATAGAGAACAAAAGATTACATGCTCAATTATAATATATCAGATCATTTGAAAGTCGTAGAGTATTCAAATTCTAATTTTGTTGGGTGCTAAAATAGGATGAAATCTACATCAAGCTATATTTACTTGTTAATTGGAGGAGCTATATTCTGGAAAAGTGTCAAAAAAACACTTGTAGCTTCTTCTACTATGGAAATAGAGTTTGTAACATGCTATAAGGCATCAAATCATAGAATATGGTTGCGGAACTTTGTCGTTGGGCTGCACATTTTGAAGAATGCAAAAAGACCACTCAAATTATTTTATGATAATAAGTCAGCGATGTTGCATTTTAACAATAATAAGAGCTCATTTAAGTCGAAATATATTGACATAAAGCTCCTAACTGTGAAAGAAAGAGTGCAAAATGGACAAATATCCATAGAGCACACTGAGACAAACTCTATGATAGCGGATCCGCTGACAAAAGGTTTATCACTCAAGGCCTTTCATGAGCACATTGCTCATATGTGTTATATTATTTGAGGACATCATGGTTTAGCGGGAGTTTGTATTTTATTTGCTTTATGTTTGTTTTCAAACATTTATGTATTCTATTTTTTTAATCAGAAATGAAATATTCAGTTTATTCACTCTATTTGATATTAGCCTCGCTTAAGTTTAAGAAGAATCAGTTGAAAATAGGCATGTCTAATTCACATTACATGTAATTTTCATACTATGCATCTATGATTGATCTATGTCATTTGACTATATTTGTATATGAGACGATTGATGAGTTTAGTCATGATTAATATGACAAAGACTATTTTGATCCTATATGAATATAATTGATGGGTGAGATTGTTATACAATACCTGTTATATGATAGCAAATTTTTAGCTTATAAGGTTGTACATTTATCAGGAAACATATATATTGTCCAAGTGGGATATTATTGGGTTAAAATCTTCAGTTATGGACACATATGTACAAGTATAATGCTATTTTAAAGTGTAATACAAAATTAAGTGACCAATTATATTATAAGTGTCATGAAAATAATGTGTAGATAGCATAAGTTGTATTTATAATTTGGCAATTTAATGAGTGGCCAAATTATAAATACTCAAAATTTGATTTAATAATCAGTTATTAAAAAAGAGGTAGTGGTCCTCAAGAAATATATATATATATTTCGTACTTCTTTTCCATTCTCGTCAGAGAGTTATACTAAGAGATAAACTATTTTCTTGGAAGATCAAAATCCTTTAGGCAATCTCCAACAATAGATTCAAGTACACTTCCATATATAATATTGTTCTTGATGATCAGACATGACAGACCCTATTTTTATTAAATTTTATATCAATTCTCATTTTACAGTTATAACAATATACTGAATTGGTATTATTTTTTAGAATGATACTTCATTTGTTTTATTCTAGATAATTAAAAGGAATATGTATTTTTGTTTGGGACTCTGTTTGATCAGCTCGCGTTATGGTATAGGTATTTTGGTGGTTGTGTTTTCAAGGGTGTGATGAAGAACGATGAGGCTACTGTCTTATTGAGACATTTGCAGGCTTTTGATGCCATCTAATGTTGATATTATGACAATCCAAATAACATTTGAGTGTTTTTGGAAGTTAATATAAATTAGAAAGACAAATTTAATGCTTGATATCGACTCCAATTTTGTTCTTGATTGGATTGAGTTTCCTTGTGCACATCATCATGCAATTCTATGAATTTATTACTCTTTCATGGTCTCATTCATTGTTGAAAAGATTAGTGATGACTACTTTGTTTTTTTTTCCATGTGAGGCAAATTTGATGATGGATGTTTTAGCCAAGGCAAGCGAATTGATTGGTTTTCATGTATGCTTTTTGGTAATTGTCATATTTTCGTCTATTGAGATCTAGCTTAATTGGTATTAATATTGTTGTTAGTGTAGGAGGATATAGGCTAAGTGTACTGAAACGTGTTTATCTTCCTATTTAAGAGTTAGGAGGGATTATAGATAATTCTAAGTATTGTATCAAAAAAAATTTGTTATGTTTTCAATGTAAAAAAGTGCTTTTGAAAATTTTGATAGCGTTTACCATTACAGTTTATAAGTGTTTTGAGAATATAAAATGTCTATTTTAGACATTATGTTGTGAAGTATAATATTTAATGAGTGGATAAAAATAATAATTTTAACTTTTTGGTTTTGGTTAAAATTTTAGTTTAAAATTAAGGTTTGGTTTAAAAAGAAGATTGTTTACCAAAATTTTTTGTTTGAAATCATGGTTTAGGTTGAAAATTTGATTTAGGTTGAAAAGTGATTTTCAACGTCAATGGTAAACACTAGGGGTGAGCATTCAATCGAGTTGAGTCTAATTGAGTAAAAAAAATTCAAGTTTGTCGAGTTAACGAATCCTATTTTAGCAAACGGACTCAATTTAAAATTTTTTCGAATTGAGTCAAATCAAAGTTGAGTTAACAAATCCTATTATTTATACTCAATGTTGCGTTTACATGGACCACTTATTTAACTAGTAGACGAAGTACAATATTATTTAACTACATAAATAATATCATTGTTTTGTCTTTTAACTTAATAGGTAAACATTTATCAAAAAGATGTAGTTTTGCCTTTTCTTATTCAGATTTTCGAATAAATTGAAAATTTTGATTTTTTATTCGAGTTTATCCGAATAATTTGAATAACTCGAACTATTTAATTCAAAATTTAATTTTTTTAATCAAGTTTTTCGAAACGAATCGGATTTTGTTCACCCCTAGTAAACACACCCTTGGTTATACTTGACACTTAATTTACTATTTTTAATGATCTAACATGACAAATCTTGGTAGATTCAATTTTGTATCATATTTAGGCTTAATAAATTATTTGGAATATTAGTTTGACGTATTTTGCTAATTCAGTACTATATTTTTTTAATTCCTATGTGGTACATATATTTGACAAAAATTATACATTTTAGTACTTGAAGAGAATAGTGTTCATTTTTTAGTGTTTAAATTCCGATTTTAGGATTGAGTCAATCAAAATTCATAATTAACATTAATCTTAAAATGCCGAAAATCACAACCATAAGACTTATTTAACAAATTCAAAAAATTCACAATTAATGTTAAAGTTATTCAATTAATAGAACCATTAAAATTCAAACATAATAATATTAACAATGATTTTTCATCAAATCAATCTTAAAATCTAAATTAAATGCTAAAAGTTTAATACCATTACCTTTAGATACAAAATGTATAACTATTGCCAAATACATGTGCTACATTGGACCAATAATATAGGCATCAAGATAAATTTAGCCCCTAAAATTTACTCATTTGATCATTTTGGCTATTATTCTTTTTTTTAGGTCATTTTGGCCCTCAACCTTTAAATTTTAGTTAAATTACTTGTTTTTTGACGGAAAAATTGATTGAACTACTAAAATTTTAATGACATTAACGTGACAGTTGATGTGACATTTTACATATACTTCACTGCTAATATAGATAAAGTTTTTATCAGCTTTTTTTTAAAATTTTTTTATTTAAAAAATAATTATTTTTTGAAGTTTTATAGATAATACGTGGACTGACTGCCACGCTAGTGGCCACATCAATGTTGTTAAAATTTTAATAGTTCACTTAAATTTTTCATCTAAAAGCAAACAATTTAACTAAAATTTAAAAGTTAATGGTCAAAATAACCCCCAAAAAAGAATAAGGGGCAAGATGACAAAATGAATAAACGTTAGAGACTAAATTTATCATTATGCCAATAATATATTAAGCCTGATATTTATTATGCTTTGAAGAAGATGAACCTAATTATATATATATATATATAGTATTTGGTACACTAGTAACACATTTTTTATTCTATAAGTAGTTTTATAAAATTGTTATCTCTCTCTTTTTTAAAATAATTATTTTAAAATATTTTATTATATCACTATTAGATACTTGTCAACTTATTGTTCTTGATTGTGGAGTTTAACAACTCCATTGACAATGTACCAAATATTATTACTATATGTATCTATTTATCTATCTATATATATATAATAGCAATGTGATATTACAAAAAAAGGAAACAAATAGTCATGTTTACATTATAGTTTTTTTGACACGTGTCTTTTGTTTAAATTTTTTCTTTATATTTTTTTATGTTAATAAAAAGTTGATTTTAGATATAAATTATATTTTTATCTTAAGATTTTATAATATTAGGGGTGAGGACGAGAGTAACACGGTTTAAATCCGTGCTAAATAGGTGTTTGACCATCACTCTATTTAATTAAAATTAATAAATATTAAACTGTTAAGCTTAATATGTAGTTTGAAAAGTAGACATATATTAATAAAATTTATCAAATTAAATTTATATTTTCAAATATAATAAGAATTAATTGCATTTATTAATTAAACTAGAACAAACATAAATATAAATTAAAAAAAAAAAGAGAAGAGAATATTAACAATTTTAACACAATAAAATTTTAATTTAACATTGAAAAAATATATAATAAATAATATGTAAGAATGTATTAGTAATATTATTTAAATTATAATATATTAGTATTAATATTTAAATTATGATGATTTTATTATTATTAACTATTATTAAAATTAAAAAATATTAATGTGACTATTTTTAAATTTTAAATATTTTTAAAAATATTTTCTAATTAGATTACTTTTTAATTTATTAAATATTTTTTAAGAAATTCATTAAAAATTTTAAACAAAATTTAATATTATAAAAAATAATAAATTTAATATACACAACTAAACTTATTTTGGGTTGAGCTACCTATCCAAGCCTGAGGGCCTAGCTAAAATTTGAGAGGATTTGGGTAAAAAAATTAGGCCCGTTTAAAACATGGGTTAAGCTCAGGCTTATACATTTAAGGCCTGAGTCATGCTCAGCCCATTTTTTAAATGTAATATTTTATATTATATTTTTTTATATATTATATAATTTATAACACATAAAAAATTAAATCCATAGTAGTATGTAGTATAATGTAAACATTTAAAAAATATTAAGTTATGATTATATATAAAATTTTAATGAATAAAAAATATATAAAAAAGTATTAAGCATTAAGTTAAAAATGATTTAAATATACATTTAATTATTTAAAAATAATAATATAAATACACTGTTTAAACTAATTATTTATAAATATGGCTGGACTTGAATAAAATTTTAAGTCCAACTCAACCCATGAATACCTCTATAAATAATTGACCCATACATTACACAATAATACAAATAGAGGTGATCATGGGCTGGGTTGAGTTTCAACTGAATTTAGGCCTATTTTTTAGGCCCAACTTGAAAACCCTAAAATTTTATCTAAATTTGGCCCGGATAAAAATGCTAAAACTCAAGCTCGACCCACTCATATTAAATTTTTTTACATTGTTATTTTTATATAAAAATAAATTTAAAAAATATAGTACATAAAAAACACTAAAATATGTGCAGCTTAATAAGCAAATGCATTTAAAATAATAATAAAATTAATATTAAAATAAGAGTTATACAATATCCAAATAATAATAATAAAATAATAGTAATATAATAACCAAATGATATTAAAACAATGACAAAACAACAACAATTTCTTTTGCAAGTTTAGGCCGAACCTGAGAAAAAAAAACTTAGCCGAAGCCTATTTCTTTTGCTCAAATCCGATTTATATTTTTACCCACATTGAGATATGATATAAATACAAACCAATTATAACCTAGTTGTAAGAAAACTCTGAATCAGATGTGAAACGGAAGAAATGGAACAAGTTGGATAGACACACTGAGGCGGCTTTACTAGAAATATTTGATTTGGATGGAAACAAGTTGGGTAGCTTGCAATAATTATTGTAAACACAATTCAAACTCAAAATCAAAAATCAATTCCACCTCTGAATGACCTTTGAATGGTATTCAAGGTATTTTCTCTTTTTAATTTTTTATATATTTTAAAATTTTCTTAAATCTTAGAGAATTTTAATTTTTTAATAAAAATTATATCTTTTGTCATATTTTTAAATTTTATTTTTATAATATTTTCTAGATAATATATACTTTTATATTTATTTTTGTTTATATTTATATAAAATTGATAAAAGAATATACCTTTTAGATAAAAGATGTCAAATAACTCTGTTTGATTGGTCACTAGCTTTTCTTTTTTAATTGTGTTAAAAATTAAATTAAAAATATAATGAGACAAAGTGAAAAATAAATTTACTTTAGATATAAAAAAAATTAGACCCAAAAATTTACATACCAAAAAAAAAAAAAAATTCTACAATTACGAGAATTAAGTAAAACGAGAATTAAGTAAAACGGCAAAGGATCTTTTCTCCCTTAATTAATAGTGGAGAGTTCAATTCTCACTTTAAATATGAAGCAATTTTAAAATTTATAGTTATATCAACCCTTTAATGGTTAGGTTAGAATAAAAAATCCAACGTCCAACCAGTATCTATCCGCCACGTTAGCAAAGTAATTAAACTGCACAAAAACCTAAACCTAACCCTGGTTAAAAAGAAAACCGGTCCCCACAAAATTTAAAAATAAAAATAAAAACAAGAAAGAAAACGACAACCGAATTCGCGTATATTAACCAGTTTGATTTTAAGGAAAAGAAAGAAGGGAGCCTCTTCGCATTTCGGAGAAGTCGCAGAGGGAGAGAGAGAGTTGAAACGATTTCGTTTTTGGTGATAGAAAACAAATGGCGGTTTCATCATGTTCATTTACTCTTAGCCCTAGGGTTTGTAATCCATATTCTTCATTTGAGTGCCGTCCAGATCCCGATTTCTCCAGTGCGCCGATCGGGGACAAGCCTCGTCTTGCCTCCAGCCGAAGGGTGACGGCTTCGTCGCTTTACGCCGGAGGTATCAGTAGCCGAGGTTTGTCTTCTCTGATCTTTCGTTTCCCGCCGAATTTCGTGCGCCAGCTTAGCATCAAGGCTCGCCGCAACTTTAGCAATATCGGTGTTGCGCAAATAGTCGCTGCTTCGTGGTCGAATGGTCCTGCTCCAGATTCCCCCTCCTTGGCGGCTGCTGCTTCTGCTCAGGCAGCGGCAGCGGCAGCCGCCGTCACCGTCACTGTCACTAATGACGGGGCGGCTGTAGAAAGTTGTATTGACAACGGTAGTGTACAGATTGGAGGTTCAGATAATTCGACGACAACGTTTTTGAGCTCCGATGGGAGCATCACTGTTCATGCTGGTAAGTCAATTTATATCATTTTTAATTTCATTGAAATGTATATATCTTTTTATGTTTTCCTTTTAAAAAGTTTTTTTTTTATTTTGAAAGGAAAAATAAAAGAAAGCGATATTTGTGGTCTAAATTAAATTCATTTATTTGAGATAATTAGTAATTTACTAATTACAACAATTTGTGTATGTTGATAAAATCTTTGTAATTAATAATTATTTATTTATAGTTTCCTATTATTTACTCTGATTAGATCCTTACATATTCGTGGAAAACAAGTCTCTACAAAATATTTTGCTTTTCTTTTTTTGCAGGTGAAAGATTAGGTCGCGGTATTGTTACTGATGCAATAACCACCCCAGTGGTTAATACTTCTGCTTACTTCTTTAAGAAAACTCAGGAGCTTATTGACTTCAAGGTATAGTAAGTAGTAACTATAGCATTAATAAATCTGTTGTCACGGTGGTTAATATTTGCATTTGTATATTAGTGTACTTGTTAAGGTTTCTATTTTATTAAATGTCTTGGTTCACTGTATGTAAAGGAGCTGTTTTCATGGTGGAGTACCATGGATTAAAAATTTCCAAAATATAATGCAAAAAGACCTCTTTTGCTTATTTGCTCAATTAGTGATCGAGTATAGAAAGGATAAGTTCTTAAAAGCATTTGTCGTTTGACCCATAAATTCCAGTGGAGTAATCTTCTATTTGATCTTGCTGCAGGAGAAACGTCATCACAGTTTTGAATATGGGCGTTATGGAAATCCAACCACAGTCGTTGCAGAGGAAAAGATAAGGTTTGGCTGCCTCTTTTGATCATCTATTAGTCGTCCTGTTTGCTTGTTTAAATGGTTTAGATACATTCATGAGGTGCTCTTTCTTTGGTTCAGCGCACTTGAGGGGGCTGAATCGACCCTGATTATGGCATCTGGTATGTGTGCTAGCACAGTCATGCTGATGGCATTAGTTCCTGCTGGGGGCCATATGGTGACAACAACAGATTGCTACCGGAAAACTAGGATGTTCATGGAGAACTTTCTGCCTAAAATGGGAATCTCGGTACGGCTTCCGGTTTTGTTCTTGTTACTCTTCTGTGTCTTTCTATTGTTTTCTAAGAATCTTGGTGAGTGAAATGCCCAGGGTTTTTGTGCATTCTTGTTTTACGGAGGGCAGTGATGTTGAAATAGCTACTATTATGATGTTGATGCACCAAAGTAATGTATGTATAGAGTAAAAGTTTGTACCTGCAACCTTTCCTTTATTGGGTTTGTTGTTATATATAAAAAGTGCAATTGCAGTAAGAACATAATGTTGTATGCAGCAAACTGGCAGTTTTAATAGCCACTTGCTGGGATGGCTGTATTTATTTGGACTAATATATTGATTTATTTCAAATTGAGTTCTGGCTATCATTTGATATGCAGGTTACTGTTATTGACCCTGCAGATGTGGATGGCCTAGAGGCTGCACTCAACAAAAACAAAGTCAGTGGCATAGAAAGTGGTTCCCTTGTTTTTCTAGATTTGTCTTTTTATTTTTACTTTGGAAATGCCAATTTATCGTATAGAGCGAATTTTGATTCCATTCAGGTTTCTCTTTTCTTTACTGAGTCTCCAACAAATCCTTTCCTGAGATGTGTTGACATAGAAAGAGTTTCAAAGCTGTGTCACAGCAAAGGAGCACTTGTCTGCATTGATGGTACCTTCGCTACACCTCTTAACCAGAAGGCCCTCGCCCTTGGTGCTGATCTAGTTTTGCACTCTGCAACAAAATTCATTGGGGGGCACAATGATGTGCGCACTTGCTCTTATTAATTTAGCCAGTCTGAAATCCATTCTTGCTGTTGGTTATTTTCAATTCTATCAATAGACAAGTTTAATTCTTCATGTCACAGGTTCTTGCTGGTTGCATAAGTGGTCCAGAGAAGTTGATTACTGAAATTCGTACTTTGCATCATATTTTGGGTGGTACTCTCAACCCGGTGAGTTGTCCTGACCTTAATCTTAGTTAAGTAGTTTTCATGGTGTCCTTCATGTTTTTGTCAAACTAAGTATTATATTTGTCATCCCTAAGTTGATTCATTTGGTAATTATACTCAGTTAAGATGAGACTAGATTGTAAAGGTGGTTGTTGGACTTCTAGTCGAAGAAGAATGTGTTATTTCTGGAATGATGCTTTAATAATGACTTCCACCTTATTCTTCAAAGATTTGTGCCATTTTAGTTCTTGTTATCAGTTGCAAGGGTCACAAAGTAACATGTTTTGTTTCGATATATAAACAGAATGCCGCTTACCTAATCATCAGAGGCATGAAGACACTGCATCTTCGTGTACAGCAACAGAATTCAACAGCATTAAGGATGGCCGAAGCTTTAGAGGCACATCCTAGGGTATGAATTGCAGTGACGTTGCCCTTTTTACATTCTTGTTTCTGTATATTCCATTTAAGCAACTCAATTTAACTAAGTTGCTTTATGTGGTTGCTGTTAACATTTTATGATTTCTTTATGCAACTTTGAACTTCCTGGAGAGGATTTGCTTTACTTCTGTGTGATAGTGCCATTGCATCTGTGTGATATGTATGCCAGTTGGGGTTGTCATAATTTGTAACTATGTATTTGTCTGATTTATCATTTCTTATTTATCTAATTTGGACTTCTTTCCTAATCTCTTGGCTTATCAAATATCAATGGCAGGTGAGGCGCGTCTATTATCCAGGCTTGCCAAGTCATCCTGAACATGAAATTGCCAAGCAGCAAATGACTGGCTTTGGTGGTGTGGTCAGTTTTGAGGTTTGTTTTCTTCAACTACTTCAACCTTGCACCTCGGAAAATTCACCTTTAGTATCTATTACTTCATTTGGTATTATTGATGCAAAAATTATTTGACATTAATGTATTCTAAATCATTCAGGTGGATGGAGATTTGATGACCACCATCAAGTTTGTTGATGCATTAAAGATACCATACATTGCTCCATCATTTGGTGGTTGTGAGAGCATAGTGGATCAGCCTGCTATAATGTCCTATTGGTATGACATTATTTCTGTTTATGTGTTGATCCGAATTGCTTGTGTTTATCCATCTAGGCAACTGACTTGACTTTATATGAACTTCAATTTAGGCAACAACTGAATATATGCATAAAACGCAATGGCTGTAATAGACCCAAATATGCATTATAAGCTTAGTACGAATTGTCATCTTATGTTATTGCATAGGTTTGTTAAGTATTTAGTAGTGACTTGGCTGTGGACATAGATAGAGATCAGTATTGACATAGTGTGGTTTGTTTACATGATTATGTCCTTGTTTGGGATTGTAAGACTCAATAAATTTTTCCCTCTACGAAACAGGGATCTTAGCCAAGCTGAGAGGCGCAAGTATGGGATTGAGGATAACTTGGTTCGTTTCAGCTTCGGAGTGGAAGACTTTGAAGATTTGAAGGCTGATGTTCTGCAGGCACTGGAGACCATATAATGGCGCTAATCTCCGTCGTTTGGGTTTGGGTTTAAATGACCGGCCTAGTTATTTTGGTGTTTCAATTGGTATTTGAGCTCTCTGAAGTTCGTGTTTCATTTTAGGTGGATCATTGACCCCCCGGTAATAAATTGGAACTTTGTTTGTAATCCCATCAATGGGGGGATTGATTTTCAATTTTTTTATGAGTGTTTATCAGGGGATTAAGCAAACAAAATTAGAAAGAAGCCTGAGGAGGAATTTGAGTTGGGGGCTTTGGCCCCCTTTGAAGGGCGTTGGATGTTAAATAATAAAAGTTGAATGAATATAAAGCTATTATGAATATGATTATGACAATATAATTGACTTTTTGCCGATGCTGCGGCTGGTTGCCATTTATGCGGGAGTATATATATTTTCTGCTTCCTTTGGATCGAGATTGACGTGTGGTTGTTGTCCCTCTTTTAGACCTGTTCGGTTTTCTTCATTCTTGCTGTTTAGGCAATGACTTTGACTTATACTTTCGGTTGTTGGTGGGATCATCATTTTTCATTCGATGGGTTTTGACTGGTGTTCTCATGTGTTGTTTTAGGTTAGTTGTGTCATATACTTTGTGAGCCTATAGAACCAGAAGCTTCACTACTAGTTCTAGCACAAATACTCTTAACAAACCAATTATGTATTTACTATGTTATTTATGTTATATTTAAATCTATATTAAGTTGATCTCACGGGTTAATTGAGGATTAATTTAATTAAAAGATACAATTAAACCAAAATTATTTAAATCACCCTCTAAAATTATAATGAGACTTGGAACATCAAGTATATGAATTAGGCTCCACCAACTGGAAATGTTAAAAGCAAATTTAGATTTTTCTTATAAAACAGATTTGAAAGTCTGATGTGCAAATATCATGATTCGAAATTAGGAGAGAGTTGTAATGCAGATCCATTCACAACTGATGCCATGGTTAGGAAGGAGGGTATGTAAATTCTCTTTAGATCTGGGATTCAGTATATGAGCTCCAGGGAAAGTCCATGTCACTGCGCAAAATCTCAAAATCAATAGAGGAAAGATATGTCCCTAATCAGTCCAAATATATTGGACGGCAAAACTCTTATTACCAGGCCATTTAGGTTAAAAGGGTAAATTACACCCAATGTCACTAAATTATTAGAAAGTTTATGTTTAAGTTACTCAACTTTAAAAAGTTACAAAACGTCATTGAACTATTCAAAAGTTTTTTTTATTAAGTCATTGAGCTGTTAAAATCGTTATTGTATGGCCTTCTTTGTTCGTACAGCTTACACCAATCAAAAGCTTTCCTTTTCTTTCTCTTCTATAATTTAGTTAGTTAGTTTTTTTTTTAATAAAAAGATACAACAAAATCAAACTAAATGAACAAAAGCACTAGTAGCTTAGCCTTGCTCAAGGAGATCAATCAACTCACTAGGCGCACCTGTTATTCTCTGCATACCATCAATTCAAATAGAAGACATTTTAGCTAAATGATCAGCAACTTGATTTCTCTCCCTAGGGACATATCTAACTATCCAATGCTCCTTGTACTGTAACATCTGCTTAATTTGTCGAACCAAGACTGAATTTGATACCCCAAATAGCCATCTTGAATAGCATTGACTGTCTCCAAGCAGTTTGTCTGAATTAAAGCTTTAACATACCTCTTTTCTTATAACAAGAGTAAACCATCCCAGATACTCCAGAGTTCAGCATCAAAGATTGAACAAACACTTAAATTATGATTGAACCCGACAATCCAATCTCCAAATCAATCTCTCACTACATCACTAGCGGATGTGTTTATAAAACAGTTTTAAACACCACAAATGTGCGAATCAAAATTCAAACACCTTTCTTCTTTGATCTCTGACACTGACCGTCAGATTGACTTGAATCTAAGGTATGTTTTTCTACTTGTCAGTGGGTACTGATCTACCGTATTGATTGTTGAATTATGCTTAGAGCTCGCTAGTTGGAATTTTCTTTTTCCTTTTCAAAAAAAAAAAAAACTTAACAAACCAATTACTTAAATAAAAAACTTTTGAATAGATTAGTGACTTGAATGAAAACTGTTGAATAGTTCAATGACCATTTTATAACTTTTTGAAATTGAGAGACTAGAATATAATTATTTTTTTAAAATAAACCAAAACCCAAACTTACTAAAATGACCTAGGTTAAATTCTGCAATTATTTTGCAAAAGTTGTATTTACACTTTAATTTAATCAATTCTAGTCCTATACTTTTTGAATTCGTCAATTCTAGTACTTTTATTTTTCGAGTTTTAGAATTTTAATATTAACTTAAACATTAACAATTAAATCTGTTTAATTAAATTTAATTACTAGTCTTGTTCTATGCTAATGATTGTAGATTTGATCCACAGCTTCTAATTGAATCAATCCAAGTTTTTTACTCTTTTTGAATTTTAAAATTCCAAAATTGACACAAATGACCGTCATTAATACACTAAATTTTTATTGAGTAATATGTAAAAGTAATAATGTGATATGTTATTACTATGTTTGTTGCATTAGATTTTAGAAATAACAAATTTAATTTAATGAATTTAACCGTTATCATTATGGTAAGGACTAAAATTTTAAAACTTGAAAAAATTCTAAATTAAAAATTAAAAAATTATTTAATAGGTTTGATATGTTTTTTTGTTTATTTTTCTCATTGTTTAATAAAATTTCAATTTTAGAAGTTTTTGTTTGCTTTTTGAAGCACATCTTGTTTATGCATGTAACTTTAGTTTTACAAGTGATTTTAAAGATGATTTTATTGTCGTCTTCTCTAGTTTGATGAATGCTCGACTCTGTTTTCGTTTTTTCCTCGCCACTTTAAGGCCCGAGACTGATTTTCTTATCGTATTAAGTGATACTAATCACTCTAGATATGTCGTGCTTGAGTTGTGATAAAACTAATTATCAACGTGTTATGATGTTCTATTAATGCTAAGGCTAAAACTTTTATTATATTGATGGAACTTATCCTTTATTATTTATGACAAAAGTTTATTATTCGACTCATGAATTAATAAATTTATCCTTAAAAAAAATTAACAAATTATTTAGACCAAGAACTGGGGTTGGTTTGTCTCTTTGTTTGTTTTTTATTTTATTTTTTTAGAAATGGTTTGTCTCTTTTGTTATGTTCTATAATAAATTGTTTATACTTTCATTATCTTATGATAATAATAATTTAATTTAATTTTTAAAAAATAATTACTTTAACATAATTTTTTATATCATTTTTGTTTCTTTCGTTTTCCATTTTCCATTAGATTCCAAATTCCTGCTTACGCTTGAAGATTCTCGTCTTTTTTATTTATTTATTTATTTATTTTTTTCTTTTTCAATTTTGGAATAATTATTCTATTTTATTCCTTAATCGACTACCACTTGGAGAATAAAAACCCCAGAAAAATTCTCCATTGAAATTGTCAAAGAAATATTAGTTTTCAATGAAATTTGGTAAAGAGTTCAAGACCCATCTAGAGGAGACTTTACCTGAGTGGAGGGACAAATTCCTATGTTACAAACCCCTCAAGAAACTCCTCAAAAACATCTCTTCAACCCCATCGCTTGATCCCCATCATCAACGGCCTGTATTTGCTGACGCCACCAACACTGCTGTTACTCCCGTCTGTCATGATCATCAACACCCTCCGCTTGATTTGCAAGATTGGTTTGTTAGAATTCTGAATGAGGAGCTTGAAAAATTCAATGATTTTTATGTTGATAAAGAAGAAGAGTTCGTTATTCGCTTTCAGGTGTCCACCCCCTTTTTACCCACTCTTTTCTCTTCACTTCTTTTGCTTTTATTATTTTCTTTTGGGGGGAGGGGTTAAGTATATGATTTTGTGTTACAAATGAATTAATTGGTTATTGGGATTTTCTTAACTTTTTCATTTAAAGTAAACGTTTTGTTTTTAGCTTATAGATTGTTGGTGGTTATTGACAAATTTTTGGACTAAGAACAGTTATTTGTCTCCAGCAAAGTTCATTTGTTAATGAGAATTTAGAAACTTTGATTCGCGGCATAGATAAAATGACAGTGTTTTCAATGCCCTTGATTCTTATATTGTGCTCAAAATTCCTATATTGCTTGCAATTTTTGGAAAGTTCTTTGTCTTATGAATCGGTCATGGATGATTGAAGCTTTAAAAATTTTCGAATTGATGTATTCGATGGTGCTAATAAGATATCTCTGGGAGATTATAACCATACAATGTTGTTTGCATCTTAGTTTCCACATATTTTGAGTGTTCTCCTTTTGTTAAGTTGGTAAGTTGAAAAAAAACCTCTATGAAAATCCATTTATCAATATTCACTGGAATTGGTATATGCCTTTGAGCTATCTGGAATTGGTATCATGTATTTTAGATAAGTAGCTTGTGTGGGTTCATTTCTCTCAATAGTGCTAAATTTGCTTTAGTCCTTTGAATCTAGTGGAGTTGTTTAAAGAATCTAAATTGGTCAATTGTGCATAATATGCCTTGACCTCAAGTTCATCTTTTGTTACTTTCGGTAATGCTACTTGCTTATTGAGCTGGTTTTAATCTGGTTCTCGTTCTCGCCATGGCTTTCTTATTCCCAAATATTAAGTGGCCAACTAATCTTTTCGATCTATTTTAACTTTCCGTAAATCATAATTTGATTTGAGCACATGCTTCTGCTTGAGAGTCTGTGTTGAACATGGGTACTTGAAGAAAAATGAAATGTTGGAGAAACATAGCTTGAGAATGTTCTTTTAAGATTCTTAGTCCAATAATCTTCATTAAAGTTATCTGCAAGTCATTGATGTTGTATTTCTAATATTTTTTTATGTGATTGTAACTTTATAACAGGAGCTGAAGGAAAGAATTGAACAAATTAAGGAGAGCAGTGGGAAGGGTGGAGTTTTTGCATCAGAGAGTGAGTTTAGTGAAGAAATGATGGATATCCGCAAGGATCTTGTCACCATTCATGGGGAGATGGTGCTTCTAAAAAATTACAGTGCCCTCAATTTTGCAGGTATGGAAATCACAACATCTACGTTTTTATATCTGTAGCCTGCAAGTTTCTAAAGCGTCTACATTCTTCTGCTTCAATAGGAATTGTTAAAATTTTAAAGAAGTATGATAAACGAACCGGGGGATTGTTGCGACTGCAATTCACTCAGCTTGTTCTTCACCAACCTTTCTTCACAACAGAATCTCTTACAAGGCTAGTTCATGAGTGTGAGGCAAATCTCGAGCTTCTCTTTCCACTGGAAGCTGAAGTAATTGAATCTACTCCACAAGGAGAACCAAACCCATCATCAAATAACACTGCAAAGCGCTTACAGGAAGCTTCATCATCGAATCTGGGAGAGGAAACATTGGATATTTACCGTAGCACACTGGCTGCAATGAAAGCAATACGTGGTCTTCAAAAGGCAAGCTCCACTTATAATCCATTATCGTTCTCGGCTTTCCTTAAGAACCAGGATGATGAGAGTGGTGCTGTAACAGCTGAAAACTCTGCTTCAAATTCTTCACCCACTTTGCAAAAAGGTAAGGAGTCTGATAAAGAGGATGCACAATCTGCGCAACAACGGTAGGTTTTCGATTTTCCCGGATACTTTTTATCTTTGACTTCCATTTTGTTTCTTTGAACAACTGACAAATTAATAATGTGTTTGAAGCTGTGTTTTGTAATCTGTTTCATAGTATGTTAGCTGGGTTTGAGATTGTAACTTTACTGATATCTATTGATTTTGAATGTTTTACCCTTTTTTCTGGTATAATTATTAACTTTGAGCCTATACCCTTTCCAATGGTATAATTCTTTGATGTCAGCTTTGGACTTTGGGGTCATCTGTTATGGTCCTACTGCCTTATAAGCTGGTGTAGATTGTAACATTTAGGACCTGAGCTGGTTTTAGGATACTAAGATCGGATGAAATAGAGCTGTAATGGAATGCTACTCCGGGAGAATGGAAATGAAATTGAATAAGTATACATGTTATTTGGTTGGATTGAATTGAGTTATGGAATAAGGTAAAAATGACAATTTTATTCCTAAATTAAAAAAAAATTATCATTATCTTTTAATAGGTTATACTTTTAAATATATTATATTTATTAATAAAATAAAAAAATTATTATGGTAAATTATTTGTAGAATATTAATAGAATTTATTTCTTTTTGAAAGTAAAAATTAATAGAGTTTTTTATTTTTATAATTACAATATAAAATGACATTATCATGAAATAAATGGTATTTTATTGATATTATTAGTAAATTTAATTAATTAGTGGCAATAAAAGTTTATATTTACTATGATTTATGTTAAAAAGAAACATCTTATTTTTTATCTTTAATTTTTGAAAAAAATATATTTATTCACTTTGTTCTCACGTTTATCTCTCTTCTCTAACCCCATCTTTAGTTATTCAACACAGTTTCTAACCCAGAATCCAACCAGCCTCCACCACCTTCGGCCATCATCCACCGCCAGTCACCAATCTAAGATGTTCTCAATTTAAGCCAGAAACCACCAATCTTGGATGTTCTGAAAACCCTTCTTCTGCCGTTCTTCACCTCTTGATTCCTAAGCATGTTTTCTAGAATCCGTCATTCAACACTTTGAGCAATGAACCAAACATTAGTATGGATTATGATAGTTGGGCTCAAAGATTTGATTGCTGAACTAATTATATCACATTTTTATCATATTCCTACTCTATGCTAACAACTTAAAAAGATATGGCGTATCAACTTAAAAAGATGAGCCTCCTTCAATGGCCTATTCTCAGTCAAATCGACTTATCATGTCAATGTGAAGCAAAGCAGGGTTCTTCCAGGAAATCAGATGTTTGCTGTCCTGTGTGCTTCGGGTATCTAAAAAAATATTTATTTTGGATAATTCGCATTAGACCAATCCAAAGGTTCTATTAGGATTTCAAATTCTTCGGGTATCCTGGTGGAGGCTCGAGCAGTATATTAAGGCCTTCGTTTTCTTTGGGATAAAAGGATCCGATAGGTTGAGTTGAAAAGTGATAATGCGTTGGGAACATCTTGCGGTGCGACAATTCCAACAATTGTGCCGGCGGCCATGGAGTGCGGTTAATGCACACTTGGCGGAAATTCAATCGGGTTATAGATCAGTTGACACAGGTCTCTGATTTGAATTTTGGTGCTATGCGTATTTTTGAGAATGTTCCACCTGAGTTTGGTTATTGCGGAAGGGTACAAGGACCTGAGTAAATTGGGGGTAAATTTGATAAGAATGTTGATTTTAAAAAATATTTAGGATTTTAGGTCGATTTTTTGATATTTAAGAAAATAAATCGATTTTAGAGAGATAAGCATAAAATACATCTTACTGGACGAGTTTTCAGTTGAGGTGACAAAAAAGTGTCATGTAGGAAACATTTTCTGTTGATTTGTTTGAAAACACGTTTTACAAAACGCGTTTTCTTTTCAGATGATTAAATGTTAGCGGTTTTGTCCTTGAGTATCGAGAAATTAAAAAAAAAGTTTAAAACAACATGAAATAAAAAAATACAAATGTGAGTAGGAGAAGAATCGAACATGAGACTTAAAGATAAAATCATTAATATTTAACCATCTAAGCAACGGGTTACCTCAATTGAAAATGCGTCCTACTAGACGTGTTCTCTATTTCTCTCTTCAAAACTAACTTATTTTCCTCATTATCTTCCAAAATCGGTATATATTACTAATTTACCTGAGTAGATTGCCCTGCTATTTGTTTCTACCAAAAAAACTGTAACACCCCTAACCCGTATCCGTTGTCAGAACAGGGTTTCGGAGCATTACTACCATTTGCAGATCACTTAAAAAAATTAAAATACTTACCGATTCAATGCATCATATAAAATAAATATATTACCATTCAATCAACAGTTTGGCACTTGTATAAGCATCAAACAACAACATTGTTAGTATACTTGCACATATCTCATATAAATTCAACATTGGTATATCTATTTTCTCGACATGTCGCACTTGAGTTTAATAATAGTCTCAATTACATAATTTCCTTGTATTAACATATCAAAGATAATCATATATGTACATGTCATGAAACATATCATGCTCTTACCGTTTCTTCACAAGCATATATCATTCATTTCATTATATCAATATTTTATGCTTCATCATTTTCAAATATTTTATGTATATTTATTCTGGTAATAGCTTATATCAAACTTAACATAAATTATATTCCATGTACTTATACTTATTTCGTTTATCCATTTTCATAATTATTTCATACAACGCTTTTGTACATATATTTCCATATGACCAGTCCTTGTAAACATTTCACACAACCATTTCATATAACCATTCGTCATCTGATACATTTTACCTGAATATCAATTGTTCAACAGATGTTATAGCGTCTCCCATCCACGGTCTTATTTATCTTTGACGTGATGCCATAGTGTCTTTCAACTATGGTCTTACTCATTTTCTGTCATGTTGCCATGGTATCTTTCAACCATAGTCTTATTCTTTTCATGTCACGTTGCCATGGTATCTTTCAACCATGGTCTTACACATCTCATATCAGGTTGCCATGGTATCTTTCAACCATGGTCTTACACATTTCATATCAGGTTGCCATGGTATCTTTCAACCATGGTCTTACACATAGGTTGCCATGGTATCTTTCAACCATGGTCTTACACATTTCATATCAGAGAGCACACTCCCGCGAACCTCATCCTTACAGTGGGATTACCAGTCCAGGCTAAGTCCCCTGTAATATAAACTCATAGAGTATTGTCGGGATTACCAGTCCAGGCTAAATCCCCTGCAACGACAATTACTCTAATGAGTTTGGATCTGAATTACTAGTCCAGGCTAAATTCAGACCCTAATTCGGATTACCCGTCCGGGCTAAATCCGTTTTACACATATTCTTCGGGAGGGCTATATCAGGATAGGATCACCCGTCCGGGCTAGATCCTTTTTACCGTCAATTCCTTTTCAGAGATCCATCGAATTTTCCTTTCATTCAACCGAGATTTCTTCTCCTTTGATCAAATTTATCAATGTTTCATAAATTTTCATACAATAAACATTCAAATCATATTCACATAAATAACATACAATCTCAAGCATTTAAGAATATAATTCAAGTTACACGAACTTACCTCATTGCTTGTTTGTGTTTATAATTTTATTAATCTGATATCTTTTCTTTTCCACGATCAAGTCTCATATTTGAGTCGTCCGGATCTTTATAAATAAATTTGATCATCATTTTCATTCATTTCATATTTTAATGCATTTAATTAATGCTCTAGGCAAAATTACCATTTTGCCCCTAGACTTTTAATTAATATCGATTTCATCCTTAGGGCCAGGAAAATAAAATTCTTACAATTTAATCCTTATTTCCAGCTATTATTCTCATATATATATTGATAACAATCCATGAATTCTATAAAATATCAGAATTTTTCATAATTTCAACACTTTTCAATTTAATCCCTAGAACATGTTTTCCCCCGATCTTGAACTAAATTAATAATTTCATTCAATTTTTTAATTTAAATAATAAAATAATCCATTTCATGCAATTTGGTAATTTCTGACATGTTTACAAAATTGCCCATAAAGTTTTACTTTTATTCAATTTAGTCCCTTAGCCTAAAATATGCAAATTAGCCATGCTAGATGAATATTCATACATATTTTTCCTCCTCCTCCTCTCCATTCCACATCCTTAATGTAGATAACACACTTGTAAGTAACATTATCCATAATTTTTATTATTTACTTTTATGAATATTCAAGTTGTCTATCTGCATCATAGTTACTAAATTATTTATATCTGGATCTATAGAACTCCAAATTAATATCCGATAATTTTCCCTGAATCTAGACTCATATATATTCTTACCATAAAAATTTCAGAATTTTTGGTTTAGCCAATAAGTACAGTTTATTCTTTAAAGTTACCCCTGTTCTGCTGTCTGACAGTTCTGACCCCTCTTCACCAAAAATTAATTATCTCCTCATACAGGATTCAAATGATGTTCTTTTTTATTTCTCTTAAAAATAGACTCATTCAAGATTTTATAAATATAAATTTAAGCGCCTAATTATTTGTATTCAATTTTTTATGATTTTTCAAAGTTAGAACAGGGGAACCCGAATTCATTCTGACCTTGTCTCACAAAATTCATTATATCTCAAAATTTACAAATCCATTGCTTACACTATTTCTTATATGAGAAACTATCTCAATAAGCTTTAATTTCATATTTTTTTCATCTTCTAATTTGATTTCTAAAATTTATGGTGATTTTTCAAATTTAGTCTACTGCTGCTGTCCAAACTGTTTTTGTGCAAGCTATTAATTACCATGTTATAACACCCTTATTTTCTTTTTATACACCATTTCTCATCACTTTCTCTTATTTTCTCTTCACTAACATATCAAAAACATAGGACCTTATGTAAGAAAACTCTACTATAACATTATTTCCATGCTTTGTCAATAATAACAAACTTAAAAACATATTGAAATCTTGATATACTTACCTTGTTCTATTGATACTAATCTTTAACTTGATTTTCTCTCTCCTCCAGCTTCTATTTCTTGAATCCAACTTGATATTCTAACTCCCCATGCTCTCCTTAACATTTTTGTCTCTTGGTAGCTATGGAAATTCATTTGATTTTTGGGTGAAAATGGTGAATTTTTGGTAAAAGGACCAAATTGTAAAGAAAGTAAAACTTTCTTTCTTCCTCTCTTTCTCTCACGTTAGTGCATGGGAAAATATGGATGAGAATTTCTCATCTTTCTTTCTTTATATACTAATAAAATAATAATAAAATATCTTATTAAAGTATTAATAAAATAATATTTATCTAAATAAATAATTATAAAATATCAAAATATCTCTAGCATTATTATTACTTTCTAGATTTCTCTCTCTTCCAATTGACCATTTTGCTCTTCATTATCTTTTAAAATTCCATCCTTGAGTCATCATTTAATTTGGTAAAATTGCAATTTAGTCCCTCATAGTTCTTCATCTATTCAATTTGGTCCTAATTCATCCATTTTCCTTTGTTTCTAGATCATTCTACTCTTATTTTATTTACACTATTGGTCCTTCAAATTTTTTATATTTACACTTTAACCCCTCAAATTATGAATATTTACTCTTGTGCAACAAAACTTTTCTCACTTTTACAATTTAGTCCTTTATTGAATTAATATATCATAATATACTTCTCAATATTGACATAACTCAAAATTTCCCTTTTTGTCACTTTATTTCCTTATTTTACTATATCAAGGATATTATCTTACTGTAAAAATTTTCAGGGTATTACAAAAACCGAATTTACTTGATTGATTAAAAATAATAAAAAATTTCAACATTTGTAAGGAATATTAAGAGGGGATTCAAGTAATTAAAATTCTTATAGTCATTAGAAGTAGATCTCTACTTCATTTATACTTTTTATTTTTATAAAAAGAGATTTTGGAGAAACTTTGTTGATATTCTGATTGATCAATAAAATACGCTTTCTCTTACTTTCTATCCTTTTATTTTATAACACGTTATTAACATGATTTTCTTTTAATTGTTTTTCTCTTCATAAGTCACAAAAATATCCCAAAATTTATTGTTTTCAATTGCGTGTTAGAGCTACTACTATTGCACACTATGGGTAATCATTAAATCATTTAACCACTTTTTTTTCCATTTAGCAATACAAATTTCAAGGTAAAAAAAGAGTGGATAATCTCTTATTTTTAGATTTAAATTTTTTGAATAAAAAAATTGCAACCGTTTTTACATCGAGAATACAATGCAATTACATATGCAAGTTTGAGTAACCACAATAATTAAAGTATCCAAAATAATCATCAAGTAAAATTAAACTATTATAGCACAATAGGCTAAAAATCGATATAATCTAGACTAAAACCAACTAACAAATACTAATCGAACTAATCCAATAATCAAATTATTATATAAAAATATATTTTGAAATTTAAATCATAAAACCATTATTTAAGGCTTGCCTCCTATCATCCTTCCCTTAAACACGTTTACCAATCATTCAAAAACATTTGTTTGATAGATTTTTTTTTCTTTATAAGGAAAATTAAGTGGATGGAATTATTTTGGGAAATGAAAACGAGAGTATGAAATTGAAAGGTTCGTCCAACTAAAATTATAAAAATCTTAGAAACTACCACTCAACTGTTTACACGTGGCTTATGTTGCTAGAATATATGATAAACTATAAAATACTCACTTATGTTTGATTAAATTTATGTTTTGGTCATTGATATTTAACTTATTACAATTTTGTCACTAATATTATCAATTTGTAACATTTTAACCACTAATATATTATTCCACGATAAAGATGTTACAAAAGTGTACAAAAGTGTAATGTAGCACAAATTATATCATTAAATGCTGACGTGGTTTCCATCTGAAACCTGCATAATATAAACACTTTTTTTTAAAATATTTTTTGTAACCTTTCACTTTTATATATTACTTTATTTCATTTTTATTTTCTTATTCATTCCTTTCTCTTTAAAGCTCTCAAACACCAACCATCCCCCTAGTCTAAACCGGCCACCATTACCACCCCAAACCATCTCACCATGGTTCACCACCATTCACATTTTCCTTAACTCTCTCTTGGACCCTTGACAACCATCATCAACCTAAGCTACTCTCAACTGTTAGAAACATTCCACCACTTACCCCTCAAAAAAACACCAGCTAGACCCTAATTCTAAGCTCTCTCGCCACCATCTTTACCATTTTAGCTCACCCATCACACCTAAGAGACCATCACCAAGCCCCACTTCAACCATTCTCACCACCACAGTAAATCCTTTTACGGAACCAATCTCCTTTACCAACCTCAATACCACTTACACGTAAAATCAATAAACGCAATCAAATTTTTTTTAAAGGATATTCCCCGTTGTTCAAACAATGACATGCAAATCAACGAAAGGATTAGAAAAAAAAAAGGAAGAAAAATAAAGTAAAAAGAAAAAAAAGAGAGGAGACTTATCTTGAATCTACCATGCATGGCACTTGGAGCATTTATCTTCCAATCCGAATCGTGAAAAGGACATGCCCGACAAAATGAGCAACATACTATGAAAACAAGATAATCTAACGACCAGCAACGACATGATGACAGGAGGCTATGCAACTACGTTTATTTTAATTCTAGGAAAATCCATGATGATTTTGATGAAATGGAAGACATACTCAAAAAGAGCATGTGAAAACTAGTTTAGAAGGTGAAGTTTGAGCTCCACTGATCACTGGTGATGACAACCGGCACAATGACCCCACACCAAAGTTAATGGATTTTGGGTTTGGCCCATATGCATAAAAAAGAAACCTATTACATTAATATATATAATTTTTGTGTTAAATAGAAATGATGTGAAAGCCCCGTTAGCATTACTTGTATCATATTAGACTTTCCGTAACACATTTAACATTGGGTTATGGTAATGTTTCAGTGATTAAAATGTTATAAATCGATAATGATAACAATCAAATCATAATAAATTAAGCATCAATGACCAAAATTAACTATATTTGTAATTTACCCTTAAAATATATTACCCCATTAAATATTATTACACCATTCATAATATGAATTTAATCCTATACGTTACCCTATTGTAAATAAATGGATCTTCTTGCAGGGTTTCAGTGTGATAAATGGCCAGAATACTTTGTAAATAAAAACTTCTGAGCATTATATCCTATCGTAAATCGTTATAAGCAAGAACATCACATGCGTAAGCATTTTATTATATCATAAGCATTAAGTAGTTAACATGCAAGTAGATCATGGCAGTATATTATCATCATCAGATTGATAATCAACAAGCGCAATTGCGCTAACCCTAATGTTCGGGCATTTTATTGACGATCAAACACTGACACACACACAAAAAGCACACGGAAATGGTAGAAGAAACGATCAAAGGTGGCATGCCTCGATCATTTATTTAATAGCTATTACTGCAGATTTCCATTTGTAGAGGGAATGGCCAGTCTGACTAGTCGTCATAGTCATCGTGGCGCTTATGGTGGTGGTGCTTATAGCGGTGGTGGTGACGCTTCTCTTCATCATCATCATCACTGTCGTCATCGCCCTGCAATGTTAACAAATGAGATTTTAGAAAAAGCAAGCAATCGTAAACATGAACGGACTATGATAACATAATTCACCACACAAATCCAAATTTCCATTATACGATAGTATAAATCTTCTAAACTTAGATTGCTTCCAAATCACCGAGATGATAAAGATGATAGAAAAGAATTGAATCTATCAAGGCATCAGAAGAATATAATGCAACAGATGAATCAGAGAAAACTAATGCAATTGACGAAGCAGCTATTTGGTCTTTGCCTCGTGCAGATTCTCAGCTGCCAATACGCAGGTGCAGGTTGGCTGGGATAGATTCATAAATATGATACAGAACAACAGAAGAAATTCAACCAACACAAACACCAACACCAAGCTACAAGAATGGAAGTGCTACATTGCATCAAGGATACTAATGGATAGAGACTTTCCAAATGACGAACATAGCAGCTAGTTCTGCTAATACTACAGACTGGAATGGAATAGTTGGTAGACTCAAAGCAGCTTCTATCAAGTTTTTGTACCACGAAACTACGGCTATATCACAAACAACCACTAATGGATTTTCATGTTACTGGTACATGCTAAATCAACAGACAAGAAAAATATTCTACTCAATTTCAACTCTAATTCAATGGTTGATAATAATCAAACAAATCAGACATTTTCAACCACATCCTACATAATACTAAACCATTACAGCAGGATCGATCACCCTGATCTATCTCAGCTTTATAGTTAAGGGGCATAAATCTCAACAAGCAAAGAATATAGAGTCTAGAATAGCAAGAACAAGGAAATCTAACATCATACAATTAGCAAAGTCATCAAAGAAACACTAAATCAACTTGGGTTTTTCTCCATTAAATTAAATCGAATTAAGGCTACTCACATGTTTCTTGCGGCCATATCCTTCTTCCTCGGATCTACCATAACTTGGCTTCCTATATCCTTCTTCCTCCTCCTCGGATCTACCATAACTTGGCTTCCTATATCCTTCTTCCTCTTCCTCGGATCTACCATAACTTGGTTTCCTCTCATACCCGGACCCGTATTCAGTCTCTGTTCTACCTCCATAACCCGATCCATACTCGCCCTCAGTCCTCTGTCCGTATCCGGTTCCATATTCGGATCCGCCTCCTTCATACTCTGCCTTTCGGCCATACCCAGATCCGTATTCAGATTCGGGTTCACCATAGCTGGGTCTCCTCCCATATTCGGATCCATATTCACCGTGCTCTGGTTTCCTACTATACTCAGATCTGTACTCGGACTCTTGTTCGCCATATTCGGGTCTCCGGCCATACCCAGATTCAAATTCAGGAGGCGGAGGCTGCTCAAATTCGGGTCTCCGTCGATACCCAGATCCAAACTCAGGCGGCGGAGGCTGCTCAAATTCTGATCTCCGGCCGGATCCGAAATCCGGTTGATGTGAATGCTCATATGCCGGCCTCCGGCCATGCCCAGATCCAAACTCCTCAGGAGGCTGCTCGAATTCAGGTCTTCGGCCATAATCAGATTCAAATTCGGATCCGGGTCGTCCGAAATCCGGCTTGCGTCCATGACCAGATTCGAATTGCTCATATTCAGGTTTCCTTCCATAGTCACCAGATCCAGCACCAAAAGCAGGTGCAGGTTCGAATCGTCCAGGTCGGGGCTTGGGTTTAAGATAGCTACTGTATTCAGTTTCAAGAGCTTCGTCGGCATAAGCTAAGTGCGCGTAACCGGAAGAGAAATCGGGACGTGCATAATCAAAGTCGCCATCGGAGGGTGTAGCGGAAGGGTAGCAAGTCTCATCGGAGGGTTCCAAAGGACGACCGTAAGTTAGGTCAAGATTGTATCCACCACCGTAAGGCGTCGGATCAAATTCGTCGAACTCGTCAACGTCATCTTCGCCACCCCTCGAGTAGTACGGCATCTTTTCACTTAACTGTCGAAAGGAAAAAGTTGCTGCTGAAAATGAGCAAAATGGTGAGAAGTCTGCACTGAGGGTAAGCTGTTTAAATAGATAAATACAGGAGAGCTTGAATATAGGATCATAAGATTAGACAGCGACATCCATGGCAGGGATTTAGGAATTGAATAAAAACGGCTGCGTTTTGAGGGGAAACAGAGAATTGATTGATTTTTATCTTAATTTAATAATGATTATTATTAAATTGCCATTGCCGACAAGACGATGATGTCATGTTCATATTTGGGTTTGGTCTGAATTATCAAAATGTGGAAGATGCATTGAGCAACGTCTTTTGGGTTTTAGGCTTGCTTGCATGACTAAGGCTCAAAACGGGTTTCTGAAATTTTGGGAGTAGAGTAACTACAATTCTAGTGGACATACCTCCCATGTCCTTTGCTTTTCTAGCTTTTTATTCATTTTTCCTTCTTAGGACTTGGTTTGGACTTTGGGTTTTGCGGACTTTTTTTTTTTTATGTTTGTAGAATAGTATTGAGGAAGTAAATATTGTAAATACTGGTTCCGTCGGTATTGCTCATCTTTATGGTCTTGATGAAGTAATAGTAGGTGAATTAGTAAAATTTGAAGAGGGTATTATAGGCATTGCCCTAAATTTAAAATGAAATAATGTTGGTGTATATTTGATGATACAAGAGGGAAATTCTGTAAAAGCAACAGAAAAAATTGCTTAGATACCAGTGAGTGAAGTTTATGTTCCACCTTTATAAGCCAAATTCAAATAAAATCATTTTTTATATTACTATTATTAATTTTAAATATAAAAATATATTTATTAAGACAGTCGGAATGAATACGGGCAAATTATTATCTAATTTCAACTCAACTTATATATTTTTACTTTTTTATACCATTTCAAGTTTTCTATATTATTATTTTAAAATTAAAAATATAAAATCTAAAGAGATCTACAATAATGAAAATTACACCTCACCTCTCTATACTATCCCCAAATTTATGAGTTTGTTTAATTAGCAAATGAAATGTCTTAATTTAATTACATTCTGAGGTGTATTTTAAGTATACCTACATATTATGTAGTATTAAAGTATGATTGTATTTAGTTCATTTTACTTAAAAAAAATAGGTGAATTAATTTTTATATATTAAATTAAAGAGTAAATTAGTTATTTTTATTAAAAAATTGATCTATTTATATCGTTAAAAATTGTCGTGAGTAATAGAATAACTAGAAAGTAACACGTGGTACACTATATGTACCATATACTGATGTACAAAATCTAATTTTTAACAATAAAAATCGATAAAATTTTTAACCCAACAAACACTTTACTCTTTTATAGAGGTTAATTTTCTTTCTTTTTTTTTTTTGTCAAAGGGGAAAATGCAATTCAATCCCAGTAAAGGGGCCTCTTTGTTATTTTTACCCAATTTTCGTATAATTTCTTCAGGCATAATGACGGGCATAAACTACAGACACTAATCATACTAAGAGTTCAGGAAACTTGAACAGAGCCCCCATTATAACCACATGCTTTATCTACGTGTCAGCCACAGGCTTTGAAATTCCCAAAACTAATCACACTATCTGCGTGTCTTTATCATTACCCCCCCTACACGGAAAAGTAAAACGATAACCGTAAGAGACCAAAACCGCTGTCGTTTTGTCGTCTTTTATTTAAAATGAAAGGAGAAATTTGGAAAAGCCACCACTGAGGATCGATCGATCATCTTCCTTTCAGGTTTTCTCATACTCTCTCTAATTTCTTCTCTTTTTTTCCTTAAAATTTTCGATTATTCTTTTAGCTTATGTTTAATTTTATTTTACAAATTTTCAGTAGAATTTAAGGGGAATTTTTTTTGGAAAATAACTTAAAAGATGAGTGAAGTTTTCGAAGGATATGAACGGCAGTATTGCGAGCTATCTGCGAATCTTTCCAAGAAGTGTACGGCTGCTGTTGCTCTTACTGGAGGTTACAATTCAAATCTTTATACGGATAAACCTCTTTTTTGAATTATTTTTGTTAATTTCTTTATTTTTTTGCTCCTAATTGCGGATATGTGGTTGCATAATTCGTTATCTTCTTTCTAATTTGGCGTGAGGATTCTACTGATTTTTTTTCCTTTTTTCAGATTTATGCTCTGATTACAGATTGTATTTGATATTTTTTTCTCTTTAAAAAGAAAACTTAGAATGCTTAATTGGGAGATGTGAGAATGAAGAAAAGAAGATCCGATCTTTTTTCTCTACTTTGAGTTTTATATATATTAATTGTTTAATTAGTTAATAATTAAAATTAATCAAGATTTTCTCAGTTTGTAAGAATTCTTTTGAGGCATTAATGTAGATAAGGGGAAAGGTCTTGATTTTGGAACTTTAAGTTGAATATATTTAAGCAAAGAGTTTAAACGGTCTGAATTTTAGGCAATAAACCGAGAATTTAGAATGTTATCCTGATTTATAATGTTGGATTTATGCTGTTGGAATTAGGTTGCAGTTGGTGAACATATTGATGTGCTTTGACATTAGCTTTAAGAGGACTTTGATTTTGTACTAAGAAACTTTGAATGGATGTAATAGTTGCATTTTTCATTAGAATTTCTGAATTATCCAAGAATAATGATCCACAAGAGTTCGATAAAGAGTTTAGTATAAATGCATCTAAAAAGAATACACAGAAAGAAAATGGAAAAGGTAGAATTAAATTCAGCTGTCAATTGATAAAGGTTTGGCCTTGTAAACAATTATCATAGAGCTTATATGGCTTAGAGCTATTTTGATCGGGCTTTCATTTTTCTTTAGGTACCCTTGTCTGGCACATATCTAGATATGGGTATAAGGATATAATTTTCCCAGCCCTCTAGATATATGGAAAAATTTAGATAAAATTGAACATACTCATGTTGGATATATATATCCATATTAGACACTTACACTTGAGTCTGAGTAACTTGGGGTCTTAGGCTAAGAGTACCCGATTCAAGGGAAACAAAAAGATTAAATGCATCTCTACTTGGGAACAGAACTTTTAATCTTTTACTCCATTTTAATGAAAAAGATTGTGTCTGGTCACCTTTGCATCTTTTCTGTGAATTGGTGAATTTGTAAGGTGATACTGAAGATTTTGGTTGACAAACAATGCAGATACATGAGTCTGAATAAATTTACATCTGTTTTTGTTGAATGATGCAGTACGTTAGTTTGTTAATTCATCAGAGGTGTTCAATAAGAAACTTCTCAATTTGTTAGAGTATCAACCTCCATAATGAGCCAATTCTTGCTCAAATTTCTTATTTGTTCTTCTTATGTTCAGAGCAGAAGAAACAAAAACTTTCTGATGTAAGAGCTGGAGTGGAAGATGCAGAAGCTCTGGTATGATACCTGGTTAATTGTCTGTTTCAAATAATCATTTTTAGTTTTTCCTATATTTTGGGTGTTGAACTTGATGTTGCTATTTACATTTTTCAGATTCGAAAGATGGACCTCGAAGCAAGAAGTTTGCAGCCAAATGTTAAGGCTGTACTTCTTGCTAAGTTAAGGGAATATAAATCAGATCTAAACAATCTGAAAAGTGAAGTTAAAAGAATCGCATCTGGTAATTTGAATGCGGCTGCTCGAGACGAGTTGTTAGAGTCCGGCATGGCTGATACTCTCACGGTATCTTTTGGTTCGCCTACCCTCAGTTTAACTTGCTGTGGTTTTATCACTGGTCTTCTCTAATTAGGCTTTTGATTTACTTATAATTGATGACTATGCAACAGGCATCAGCTGATCAAAGATCAAGATTAATGATGACTACAGAGCGGTTGAATCAGAGCAGTGACAGAATTAAGGACAGCAGGAGAACCATGTTAGAAACAGAAGAGCTTGGGGTTTCAATCCTTCAGGATTTGCATTCACAGCGACAGGCTCTCTTACATGCCAATAACACGGTCCCTCCAATTCTCTATCATTAGCTTTACATTCTCGTATTTCAGTTGTAATGTCATTCAAGTTCACTATATCAAAGGCTTATACAATAGTTAGACCTTAAATCGTCTCATCTTATGATGTAATGGTTGATTGCAAACCTTTAGATTCCAAGAACTTGCTATGTCAAGGGCTTATATGGTAGATAGACTTCAAAATTTTGTATATTAAGCCTCAGCTATCTATTTGAAGTTGTGTTTCCCTTTCTATTGCAGCTCCATGGAGTAGATGACAACATCGGCAAGAGCAAGAAAATTTTGACAGCTATTTCTAGGAGGATGAGCAGGAACAAGTGGATCATTGGCACCATTATCGCCATCCTTATCATTGCGATCGCTCTTGTTTTGTACTTCAAACTTGCTAAATAGTCAATTATTTGTATCTTCGCCCTGTTGGTTCTGCTTGGTTTGTCTTTGTTTGTCCTTGCGAGCTTGTCCATGTTGAGTGCCAATATAAATGTATGCTTTGTTAATTCTAATGACTGAATTTTTCGTCACCTCAATTTTATGTGCTGACTTCCAAGAAATGGTTTTACGTACTCTCGCACCTCACCTTTGAAATATTCTGTTTTCTTAACATAGATTCAGTATTCACTGTTTTTAGGTTGTGATCGTATTATTTTTTTTGGTCCATAATATTTTTATGTTTTTCCATGTGTCACATCGGGTTTCAGATTTTTTTTTTTTAAATTAATGGACCGAGTTCTGTGATTCGCAGCTCAATCAACCAAGAATAATTATATACCATTTCGGTGTTCATTGTTGCTAAGCAAAATAAAGACAGATGAAATGGCCAATCCTGCGAGCCTTCCCCTCCTTTTCCCCTCGCTACCTGCGTCCCTTCATTCGCATATGTGCTCAACGATCTGCTCTCACCACTGGCAAAAAACTCCATGCCATGGTCCTCACTACGGGCCTTTCTACTACTGAAAATTCCTTTCTTCTCAACACCCTCCTCCACCTTTATGCATCTTGTGGTGATATATCATCTGCCCAGAAATTGTTCGATGAAATTCCCCACTCGAGCAAGGATGCTGCTGACTGGACTTCCCTCATGTCTTCCTTTTCTCGCCAAAATAGGCCTCATGATTCTTTACTTTTGTTTGCTCAAATGCTTGAAAAAGGTGCTGAAATTGATGATGTGGCGATGGTTTGCTTGTTTAGTGCGTGTGCATGGTTGCGGGATGTTGGGGTGGGGAGTCAGGGTCATGGACGTGTGGTGAAGATGGGTTTCGAAAGGAGGGTGAAAGTGTGTAATGCGCTGATGGATATGTATGGCAAGTCTGGGATGGTGGAAGAGATGAGAAGTGTTTTCAGTGAGATGAAGGAGAAGAATGTTGTATCATGGACCGTGGTTTTGGATGGGGTGTTGAAGTGGGAGGGTGTAAGTAATGGAAGGGAGGTGTTCGATGATATGCCACATTGCAACGAAGTTGCATGGACAATAATGATTGTTGGTTATGTAGGGAATGGATTTAGCAAGGAAGGCTTTTTGCTTTTGAGCCAGATAGTGTTTCATTTGGGTATTAAATTGAATTATATAACACTTTGTTCTTTATTGTCAGCTTGTGCACTGTCTGGAGATGTGGCGATGGGTAGATGGGTTCATGTTTATGGCTTGAAGATGATGGGGATGGAGATGGACATCATGGTGGAAACTGCCTTGTTGGATATGTATGCCAAATGTGGCAGGATAGATACTGCAGTCAAAGTTTTCAAGTGCATGCCTCGAAGGAATGTGGTGTCATGGAATGCTCTTCTTAGCGGGTTAGCTATGCACGGAAGAGGTCAACTTGTGATCAATATGTTCCCAAGGATGATCAAGGAAGTTTTGCCAGATGATTTAACCTTTATCGCTATTCTAATTGCTTGCAGCCATTCTGGTATGATAGATCAAGGATCATATTATTTTAATAGTCTCCAATCTGTGTATGGTATAACACCTAAGATCGATCACTATGCTTGTATGGTGGATCTACTTGGAAGGGCCGGTCGTTTGGAGGAAGCTGAGACATTGATAAACAAAATGCCAATACCTCCAAATGAGGTTGTTTTGGGATCTCTTCTGGGTTCCTGCAATTCACATGGAAAGCTACAATTAGCCGAACGCCTTCTTCAAAAGCTCATTCTGATGAATCCTTGTAACACAGAATATCATACCCTGCTTTCAAATATGTATGCATTGGCAGGTAAGCCAGACAAAGCTAATGCCCTTCGGAAAGTTCTTAAAACTAAAGGAATTAGTAAGGTTCCTGGAATGAGTTCTATCCATGTAGATGGCCAACTTCATCAGTTCAGTGCAGGTGATAAATCACACCCGAAAACCCGGGAAATTTATATCATGTTAGAAGATATGATTCAAAGGTTACAATCAGCGGGTTATGTTCCGAATCTGTCTGCACAAGTGTTTCCTGGGGACGATGCTGGGGTCGAGTTGGAGAAGGAGCAGGCATTGTTTTCGCACAGCGAGAAGCTGGCAGTCTGTTTCAGACTTCTAAGCACAAAACCTGGTAAGCCTCTGTATATTTTCAAGAACATACGCATATGCCGTGACTGTCATGCTGCCATTAAGATTGTTTCCAAGATATACGATCGGGAAATCATAGTCCGAGATCGGAACCGGTTTCATTGTTTTAAGCAGGGATCATGTTCTTGTTCTGATTTCTGGTGACCATTGCATTGAGTGAAACTAACTTCTAAATTAGGCTTAAACATTTAGTCCTTGGACCTGTACCATGCCAAAAATATTGCTCTTTCTGTCCCCCCAATACAAAGATGTATTTATTCCCATTGTTTTAGCATTTGATTTAATTTTATATTTGATGTCTACATTTCCCCGCGGTTACAATCACATCCACATCGACTCACTTAATAATCATATTGTATTGAAGGCATAATGGTAAATTTAATTTTCAACATATATATATATATTTGTCAATTAGGTTTTTATATTTATTTTCAATAAATTTAGTTATTATCTTTCAAAAAAGTCAAATCAATTTTTTAGCGGAAATAGTGACTACAAAATTATTTTTTTAATGATGTTGCGTGATAATTTATATGATCATTCACATGTACTTCATATTGAGATAATAATATTTGTACACATGAATTGTATGCAAGTTGCCATATTTAAAATTTTAACATAAGTCAAAATTTACATTTAAAAAAAAAGAACAATTTGAAAAAAATTTTAAATGTTAACGGTTAAATTTAACTCTTTTTAGAAGATTGAGAGTTAAATATTAAAAAAATAAAAAATAACAAATGGGGCATTTAAAGTTTAATTTGACTAAACAATTAACATGGGGATGTAGCTCAAATGGTAGAGCGCTCGCTTTGCATGCGAGAGGCACGGGGTTCGATCCCCCGCATCTCCATTTTTTTTATTCATTCTTTTCAATTATATTTATCAATTATCAATAATATCCCTACAAGTCAGATATTCCAAATAAATAATAAATCAGTATCCCCAAACAACAATGGTGTTAGACTTTCTCTAACTTTGTAAGTTCTTATTTTTCTCACATCTTAAAATGGCAATGCATATCAATGCAACAGTTTTTTTACTCTGTTACTTTCAAATTTGCTGAAGATGTGGAAAACCCGGCCTATACGCGTTTACCGGATCTCTCCCTCTTGAATTTGCTATAATCCGCGAGCAAGCTACCGTCTACTTTCTGCTTCATGCTCTCAACCAGCTTTGTCATTACCTGTCAACAATACGACTTCCTGAGATTCGTCACTAAAATCATGCACAACATATTGAATTCAAAGAATTGCTTATGGTATGAAGGTTTTTTTTGATGTTCTGACCCCTTTTCCGAGACCCTCACGAATATTCTCGGGAACCAGAGCGAGTGCAGGAGGAAGGATGAATTTTACGTGCATCTCTAAATGACCCTTAAGCCTGCTTCTATGTCTTCTTCTATCAGGGTATAATGTTCCTTTCACAATAAGTGTGAAATGAGATGGATCAACAACATTATCAAGCCCTTGAAGCTCCCATCTTGTCTGCAAAACACGAGCTTTGTATCGTATAAGAGGAATGGATGATTCACATAAAAATTAAAGAACTTTCAGTGCAATGTGCAAAGCTTTGTTTACAATGTCGAGCTCGAGAACTTTTGTGATATCGTGAGGCACTTCCGGTGGGTAATCTCTACCTCCTGATTTGCATCTCAACCTTAAGTCCACTACCGGCCATACATTTAGAACCAATAACTGCAGAGGCAACATCTGAATTCTCCATTCGTCCTGCACAAGTTTGACAACCACAACTACACGTGAGCATGAGGTTCATAACTGGTACTTATATGTTAGCATGAGATACACGTGGCACATCACAAGTTATGAACCTCCAAAACCCCAAGCTTGTATCGAGGAATAATGTCTTTCGGATCATGCCATCTAAGAAAATGGAACAACTAGAAAATCTATTAACTCAAGGCTTAGCTTATCTAGCATTTATGGTCAAATTTTCTTAGAAATAATGCACTTCTTTCCATTACATTGTTGCAGTTCTTTAAGTCCTCGGCAAGTGACAATGTGTTAAAGGCCGGTGTAGTCAAGTTTTTCGCAGTCAACTAAAGCTATGTGAACAAGACAGACAATATTAAATCAGCCAAGTACTTTCAAGCCTTTGCCTAGTTCAAACAGCATACAAGAACATATGAATTTTACTGTTGAACAATAAGCCAATTACTACCAAAAGATTGCTGCTTGAATGACTCAAGTTAACTACGATTTCTTCATTTCTCTTTCATTCCTCATTAGGAAATAATATTAGTTCTTCAGACTCCAGCTACCATGGAAACGAAGACCACAAAACAGGTATAAGTGTCGGATAAGGTATGTGTTCCACAAACGTATGTTCAACTTTATAAGTTTTTTCACGTATTTAGAGAGTACTTCTCTTAAAAGAGAGAGAGAAAGGGCACTTGGAGGGTCATCTCCAAATATGTGTTGGACATAGGTTCTTCAAGGAAAAAAAGACAAGTGGGAGGAAGAAATATAGCTCATTCCACCATGTGGAAACCCAACACGCACCAACAAAATGCCCATTTTAAAAGGAAACAACAATCTTTGTTGTGTCAAAGCCTAGCAAAATAGCTACCAGTTCATCAAAATATTGTATTCAATAACATAATCCCTTTTTTTCTGGATTATTAATTCTTTTACTAAATTTGTAGTTTTGGCTACAATAATACATTTTGCAGGCTTCTTACTCTAGTGAAAATAAAACCAATTCTGGATTTCTTTTTTCGGAAGGGAATGGGGTAATATAATTCGAGTCTGTATAAACAAGTATATGCTAAAAGCTATAACACCATTTCTGAATTATTGTTGCAGCTGTGTGCAAATGAAAAATGTATAAATATAATATATCATGATATACCCACACTTACCCAAATGGACTAATATAAGCTCAATACAACAACCATAACTAAGGAAGAAAGCCAAAAGAAAAGGAAAGAAAAACCTGATTAAGCTGTTGGCTCCTATCTTGGTCAGGAAACATTGCCTTAAAAATTCTGGGTTTATCCTCCAAATATTCATCAAACAAAGCCTGTTCAAGAAATCAACCCCACCCACCCACATTCACCAACAACATTTATTAATCAATACCCATTTCATATATAAGCAAGAAATGAGTTAATGGGGTTACCCCAGGAATCTCATAAAGAGGGATATCAGTGGAAATTCTTGCAGAATATGTAGCTGCTAACTCATTTCTGATCAAGTATTTGTGTGCTTTGGACTTGATATTTGCGTGGCATTGGAATTCGGGTTTCTTCAGCTTCACTTGCCCTTTTCCATTGCTGAAATTTTCAGCTCTAAAAGCATGAAATGAAGAAACAATAACTTCACTCATTATCTGGAATTTCCTTTTCGAAATTCAAAGTTCGGAAAATAAAGACTTAATTTTTTTTATTTTTTTTGGGTCCATTGATTGATTAAGAGAGTGAAAGATAAGCATATCTGATGTGTCACTATTTTTGCTTACATGGCATTGGCATGTTGTTTGGAGATTACATGCGTGAGCAACTCTAAAATAGTAGGCCACTATGAAATAATTAATATTTTTTATTTTTATTTTTATTTTTATTTTTATTTTTAAGAATTTAAATTATTTCTTTTTTTTGGAGTTAAAAAATTCAAATACAATTAGAATTTTATGTTAAATTTATTAGTGTTACGTTTTGAAATTAAAAAAAAAATTCAATATTCATGTAATAAAAAAATAATATTGTAATGAATTTAAATTTAACAAAAAAAATTATAATGTTAATTCTTAAAATTTTACGTCAATATTTTAATAAAAAAATATTTAGACTAACTAATGACATTATAAAAGTTGAGGTACCAAACTATGTCAAAATTTAATATATAGATATTAAATCTCAAAATTAAGTGTAGTATAAAGACCAAAACCGAAATTTAAGTATTGTGAATAGAAACAATATGAAAAAGGGATATTTGTCAATAGAAACAATAGATAAACTACACCCGAGATCACTAAACTATTAGTAAGTTTACGTTCTAATCATTCAACTTTAAAAAGTTACAAAATGATCGTTGAACTATTAAAATCACTCTTGTATGGTTTTTTCCGTTCGCACTGCCTGCACCAATTGATAGTTTTTCTTCCCCTTCTCTTCTAAGTCTAGTTCCTTTCATGAAATAGTTTTAAACGTCATAAATCTATGGATCAAAATCCAAACAACTTTCTTCTTCAATCTCCGACGCTAACTATCAGATAATTTTTGTATCTTATACGAGCTTACGAAAGTTCTTTTACTAACTCGAAGTCGAATTAGGACCAAATTGTAAAGTTTTTAAAATATCAGGTTAACGTTGTAACTTCTAAGGTTCCTTCTCGCGACGCAACTCATTGATTTAATCTCGTCGCAGTATTAAGAGGCCAATGTCACGACGTGACCGTTTGTTTCCAAAAGATCCAATTAGATACCTATTCAATTTACCCAAACATACAAGCTAATTCTTCCATTCATTCAAGTAAGTAAAAACACCATAATCATATGCTCATTTCTATGCATTTAACGCCACTTTACGTATACATTACATCAAACACCATTCCTATTTGCTACCAATGACATTTTCCACATACCAACTATTTGACCATTTAGTAGCAATTCATTACATCCAACCTAAATATCACATATGCATACCAATTTCATTTCAACTTCAACAATCTCAATACACAACATAAACAATACCAATCGGCCATATCAAGTTAACCATTACTAGCCTAAATATCAAAACAAAAAGGACTATACAAACATTGTTGAGTCGAGGATCACTAGCTGAATGCTGAATCATGTCTCAGGCTTCGAGATTTACCTAAACCTGCGCATAGAATAAACAAATCATACGCTGAGCAATAAAGCTAAATAGTACTTCCATGATTTAAGTCAATATAACATAAGTGCTAAACAAATGAATATAATCAATTCAAGTTCAATTTTTAGCCATATCACATACACATACATGCCAAAAGCTATCAATATAATATGAAATATGCATATAACCATTTTTATACATCAACTCATTTTATATTAACATTTAACTCATTTTATATTAACATTTAAACTTATTATATCATGCCATTCAATGTTACAGTAAAATTGACCAAATCATACCATTTGTTAAGTGCCAATCTTTATCAAACATGTATACCTTTGACATTAAACTATTCAATTTTCATGTTCAATCAATACCATTATCCAGTTAACTTACCATCTGAATCTCTTTCTGGAGTTTATTGACTCATTCATATTTAATATTGTTCCTAGGGTTCGATTCTAAACAGATTGCATAATCTTTTATATACTTCCTTATCGTGAATTATTTATATGCACTCATATAGTTTCATATTATCACATCATTCCATATACTATTATCAATTCACAATTTCATACCATTTCAATTCAAATCATACATTATAATAGTTTACCAAAATTCATTTAATTTCATTTTCCGATTTCAAGTTTTGATTTCAATGTTTTGCCTAATAGAACTATAGTAAAACGGACTTGGATACACAAGTGAACTACATCACACCAAGATAGCTCATATGAACAAAACTACAGCACACCAAAGCACCGAAGTGCCAAGCCCGTAGGCATCAAATGCATGTTCATATACAAATACATCCCTTCACCACACCATAGTCTCCGTAGAGACAAATAATATCGATGATCTGCAAGAGATTCTGGATCTCGATATAACCTGTCATAACCTCCATATCATCAAATATCCCGTATAAACGCGCATAAGACCTTATTGGCATGCCAATCGTATCCTAACCTTTTACTAAGTTCACACGGGCATCAAATATTCATATTTGCATTATCATACCCTGTAATCATTTCCATTTACCTATCATAGTCTGTAATCGGTCACATTTTTTATTTTCATACCTTGTACATTGTACTATCACATAACAATCATTAATCTCATTTAATTTCAATTCAATCCAATTAATATATAATTTCACATTCAATTTCAAAATCACATTTCAATTCATCATCTACACACAATATCTCATATCATATAGCATGTTTCAAGCCATTCTTATATTCCAAATCATGTCCTGCTAAATCATACAACTTTTCATTTTATTCAATTCAGTCCACTATCTCGATAATCAATATCAATCATAGCAAATCAATCCATATGATCATTATTAACAACCTTGATACTCAATCATGTAATATAACATGAACATTGTAACACCCCTAACCCGCATCCGTCATCGGAACAGGGTTATAAGATGTTACCGAAGTTTACGGAACAATTATACAAAAATTCCATTATTTACCTATATTCGCATCAAAGCTGTCTACTCGAGTCATATTCACTAAATTATTTATATCTGGAGCTAAGGAACTTTAAATTAAGATCCGCTAATTTTTCTTAAAACTAGACTCACGTATCTTCCTAGCATAAAATTTTCAGATTTTTTGGTTTAGCCAATAAGTACAGTTTATTCTTTAAAAGCTCCCCTGTTTCACTGCTTGACAGTTCCAACCACACTTCACTAAAATTTAATTATATCTCTGTACATAATTCAAATAATGTTATCGGTTGTTTCTACTGAAAATAGACTCATTAAGGAATCTAACCATATAAATTATGTCCAATAATTATTTTTTTACAATTTTTAATGATTTTTACAAGTTAGAACAGGGGATCTCGAAATCACTCTGACCTTATCTCACAAAACTTCAAATATATCCTGATATGAAAGTCTTTTGCTTACACCGTTTCTTCTATGTAAAACTAGATTCAATAGGATTTAATTTCATATCCTATTCAGCCCCTAATTAAATTTTCATAATTTATGGTGAATTTTCAAAGCCAAACTACTGCTACTAACCAAAAACTGTTTTAGTACAAAATATTGTTAACTAGTTTATAACATCTTTACTTCAATTCATTTAAACTCTATACATGCCATATAAATATTTAAACATAAAACAAAAGCTACCGGAATTGATCTGGATAGTGTGCCTTGTTGTGTTGATCCGATCTACCAACTTCACTTCAATTCAATCTACATAAAAATATCAAACAAACACAAGTAAGCTTATTGAAGCTTAGTAAGTTCATAGGTTTAAAAGTAATGCTTACCAAACATAATATTTCCAAACAATACCAAAACATTTACTAAAGTTTTCTGCCATTCACAACCACTGTTATAATACTTCACATTGTTGAGCTCAACATTAACAACTACTCAATCTCTTTCATTTGGTTCACTTCTCTTGTATTACATATTATCAAATTAGGAAACGACTTACGAAATTGAGTACGTCGTTGTTCAGTGCCACGATTCATAACTCAGTATGGTTTTCCTCATTGAAACACCATACCTACATTTTACAACTCGGTATGGGAAATGCCATACCTACGTTTCTTAACTCAGTATGGATTTGATAATACCATACCTACATTTCACAACTCAGTATGGATGATACCATACCTACATTTCACACTTTGCCATGGAACAACCATGGTCTTATCCTTCAATTCATCACATGTCACGATACAAATGTACTCAATCTTGCATTTTTCCTAATTTGCATTTCCACATTTATTCTTTCATTAACAAAATTTTCACAATCCCACAACAAATTCATATATAATAACACATTACATCATTCAATCATTCACAAATAAACATCTAAATTCAACCATATGAACTTACCCGGCTGATTTGTAGAAGATATTAAAATTTAAGGATTATTCCGCAACTTTTTCTTTTCCTCGTTCTACTTTGGATTCTTGATCTATAATATAAAATATTTTCACTCATTAGCATTTATTTGATTTCTATTTCATTTCACAATTTATGCTCTTCAAATTTTGAAATTGTACTTTTACCCCAAAATTTATAATTTTTACAATTTAGTCCCTGCTCAATTCACCCATCAATTGAACTAATTTTTCTCAATCAACACTTTATTTTATCATTTTAAACTATTTCAAAACCTTGGATATTCATAATTTCAACACCAACCTTCAATTCACAACTTTTTCACAATTAGGTCCTAAATACCATTTTCTATCAAAATCACTTAATAATACCACCTTAATATGAAATTAGAACTTAAATTTCATAATAATTCATCATAAAATTCCCTTACCCATCCAGGATAACTTCCAATTTCACCCATAATATCAAAAACTAATGAATTCTATAAGTGGACCTAATTGTAAAAATCATAAAAACATAAAAATTATCAAAAAAAGAAAGAATTAAACTCACATGATGTAAAAATATGAAAATACAGCTTTCTCCAGACCTTATATGGCGTTTTGGCTGAGAAAATATGAAGAGATCTCTAGATTTTTCAATTTTGTCCTTATTTTATATGTTAAAATTGTAAAATTTCCAATTTTTCCCTTATCTCCGTTATTTTTCTGCTGATTTTCTTGCCCTTGCCGTCCAGACTATTCACTTTTAGGCTTAATTTCCCTTTAAATCCTCTTTCTTTTAACACTTGAGCTATTTAATCCTTTTAGCAAATTTTGTTTTTGTTACAGTTTAGTCCTTTTTATTTAATTGACTACTCAAACGTTAAAATTTCTCAACCAAAATTTAATAATAGCTAAATGACATTCCATAAATATTTATAAAAATATTTATAGCTTGGTTTTCAAATTCGAGGTCTCGATACCTCGTTTTTGACCCGTTTGACCTAATAAATTCTTTTAATTCACCAAATTCACCAATTCATAAATTCTTCTAAATTCTTATTTGACTCATAAATATTAAATTACTATCTTGTTTAATCTTACTTTTCGGATTTAGTGATCTCAAATTACCATTTTCGACTCCACTGAAAATTAGGCTGTTACAAATGATATCTAAGCGCTCTTTTTTTTTTTGTTACAAATGATACTTAAATTATATTTTATTACCCAAAGTGGTATCTAAACTATTTTTTCTTTAGTTAGTACCTAAATTATACTTTGTTATTCAGAGTGGTACCTAAACTATACTCAATTACCTAAATTACTCAGGCCGTCAAAAAAACTCTTAGTTAATCATTTTGTGACACATGGCAATTTTTAACTAAAAATATAAAAAAATATTTATGAACATATTAATCTCTTTTGTTCTTTACTTAAGAGTTGGAGTGATGGAAAATTCCAAAACCTATCAAAAAATTCATCCAAACCCTGTTTTTGGCAAACATAACCTAGATTCCAACAAACTTTGTTTTCAATTTTTAAACTTTGATTCGATTCTTTTCTCACCTCGATTTAAAACCTATCTATTAGTTTTTATTAAAAGTAACTTTTTCTATTATTTTTTTATATACTTTGCATAAAATAATTAATATTGGGTCAACTTCTATTATAAAAAAAAATCTACTAAAACATGAAACTCAAATACTAGAAGAAATTGAGTAGAAAAAAATGGTAAAAGAACTGAAAAAAAAAAATCTAACAGTTAAAATAAACTGCATTAAAAAATAATTGTGGGGATGAATAGGGTGTAAGAAGATTGAAAAGTTTTAATTTAATTTAATTTAATTTTTAATTATTTTTTTAAATTTAGAAGTGTCGTGTTTTATAAAATGATTGGATAAGAAGAATTTTTAACTGTTCTGGTAATTTGGGTAATAGAGTATAGTTTAGATGCTACTTTAGATAATGGGGTATAATTTATGTACCATTTGTGATAGAAAATGTTTAGGTACCTAATTGAGAAAAATAATATATTTTAGGTACCGTTTTAAGGAACGAAGTATAATTTAGATACCACAAAAAAAGTTAAATACCAACATAGAAAAAAGTGAATAATTAAAATACCATTTGTAATTTAAGCAAAATAAATGGGACAAAATCATTTTGAAATGAATATAGATGTCAAAAATAAATCTAAATTTCATTTCTGTTAAGCTTAAATAAAAAAAATGTTAGAATATATGTTAAATTATATTGTCTAACCCTATTCATATGGTAAATGGTTAATATGCAGTTTACTTTTTAAATTTGTCTACAAGTATTTAGTTGGAACTTAAATTTCTTTTATATTTAATTGATACTTAAACTTGTATTACGTTGCACACATTGCTCCAATTTGTTAACAATGTTAATTTTTAAAGGTTAATATGTAGTTTGCCTCATGAATTTATCCAAAAATACCTAATTGGTATTTAAACTTGTCCAAAAAATTAAACTTTTTAAAATTAATTTATATTTTTTAAAATATTTTTTTATTTTTTAACATATGTTCGATATGTGTTATTATGATATGCTTTCACATGTTACTATAAGATTAACTATTAACTATTGGTGTCACGCTAACACAAAGTAATGATGTTAGGGTAAAGATTATAATTTAAATAGCAAATTACAAGTTTAAGTTTAAGTATTAACGAGGTAAAAAAGAATTTCAGATACTAGACAAATTTAAGGATACATATTTTTCGATTTAAAATTAGTATGATTTTTCATTTTCAGCTCAAATATCATATCATAATTCATAAAAACTCTCCTTTGGTTACATACAACATTGTGGAAATTCTAATTATATCAAGGCATTGCCTTCAGCCTCCACAATTACCCATCTAAAATTTAGGGTTATAAAACAAAAAAGGTTTTAGTCAAAACTACCAAAAAATAGTTATTTACATAGAATATTCTCATTCTTATTCACACGCTTCATAGGAGATTCATTGACAAGTCAATGGAAATATAACCTTCTCATGCTAGAGGACACGGAGCTGAGCGAGGAAAGCAGCGCAAAGGTCCAAGAAGAGAAACTGTGGCCCCTCAACCCTCTGAAGATCCAGCAAATACTTTTCCTCGCGAGTTTTATAAAGCTATCAACATCCATGGCAGCCAAAACACAAGTTAGCACTATTATTTAAGGCATTCTATAATCTACAACTAAGCATTGCAACATTACCTGCACTTCAAACTTGACAACATTTGGGGCCCTGGAAACACCATCATTTTCTATAATGGTCAATTCATAGTGACTGTTGTGCACGGGATTGTTAACCAAGCCTTCATTAAGGCCAGGAATGCTAGCAAGCCACCTACACTTCATGTTGTAATGACCAATTTTCTTCCAATACACATTGAGTTCTTGAAAGGCTTTGAGAACTTCTGTCATGATTTCACGAGGGTGGGCACGAGACTAGAAAAACAAAAACAACACAATGTTACTACTCTGCACCTGCTACATACTAAATGTATAATCCAATTGTCCAATCTTTTCAACTAGTAAAGGTATCAACCATTTTATCTTTCTGATTATAAATCATTCACACTGCCAATCATTTTTGAAATAAAAGCATAAACCTCAGAATGCCTACACATATTTAACTATAAATAAAACAGAAAAGACTCTGGGAAAACCGCTTGAAAAGCACAAACTCAACCTGAAGTCCAAGAGCCCACTTTCTTTCAAGGCCCCTTAAACCCATTGTTTGATAATCAGCATATCCTGTAAGGCGGTGTCCAACAGCTGGAACTGTAGGTTCATTTGGATGGATGCGATTGAAGCCAGATTCCTAACAATTATTTTTTTAAAAAAAATTAGAATTCCACCCAATATGGAAGTCAGCAAAATAAAACTAGTAAAAGATTATGTGAATCAACTAAATTAACAGAAATAGGTCTCAACGGTGGACTCTATTAAATAATGATTGATGAGTTTTTCAAAATTCAATCAAAGAGGCAGACTTAGAAAAGAAATATTAGAAATAAATTGAAAAAGAAAAAATAAATACGCACCATAGTTTCTTGAAACTCAGCTCCAAGATAGCCACTGGAGACCCGGAACAGATTGTCCAATAGTAAGTAGTAAGCAACAGTTCCCTGGAAGATAATCAGATGCAATAAGAAACAGTCTAAACAAACATGAAAACAAGGAGTTGGAAAAGTTCAAACCTCATTTTGAATTCTGTTCCGAAGAGATTCGACCAAATGGTTCCGGTCGAATCCCATCCTAATCACTTCCTGAAGGATCTCCTCATCAATCTGTAATTACATTTCAATCAGAGAGTAGAGCATGACAAAAGTATGAAAATATCTAATGGCAGAATTCAAAAATTTTGGGGCACCACCAAATGGCTCGCTAAAACTTATTTATATGATCCAGAAAGCATTTCAATGAGGCTTGAGGCAGTAACCGAGAATTGGATGTTAGGAAATAGATAATAGTAAGGAAACAACTTATCCGAGCAAAGCTATTTCCCAGAGTCAAATAACAAGCAAGGAGAGCTCGATAATTCAAAATTATCCCATTTTAACATAACAGCATAAGTGCTCAAAAGGTTTTCCCCAGGATACAAACCTCTGGAACCAAAATGTAGCAGAACCACATTCAAAAGCCGGAAAGAGTTCATAATTTTAGGGCATACAGTCCAAGCTATATTTATTCAACCATAATGGTCAACTTTCACATCATGCCAATCCTTTTCAGGGTTTAATATAGCAGTACATAGGCAAATTTACAACTAAGTTGAATCAGGAAAAAAATATCAACAACCTTTTTTGCTTGTTGCATTGAATCTGGTGGGGGGACAGCTAAATATCTTGGAAGATGCGCTTGAAACCATGGGTGCTGGCGAATCTCAGGAATGGTCATTCTCTTCATTGGATCAACTACAAGCATCCGTGGGATTAAATCTCTAGCACCAGGAGATAAATGGCTTGGAAGAGTATATATGCCACCCTGAAGGACATAATACAAATTCCAAGCAATCAGCACTTTCAGGATTCAAGCAAGAAACAGGGTTGAAAGCATATTCTGTAGTTTAGGGAGAAAACAGCAGCAAATCTAGAGAATTAATGCTGAAAATACAAGAACGACAGAAGTTGGAACATTAGAAAGCCATAAGGTTATAAAAACCTCTAATTTCTGAAGACTGTTAATTTAGAGAAAAATGGTAATGTTGCCTGTAAAGTTATTTTATAGCTTAGTTATACTAGGGTTATAAATAAAGTTTTAGTCCTAAATCTGACTTAGAATCCTAAACATCTATCTATATGACTACTAATAAATAAATAAGAAAAATAATAAAATAACATAATAGTAAAAAAAAGCTCCTGTATCAAATATGTTATTTAGAAATAATTGACAGGGTAGAGAAACAACGTCGTGAAGATCAGATACCATAAGCAAAAAATAAAGAGCTATCCATTATTGTGATCCAAGAGATATCTTAGACAAAAAACATGAAAATTTTATGCTACATACCTTTATTTTCTTAAAGAGGTTGGGAATGTTTTCATCATCAAAAGGAAGAGTGCCGCAAAGAAGGGCATACAATATAACACCACAGCTCCATACATCCACTTCAGGTCCAGCATACAGTTTCCCAGAGATAACCTATAACAATGGAGATCCATTTACTCTTGGGTAATATCATCTTAACATAATAAAATTTTCTATTAAGTAAAAGAAGACCACATTCCACCTTTTCAAAATTATAAATGTAAGATATTCATCATTGATTCACAAACTCCTACCTCTGGGGCAGCATAGTTTGGGCTTCCACAACTTGTCTTCAGAAAATGACCATCTCTCATTATGTTGCTCAAGCCAAAATCAGCAATCTTCACATTGCATTTGGAATCCAGAAGTAAATTTTCAGGCTTAAGGTCTCGATGAACCACCATGTTTCTGTGGCAGTACTCCATCCCTGAAATTATCTGCATCCAAACACAGATTTCATACTAATAGTTTCCTAGGAAAAGAAAATAAATAAATACTAATACACAAGAACACAAACCTGCTGGAAAAAGTTGCGAGCCTCGTCCTCCTGCAACCTTCCTTTCTCTACAATATAATCAAAGAGTTCTCCAGACTTCACATACTCCATAACCACAAAAATGTCAGTTGCTGTCTCTATCACCTCATAGAGTCGAATGATGTGAGGATGCATAAACAATCTCAAAATTTTAATCTCTCTTCTAACTGCACCAAAATATAAGCCTCTGTCAATAAATAATACCATAGAATTTGATTACCATATGCAAGAAGTCACGCGTAAGACAAGTCGAGAAATCTTCTTGTTAGAGGATTATTTAATTTCGATTTTTTGGATTTAGTTCTAATTGTTTCCTAGAATTTCCTTATTAATATAACTAAAACTCTCTAAATAAATTAGGATACTTTGCAGTCATATTTTGTTTTCCTTACAAGAACATGAAATTAGGATTTTACATCTTATTTCCTAATTTGTAAACCTTCATTTAAGAGGAAATTATTTATGAGTGTTGAAGTTTCAAATTAAAGGTAGGCACTCCCTTACTGTTCTAAGAGGCACGCACCATAGGCAAAAACAGGAATCGACTTATGGGCAAGGGCCCTTGCTTTGAATCTGATTTTTGTGTAAAATCATCCGAAGACTCAATCCCAAATTCAGGAACATAACATGCTAAAGGTTCCCTCTTTATTTTACTCAAGTAATTGTTTCCAACCTAACAGCAATAAATAATAATGAAATTTGGTCTTCCAAAAAAATGATCTTTTTCTTCGGAAAATAAAGTCACAAGTAGCAAAAACAATAAGCACACTGAACTTAAGAAATTCGATTCTTCAATATGAAAAACATAAAAATCATTCAGAAAAAAAAAAACCAAGTGAGCAATAAATTAAGAAACGATAAACTAGAAATAAGAAAAAGGAATCTTTATTCAAATTAACAATATTCCTATCTTTTCTACTTCAAAAACTAAACAAAACCCAAAAGATTTCAATCATTAAAAACCAAAAAACTAAATTGAATCAAACCTTTTTCCTCCATCTCCATATTCTTAATCTTCCTTCGGTTAAGAATCTTAATGGCAACTTTGTGACCAGTCAAAATGTGCTCAGCAATTTTGACCTTTCCAAAAGAACCAATTCCAAGCGTTTTTCCAAGCTTGTAATTAGGTAATACATTATCCACTCCACTTCCTCCTCTTCCGCCCGATCCATCCATTACTCCCCTTAAACCAGAAAAAAAAAAGAGAAAGAAAATCAAAATCAATTAAATTAGCCGTTAAAACATCATGAAAAGTAAGTAGTAGAAGATTACCTGATTTGATCGGAAATGCCTAGGCTAGGGTTTCTTTTATTGTAGAATCCGAACGGTGAAGAGCGAAAGAGAACGAATAAGAGAGGGATTTCTAATTGATTATTCTTAGCAGTTAAAATTATAAGCTTTTCTTTTTCTTATTTTTTTTTTCGAGGGGAGGGAAGTTTTATTGATTCGTGGGGGAGATGGTTTGCCAAATTTGCCCTTTGGAATTGACAGAATGACCGTGATGTGTCCCATTTTCTTTGTCCTTTTCTGTACTTTCAGGGGATGTTTTCGAGGGGGCATTAAAATATTCGGATCGGAACTTTGGATTGGTATCAATCAAATCTATTTAGATGGGAGTTCGGTAATAATACCTTATTATATTCTATTTGCATTTTATCCCTCTAATTTAAAAAAAAAAATTTAATTTTTTATTTAATTTTTTAAACTTACCTTCAAAACATCCCAGAATGGATAAAAATTAACATCTGTTCTTTTAGTTGATGTGTCATTTATGTGGACCCCACATCATCAATTAATTATATTTTTAAATTTTTAAAATTTTAAAATTTTAAAAAATTATATAATTATTTTAAAAATATTTTTAATATATTTTATTTTTAAAATTAATTAATTACTTATGTGACATACACGTAAATACCAACGTCAGTAAAATTAATAAAAATTAATTTTTCTATCTATTTTGAGTGATTTGATAATAATGTAAGTTCAATAACTAAAAGAAACAAAAAAATAAATGAAAAACTAAAATGACTTTTTTTTTATAAAATTGAAAGATCAAATAAGTCATTATACCTTTTTTGTTAAAAGATAAATAAGTTAACATAAATAACAAAGATTGAAGTCCTAACAGATTAATGTTCGAATCTCGCCATTCATAATTGTCAATCGAGTTTTATAACATTATTTAAAAATCAACTATTTTTTTAACTATTGCCATGTAATTTTTGCTATCATCATGTATTTTCTACATTAATAAATGGTATATTCGTGTTTTGAATACAAAATCCTTCATTTATTGTAGATCCTATTAAGGACGAAGTTAGAAATTCTTTTTGAAAAGATCAAAATTAAATTGTATAATTTTACAATAATAAAAATGTAATTTCGCCATTTTAATAGATTATATTTTTATAATTTTTAAATGATTTTTATCATTTTTGGGTGGCAAAAGTATAATTTTACCATTATTAATTTAAAATTTTATAAATTATAAAGGGACCTAAATGAAAAAATTTTATTTTAAGGGGGGTCGGGGCCTTTGTCAACCCCCTTGGTTTCATCACTACATCGTATGAGTATGCACACTAGTAATACAATATAACTTATGTCCCATTCTTCATCGCCTTTAAGGGTTTAAAAGTATTTTTCCACTACAGAAGCAATGAAGAATACCCGATTTTTTGAGTCAAAATTGCGGTAAAAAAGTGATTCCCCACCCAAACACAAAAAATGCTTAAAATACTATTATTTATATTAATTATATAAAAGGTATATAAAAATTAGATTAATTTATATTTAATATAATAATATATTTAAATATTTCATGTATCATTATATTAATCTATTTAAATATAATTTATTATTATATTTAAATTTTTAAAATATTTTATGTATCATTACTTTATAAATAATTAATTAAAATGTATTTAAAATTTATACTTTATATACCAATGTATTAACTTTTATGTAAAATGCCCTAAATAGGCACCTTGACCACCCACTTTAACCCTTTGATAAGAAGTATTCTTTTGTTAAATTGCTATTAGTTAGGGGTTGGAAGGACCTGGTTCTCTTAAAATAGAAAATTTTTTATTCACCTTCTTAAAAATTTTTAAAAATTTAAATTAGTAAAAGTAAATTTTCATTTTGACCCCTAGAAATGATAAAAGTTTGATTTAATCATTTAAAAATTATAAAGATATATACTGTTAAAATGGTGAAATCACATTTTTACTATCATTAAAATTACAATTTAATTTCAACCTCTAAAAAATTTTCTAGCTTCACCCTTGATGTGTATATTTTATGAGAGTTTGAAGTGAATCCTTCTCTTGATTTTCAAGTAGATCCCTAAGGGTTGGGTAATTCATTTTAACTTAATTTAAATAAATTTATTTGGTTGAATTTATTTCAATTCATCCAATTCCATAAAATTTGAAATTGAATTTGATTGATTGATAAAGTATGACTAACTCCTCTTCTAGTATGTGTGATCAAATGGTTCAATTATCTATGAGCCCCTGTAATATTCCCACAACAACAATAAAATCCTTATATACAAAACTAAGTAGGTTAAAGTATTTTACGCAATTTGACAATGAAGTTACAACTAGAATTTAATCTTGTAATTAGAACCATTTCAATACACATGGGTTGATAAATTTTTGGGTAAACTATACTATCGTTTATCCAATTATGCTTAAGTTTCTTTTTCGATTATCCAATTTTTAAAATTATTAAAATGGTGAACCAATTAATCAGGTTTTCTTTTTCCTTTTTTTTTTGTATATTTCAATTAAGTGCTATTAAGTGTTTTTTTTTCTTTTTTGAATTATAAGAATAAGGCAAAGTCCGAACAATAAACACGATTAGTGCGACTCGAACCCAGGCCACACCTAAGGTAGTGAACACCCTGCCCATCAGGCCATCACATGGGTTCAGTGCTATTAAGTGTTTGATGGGAAGGTGAGCTGATAGATCAAAAATTGAATTTAGCCCTCAACTTTTATTTATTTTGTCAATTTAATCATAATAATTTTAAAAAAAATCAACCATTGATATTACATATTATCTCAATTTAGTCCTAATGTTAAAAATTTTAAAAAAAGAAATAAAAACAAAAACACATAAATATTTTCAACAAATATAATAAATTTAAAAAAGTGAGAATATTTGATGCATTGTCGATACATAAAGTCTCATGCATCATCGATGAATAATAACATGACACCTCATCATTAAATAAAACAAAAAATAGTGGAGGGCTTATAAATAAATACCAAAACCCGAGACCTTAGATCCTAATTCAAAAAGATATTGATATTTATTTAAAATAGTTTTGATTAATGTTTAATTATGTTTGAATAAAATTATTAGTATTTAACCATAGGTGTTAGTTGAGATGGCAATGGTTTCTCCTAATTTAATCAATAGTCAAGGGTTTGATCTTCACTTTTAGTTTAGAGCAACTTTAAAACTCGTTGTTAGTATTTATCCCTTTAATGTTCTCAAAGAACGCAGAGGATTGGCCACTCGGCTTGCTTAAGTAGATACCTCAGGAAATAAAAGAATTTATTAGTATTTATTTACAAGTCCTCTATAATTTTTGTTTAATTTAATGATGATGTGTTATGTTATTAATCATTAATGATGCATGAGACTAATGTATTGATGATACATCAAATATTATTTCATTAAAATTATATAAAAAGTAAGAAATATTTTACTTTGTATTTTATTTAAAATAATAAGTAAATCTAATAAAAAATACACTTCCCAAATAAAAAAATTACTCAAACTTTAGACTAAAACCATATCCCAAATAAGTCTATTGCCATTGGCATGGCCTCCATATACGAACGTAGATGCAGAGGGAATAGCCGGATGAGAGGAGGTGAGAAGCCATGGCTACACATAAAAAAGTATACTAGTATAAAGCTTGAGCAATTTTTTATTTGATATATGTGTTTTTTATTATTAGATGAACTTATTATTTTATATAAAATACAATGTATTTTTTTTATTTTTATGTATTTTTATATGTTTGAATTTTTTAGAATTTAACCCAATTGAGATAATATTAAATGTTGAGGGTTGATTTTTTTTAAAATATGACTAAATTGATATAATATATAAAAATTGAGGGTCAAATTTATTATTATATCAATTTTTAAACCATCATCTCACACTTAACAGAAAAGGAAAACAAAAAAACCCAATTTGGTGGGTGACTATTGTAAAAGTGCTAAAAATTGATTACCAACAAAAAAAAAAAACAAACTTAAGCATAGTTGAGTGATTTGTACTTTGAACCATTAAGGCTATAATATTTATATACATTTGATATTAATGCAAATAAAATAAAAATATTAATAAATAATAAACACCTGTTACAAGCAGTAAAGGACAAACTCCATCAATACAATAATAGCTTCAGCCTTAGTATAAATAGAATATTATAATGCGTTGACAATTGACTCTATTTCAATTCAAACACAATATATTTAGAGTGATTACAATAAGGAAATCAACTCTTGATGGTCCAAAGCGGTAGGCATAAATTGGAAAAGGAATTGAACATCTACCAAACTAGAAAGGACGGCGACAAAACTAGCATTAAAATCACTCGTAAAAGCAAGACAAAAAAATGTATTACAATAGTAGACAAAAACTTCTAAAAATGAGACTTATTAAACAATGAAAAAAAACAAAAAAAATATAAAACTTACGGTAACATGGGTCCAAACCGATTCATGAAATCATTTATTATTCTGAAATACTTTTAAAATATAAACAAATTAAAAAGCCAATAAAGAGCCACTCACTTTCTAAAAGAAATTACTAATAGTCGGTGATGTTTCAATAATAATAAGTATCATCATCTGCCTATCATAATTTTTAAAGATAATAATGATACTTATAAAATAAATCTCTGTAAATTAAAAAGAGAGAAAACATTGTGAATGAAAAAAAAAAAGAGAAGATAGAGAAAAAAAAAGTAATCTATAACTAACCCGAAAACTAATACGGTCGGCAAAACAAAAACAATAAAAAAACTAACGACTTTTACATTTACTCCTTAAAAATAAAGAAATCAAATATTATAAATTATTATTACCTAATCATGATCCAACGAAATCGGAGTATTCAACCGAACAACAAATGCTCCACCGGAAAAACTAAGGTGGCACCTTCAGACAAGACAGAAAGCTCTAAATCTTTGTTCCAAAAATAGTAAACCACCCACCCAATAAAGAAATTTTGCAAGATGAAAGCTAAATTCTAGGAGGAAAAAAATCCGTTAATTGGTTTTAGCCTTTAAATTCTCTCCTCTCACTTTTACTTATCTGAAACGCCCACTCCCCCACCAAAGATTTTTTTTTTGTTTAAAGAATTGCAGCTTTACTGCTTATGATTTACGAATGTACTCCTATATGACCCAATCTTGATGCTTTGACATATTCTTGCTTTTATCTTTTGTTTCCTTCTCGTCTACATACTCTTAGAAATTGCTAATAAAAGGCTGGGGTCTTTTCTAGGGGTTTATTTGTTCTAAAGGTATCCTATTTTTTTATTTTATTTTGATCCATTTTTGTTTACTTTTCTCGGTTTTTCTCTGTTTTTTTCTTCGTTATGTTTTCCGTTTTTTCTTATATTATTCATTTCACATTGCTTTAATTAATTTTTTTCAAAAATTAAGACAATAATTTGGTGTTAACAGTGTTGTGCAATAAAGCTGTTTTAATGGGGAGTTGCGTATCAACATCGGATAAAAGAATTACGACACAAAAAAGAAACCGCCCATGGTCAAAGAAATGTCTTGGGAAGCTTTCCGGTTCGGTCTCCGATGGAAGCAAGAAAAGGAAAAGCAATGGTTGTGTAACAGATATAGCTGTTAGCGAATATGTTCGTATGGATTTCGAGAAGGGTGCAACCACTACTTGTAGAAGATCTGAGGTTTCCAACTCTACATTCCATTTAACCCAATTGCAATGGCATCTTAGCCAAATGGATGCCAAAGGTACCTAACTTCTATTTATATTAAGAGTTCATATGCATGCTATTCGAGTTTGATTTTAAAAAAATAGTTCCACCAATTATTATAGAAAGGACTCAAGCTAACAAGCAAGTTGAATTCACTTACTATGATACTTGAATTATGGGCCAATTTGAACACTATCATTAGGGTTGTAAATGAATCAAATTGAATGGAACGAATCTTTAATATGTTCATTTGCTTATTTTTAAGTTTGTTTGTGTCTAGTTTGTGGTCATTAAAGTTTAAAATTATATATAAACTAATAGAACAATAAATAAATTTTAACTGATTTATTAAATAAGATTGTTCATCAACATAAACAAACTGGAGAAGCTTTACTAGTGCTCAGTTAATTTATTTAGCTTAATACATGAACAAAAATAAACTTTTAAGTTGATAAAAATGAAATTTGATTCAAACATCGTATTTGGAAAAGATGATTGACGAAAAGAAGTATGGTACTTTGCAGTATCTTGCCATGAGGATACTTGGTTTGATTCAGTTAGTATTATGGAATCGGAATCAGATGAGGAATTCATCAGTGTTTATGGAGGTAACAAGCAGATTTCACCTCTCTATATGTTTGAGTAGCATAGGGAATATATGACTATGAGGTAACCTTTTTATTTTAGATGGTTTTCCAACAATGGGCACTGCAATTGGGAATATATCAAGCGCTCAAGTACTTCAATACGGAGCTTCATCATGCTTCGTGGAAGGCAAGTGCAAATACGAACAATACCATGAAAGTTACCTGAAAATTGACGGTGGTAGATTGAGCAAAGAAGAAACGAGAGAATCCAACGCTCGGTTTTCAACCATGAGTAGCCATGGTCATGAGCTTTCGCGCTTTGGAAAGGAGGCCGATGACTGGAAGAAGAAGAAGCTATTGGATTGTTCTCATGGAAGCTTTAAAAGTGTGAAAGATGAAAGGCGATCTGGCTTTTGTAAAATGCTTCCTTCTATCAATTTCAATGAGAAGATTTTGGCAACTCATATGGCTTCCCAATCTCAAAGACGAAAATCTACCGTTTATCGGCTTTCTGTTAAGAGGACTTCATGTGATGCAGAAGAATGTAAGTTCTTTTCATGTTTCAACATACTCATCTGTATCTAATACTCACATCTGCATATGCAGATTCATCGAAACAATTTTTATATCGTCCAAGAGCAGGATATGCAATTCCATGCAGCAAGGATGAGAAAGCAAATAGAGGCTGTTGGTCTCAGATTCCATCTTCAAAGTTTCAACTTCGTGGCGAGACCTATTTTAAGTACGATGACTCTTATCTATGTTGCTTGGGTTCTTCATTTTTTCTGATATGCTTATGATTTATTTGGCATACAGAGATAAAAGGAAGTGTCCTGCATCCGATTTCTCCCCATATACTCCCATAGGTGTTGATTTATTCATATGCCCAAGAAAGATAAATCACATTGCTCAACATGTAGAGCTTCCTCATTTCAAACCAAATGGGAAAATCCCTCCTCTTCTAATTGTAAACATTCAAGTATGTTTTGGAATGGGTTTGACTCCATTTTATCCTGCTTTCTTATATCAATATCGCACTTATTATGTATGCTTTTGCAGTTGCCGACTTATCCCGCTGCAATGTTCCTCGGCGATGGCGACGGTGAAGGAATGAGCCTTGTTCTTTACTTCAAAGTTTCCGAGGATTTCGACAATAACATCTCTCCTCAATGTTTGGAAAACATTAAGGTAACTTTATCGAATTTATGTAATATTGATAAAGACACGAGGGTATCATCTTCTAAGAAGTTTTTGAATATGGTTCAGAAATTTATTGATGATGAAGTGGAGAAAGTGAAAGGGTTTACGAAAGATTCCAACGTTCTTTTCAGAGAAAGGTTGAAGATCATGGCCGGGTTGGTTAATCCTGATGATCTCAATTTGAATTCTACGGAAAAGAAACTTGTCAATGCTTATAATGAAAAACCAGTTCTCTCTCGCCCTCAACACAAATTTTTTAAGGTATTTCGTCTTCTACACTCCATTTTCCTTGAAATACTTGATACTCGTGTGACACCACGCACCTAATTCGGTCGCTGAATCCAAGTGCATGAATCCAATTCAATCATACATTTCATTTCGACACAAACAAAATTTTAAAGCATTTATAAGGGCCCAATAGAAATAAACCTAATTAAAAGGGTTTGTAAAACGTTTTTGAAGCACGTTTCGGTTCTAAGCATGTTTACGAAAGCAATCGTGACTCTACGGTATGTTTTAAAGGACGTGTCATCCTTTGTCTTGACGGTACTACGTTCTTACTCTTCTCACAATTATACTTGCCATGAAAGGATGCCACTAAATATCACACCCCACACTTGATTTAGTCGCCAAATCCGAAGCAATTTAAACTATTTTATTCATTGCACGAAATACCTTAACTAGTCCAACACCAAAATCACCAAAATATCTAAAATCTAGAATAAACACAATATTGATATTTAGAATGCATTAATAGGATATATGCTGGTTCAATTCGTGTCCATGAACACATTCATGAATCTTCAAAAGTGATTAGAGATTTCGTGCTGAAACAGTAAGTGAAGTTGCAACACAAAAGAAGAGACGTCGCGACATCCCTACATGTATTAGATATATATATATCGGTATATTCGATACTTGTATCTGAATCGTGACACCATAAATGAGGTAGAAGGTTGTTGATTGTGTTTATGATTGTAGGGCTCGAATTATTTCGAGATTGATTTAGACATACATCGCTTCAGTTTCATATCAAGGAAGGGACTTGAATCGTTTCGAGATCGTTTGAAGAACGGAACACTTGATCTCGGTTTAACCATCCAGGTAACAAAATAATAATAATCTGATCTTGTTTTGTAGTCTAAATCCATTGTTGTTTGACATATGATGATGATCAGCAGGCACAAAAACAAGAAGAATTGCCAGAGCAAGTTTTGTGTTGTTTGAGGTTGAACAAGATCGACTTCTCCGATAATGGTCAAATCCCTACACTTATGACAATGGATGAATAATTAACATGTCTTTGTATGGAGGATCTAAGATGTTCAATTTTTTAAAAAGCTTAGTCACTGCAACATTTCTAGCATTTTAACAGAGCAAATAAAAGAAACATCTTTTACTGTAAATGTATTGATTAAACATTTTATTTGGGTTGAAATAACATTGTAACACAAAAGCCATTTTAGTTCTTCTATTGAAAAAATGATAAATTAATTCCTATATGTTAGATGAGTGAATAAAATCGTCCCTTCGTTACAAGTGTACCATCAAATGTTTGTTTGGGTTTTTATATAAAAAGTATAATAACAAAAGTAGCCCTCAACTTTTACACATTTATTCAATTTGACCCCTTTATTGGAAGTAAACTAGAAAAGTTTGAGATTTATAAGGCTAACAAATTTGACATGTATTCTTTTAACGGCTTGGTATTGTTATTTTTTTAATAAAAAAATTTATAAATTTAAATTTCTTATAACTTTTTTTAATAAATTTTCTTTATAAATTTTATGATTTTTTTAATAAATTTTTAATTCTAAAAGGGTTTAATTGTTTTTTTTTAAATTTGTTATTAAAGCCTTTTTAACCCTTTTAACCTTATTAGTTTAAAAAATTTCTAATTTGTTTCCAATAAAAACGTAGAGGTCAAATTAAATAATTGTGTAAAGGTTAAGGGCTAAATTTATTATTATACATTATATATATATACCCCAAATTTTAACGGATGGACTATTTTGCTCACCCATCCAATATATGGGGTTAATTTGGTTTTTTTTCAATAAAGGAACTAAAATGTAATCCAAAGTATAGTACAGGAGATATGGTGGTACATCCATTCTTTACCATTTTTTCCCTTTTTTGTGCATGTTTGTTTTTCATTGGCTTGCAAGTTTAAATTTACCATTAATTAAATATTAAAATGCAAAAGTTAGTAATCTATATTTTTATAATAAAATTTAAACTAAAGAATATCTTTAATTATTAAAGACCATGTCCTACTAGAATATACGACTAATATTAAAGACATTGAAATGAATTTTTCGAATTAAATAAAATTCGAAAATAGAAATATATTATTTTATCATAGTGAATAATTGAATATGGATACAGTAAATATATTTTTTCATAGATTTTTTTACCGTAAAATTGTCATGATTCTAATTTAATTAGAAATATATTGATAAGTTTATATTGAAAAATACAAAAAAATAGGTTGGATCAAATTATAAAGTATTGAGTTAAAAGCCCCAAAAGTATTAATTTTATATTTATTCAATTTGGTCCCTAATGCAACAGAGTTGACAAACAAGTTAAAATAACTTAAAATCTAGTCCTTTTCTTATTCTTAGCTTAAAATCTATCAATTTCGAGCCTAATTCTTCAAGAAATCAACAATTAAAACTTTTTAAAACTTTAACAGTTCTACAAATTGGTATATAAGCTAGCTAAATCAAGCTCTCATGACCTCAAACTCAAATCTATAAAAATTATAAAAAAAAACATGAAATTACCTACTGGCCTAATGTTTCAACATTTTCCTTGGTTTTCGAGTTACGACAATGGAGAATGGTGAAAGATGAAGATGACATCTTTCCACTAATTTAACATATTTATAGTTATTGTTAGGATTTCGACCCGATTAAGCAACGAACAAGAAAATAGTGGAATAAATTGAGAAATTGAACATACAAACTTAACGTGGAAAAACCCCTCCAAAGAGGATAAAAAATCACGGGCAAAGATAATTTTACTATAAAGGAAAAAAAACGAAGAGTACAAAAGATGGAGATAAAAACTAAACCCCGAAAACCTGAAAACAAAGAACCCACAAAACGTAAACACAAAATTCTCTAAATGTGTTATGAGTTCTAATCTCTAATGGGTGTATTTTTCTAAGGTTGTAAAAGAGCCTATTTATAGGCTAAATTCATAGGTCAAATAATAATAAAATAATCTAAACTAATCAGTATTTGATTAAAACAAGTAAACAGAGTTTAACTGAAAGATTATTTCTCTAATTTGACTGAAAATAGGAGTCATATTTAACAAATCTCCACCTTGACTCATATTTTCACAACGCCATCTTTGCCAAAGCCCGCCACGAGTCTATCTTGAACTATGCAAGGAATTAACTGAATCGAATTTGTGCTTAGAAACTGGAAGACTTCTAGCCTTCGACTTGTACACTGCCAAACCAAAACTAACCCGGGTCTGATTTTCATGAACACAGTGCCCTAACTTTTCAAAACCTGCATCCAAAAGAGAACCTCTTTTCAACGAAACAGTCATACCTTTTTCCCTCCTATGACCAAGTTGCCTTCGCTCCAAACAAGTTGACTTCAACTCCGTAACGGACGAGGGACATCCTATTTCACCGGTCACTGTATAACCTTCCAAAATATAAAGACTGCCGGTTCTTTTACCTTTTAACAAAATGAGAGCTCCACGAGATACTTTAATGCCGCTCAACTCGATGTTGATTTTGCATCCTTTCAAGTCTAAAATACTTAAGGAGATGAGATTCTTTCGTAAATCAGGTACATACCTGACATCTGAGAGTGTCCTAATCATCCCCTCGTGCATCTTAATTTTAACAGTACCAATACCAATTACTTTACTAGATGAATCGTTTCCCATGCGCACAACTCCACCTTCAATCGAACTATATGTGGAGAACCATTCTCTATTGGGACACATGTGGAAAGAACATCCTGAATCTAGGATCCACTCGGACGTGAGCTTGGTGTTATCGCTTGTTGACACTAACAAGAAATCATCACCATTTTCATCGGCCAAATTAGCACCAGCTACATCTTCCTCGTTACTCTCAGCAGCTTTTTTATTTCGCAGTTTATAACAATTTGCTTTGACGTGACCTAACTTTTTACAATAGCGACACATTTTATCTCGTTACTTTGATGCTACCAAAACGGAAGCTTGCCTATTTGTCTTGCTATCCAAATGAAACTCATTGTCGAGTTTGTCTCTACTCAACAAATGACTCTTCACATCTTTGAACGAGAGTTTGTCTCTGCCATAAATCAGGGTCTCCCTACAAGACTTGTATGAAAGGGGTAAAAAGCACAATAATAGCATAGCCTGATCTTCATCGTCAATATGAACCTCAACATTCTTTAAATCATTTAAAAGAGTAATAAATTGATCGATGTGATTTCTAAGAAGCTCACATCCGTTCATGCGAAACGTAAATAGACGTTGTTTCAACACTAAACGATTAGCTAGAGACTTAGTCGCATAAAGAGTTTCTAACCTTTTCCACAAGGCGGATGAGGTCTTCTCCATCAATACCTCCTGTAATACCGTATTCGCGAGGCACAACTGGATTGCAGACAAAGCCTTTTTATCAAGCTCTTCCCATTCTATTTTATTTAGATTCTCAGGATTTTTCCCGGTAACAACCTTTTTTAAGCCTGATTGAACTAGAATTGCCATCATCCCAACTTGCCACAGATTGAAATTTGTCTCACCATCGAACTTCTCAATTTCAAACCTTATTGTTGCCATCTCTGAACGGGCTGATTTATGAAAATTAAACTAGCTCTGATACCATTTGTTAGGATTTCGACCCGATTAAGCAACGAACAAGAAAATAACAGAATAAATTGAGAAATTGAACATACAAATTTAACGTGGAAAAACCCCTCCAAAGAGGATAAAAAACCACAGGCAAAGATAATTTTACTATAATGGTAAAAGAACGAAGAGTACAAAAGATGGAGATAAAAACTAAACTTCGAAAACCCGAAAACAAAGAACCCACAAAACGTAAACACAAAATTCTCTAAATGTGTTATGAGTTCTAATCTTTAATGGGTGTATTTTTCTAAGGTTGTAAAAGAGCCTATTTATAGGCTAAATTCATAGGTCAAATAATAATAAAATAATCTAAACTAATCAGTATTTGATTGAAACAAGTAAACAGAGTTTAACTAAAAGATTATTTCTCAGATTTGACTGAAAATAGGAGTCATATTTAACAATTATATTAAAACCTAATTAATTTAACTTAACTAATTTTAACATAGTTTAATTAACTTAATACAACATTAATCAATCTTAGTAGAATCCTTCATCATCATCCACTATTATATAATTAAAAAATGGTTTAATTACCATTTTAGACCTTTATTTAATTTCTATTTAAGGCCTCAAGTCTTTGATCAATTAAAAATTTATAGTAATTGGACTTTACGATTTAATCCTTAGGCCATAATTAACTATTAATTCAACAAAATTACTATACCAATATTTAATATATTTTTATATAAGCTTTGTAATTATTCATATTTAATATTTACAGATTCTTTTTATGGAATGAGGTTCCGAAACCGCATTTTCTAGTACCACTAAAAATCGAGTCGTTACAGATTAAGCTTTAACCTATAAGTTACTGGATCAATTATTAAATAAATCATTCACTGAGTGAGACTCCACATAGTAGGATTGTTTTCGAACTACGTTTTTAAACTTTATGTGTTTATCTCTCTTTTTACTCTCTTTACTTTTCTACCTTTCTTCACTATATTGTTTCGACTCGTGCCTGGACATCAGATTAAATATCAGTTTGAACAAGAAGCAAACTGATTACTTTTACAATTATGAAGTGAAGAAGAGATTTAATCTAAGATTAATAAGGATTAAGAAAATAGGACACCAATGATTTCATATTTTATGTTGAGTATGGTAATAAAAACTACCAAGCATCAACTAGTATTTGTTTTCCATGCAGCCATGTATGAATATTAATAGCTTGTTCATGTAATTTGTAAAGCACCTGCTTTTAAAAGCTTTGTTTTCTACCCTGTTTTTCATCAAAAATAGCTAAAACATGGTTTAATTGAAACCTACCAAGTTAAACTACAAGAAATTAGTCACTTTAAGTTTTATTAGTATTTAATGAGATTTTAAAAATCTAAAAGTATATTTTTTTAATTTCTTCCTAGGGAATGTTTGGATTTTTAGAAATTATATATATATATTTTGAAATTTTAGATTTTTATGTATTTTTTATTTGACTTTTTAAAATTTTTTTAGAGATGGATTTTGTAATTTTATTAGAATTAGGTCAAATTGAGATAATGCGTAAATGTTGAGGGTTAATTTTTTTATAATCATGATCAAATTGAAAAATATATATTAATTGTTAAATTTATTATTATACTAATTTTAGAATTGTCACGGTAGTTAATAGAATTAGACAAAAAATACAAACACATAGGAGAGAGTAATTTTCAGTTAATGGGTTTGATTTTGTTGTTGTTGTTTTTTTTATGGGTAACTAATTTTTGAAATTTCAAATTGATTCAATCAAAAAGATTGACTTAATTTAATATATTTTTTAATTATTTAAAATATATTTTTAATTTATAAAATAAATAAATATTATTCAAGTTCTATAACCTAACTCAATAATTAAAATCAGTTAATTTAATTAATCTCAACCCAATTATGTATATTTTTTATCTTTAATTCTCGGTTAAGTCAGTTTAATAAGAAAATGACCAAAAGACCGAATACTGTCCCCCTACAAATACATTAATTAGGTGATGATTTTGTAATTTTGATGATCAGAAAAATAACCTAAGTTTCGATGGGTTGACCTGCAGTGTAGTTATTCCTTTTTTATTTTTTCTTAAGAAAATGGTCATTTTCATTTGTAATGTTGAGGCCTTCTGCTCGGAGTTGAAGATAACACGAAACTATCAATCAGAAGAAACTAACGCATTTACACAGACAAAAACGACAAAATTAAGAATCTGAGAAACAAAGAAATCGAGAATACAATCTTTCATTTTAAAAAATTTCTGTCTGATATATGAAGTGAGGAAACAGGGGAAAGAAACAGAGGGAAATAGTGGGAAAAATGGCAAAGAAAGGAACAAGCTCAAAGCTTTCAGCTCCAACACGTCCAACAATAACTTTGCCACCAACACCAACCATGGACAGTTCGTTTTCAAATGGTTCAGGGCTAAGCCCAGGACCTATGACACTGGTTTCAGCTTTTTTCTCCAACCAGGACTCAACAGAGAATAGGTCTTTCTCTCAGCTATTAGCCGGTGCTATGGCTTCACCTGGATCTAGATTACCTTACAATTCAATGGATGGTTCATTTATGGATGTGTGTTTTAAAGATGGAGGTGAAAAAAGATCTGAACCTTTGAACTTTGGTGTTCCTAACTCTGCTTTGTTCACTGTGCCTCCTGGGCTAAGCCCTTCTGGCTTGCTTAATTCTCCTGCCTTTTATTGCCTTTCTCCACAGGTAAATTGAGTTCAATGATGTTCTTTTAGTTATGGTTTAGGGTTCAATTTTTGTTCCATAATTTGTGCAGAGTCCTTTCGGAATATCCCACCAGCAAGCATTGGCGCAGGTTACAGCTCAAGCTGCCATAGCACAAACCTTAAATCATGAAGAAACTTCATCTCAGATGGCTCCTTCAGCTTCTGGCCTTCAGAGTTCAACAATGGAGTACGCTGAAGCTTCTCAATATGATAGTAAAAATCAGCTTTCTGTTGCTGTGGATAAACCTGCCGAAGATGGCTACAACTGGCGTAAGTATGGACAGAAGCCAATTAAAGGCTGTGAATATTCGAGAAGCTACTATAAATGTACGCATTTGAAATGCCCTGTCAAGAAGAAGGTTGAGCGATCTACAGATGGCCTAATAACTGAGATTCTATATAAAGGTGCACACAATCATGAAAAGCCTCCACCAAACAAACAAGGGATGGGCAGTAGCGACGGAAATGCAAATTCACAGGCTCCTGAACTAGGTTCTCAGGGTTTAACCGGAAACTTGAACAAGGTAAATGCTGTTGTACCAGTGTGTTCGATACCTGGGAAAAATCATGAATCTACTGAAGCTGCAGAATTACCTGGATCAAGTGAGAATGAGGAACATTGTGACGAGGAGGGTAGAGACGAAAGAGATAATAATGATGAACCGAATCCGAAAAAAAGGTGAGTTTCAAATCAAATGTAACTGATCATGTAAATTTATGTATCTTTACCATCGATAGTTCTTAGTGCAGTGTGCTTTTGACTGCAGGAATGCTGCTACGGAAGCTGCGATAGCCTTCTCACATAAGACAGTCACGGAACCGAAAATTGTTGTGCAAACGAGAAGTGAAGTTGAACTCTTAGATGATGGCTATCGGTGGCGCAATTATGGTCAGAAAGTTGTCAAAGGGAATCCTCATCCAAGGTACAATGGACTATCATATAATTTTCTTTATCTATGGTTCTATTCTAGGCTGCTCTGACTCGTCATTCTTCAAGTACCCTTGTTTGACACCTGTGTTTGGCACATGTTGAGACACGGGTTTGGGGATATGAACCAGTTGAAAAAATGGTGTTTAGCATTGGTTTGAACCTTTGAGTGCATTACAATGGCAAACTGACATCTTAGAATTTATCTTCAAAGCAGTATGATCTATTTTCATGGATCATTTTAATACTATGCATACACAGATAGGACTGCTAATGATTGTGACCTACATTAATCGGACTTTCTCGGTCACAGTTGATGATCTACTTAACCATCTGGTGCTATTTGGTTTGCTTTTTGAGCTCTATATTTCAATCACAAGTAGTTTAATGTTTCGGTTTCATTTCTGATACATCTAAGTTATTCCAACAGGAGCTACTACAAATGCACGAATGAAGGATGCAATGTTCGGAAACATGTGGAAAGAGCTTCCATGGATCCGAGAGCTGTCATAACAACATACGAGGGAAAACATAATCATGATGTCCCAACTTCCCGAAACAGTGTCCACACGCAGCTAACAACAATTTGCCGCAGCCAAAACCATACAAGGTGATGGCAGAGAAGCATCCTTTACTTGGAGAGATGGATTTCAGAACAAACGCAAAGGGCAGAAAGGGTGCAAATAAGAGTGTAACTCCCCTGAGGTCCGGTTGCTGATATGTGCCAACTGACAACGAGTATGCATATGGCAGAAAGGATGAAACAACTGGCTGCTGAACCGTAATTTGACTAGCAGAAGTGCCGTATTGACAGTCCAACTTTGTATATTGGAGTTCTTTTAAGTAATGTAGTATATTTGTTTTACACTCTTAGGTAAGGTGTTATTCAGGTTATCAAGCTTGTTTCTGTTGATTTATAATGCATTAGATTCAAACATTTTGATGTATAGGCCAAGTAATCACTTCAAAAGCCAGGGTCCCCTTTTATCTGTCAATGATCTACAGATACCAGTTGTATCAATTCAGTTTGTATTGATCAATATTAGTAAGGCTGGTTCTTTGTTGCGTTTGGGAAGTCAAAAGTGCTTTCTCACCGTAGAAGCAACAATTAACTTTTGGGGTTAAAACTGTAATGAAAAAGTGCTTTTCCACCCAAATCTAAAACCTCGAACTCTTTCTACAAATTCAATACTTTAATTTACTTTGTTTTGCCACTTCATTGGTACTCTCTCTTAAGCTTATCCCATGCTTCCTTTGCAGTCTCACAAGTCATTAACCTTGTGTATATAGATGGTTTCTGTTTCACGAACTGTTGAGCATAAGGACCTTTTACACTGCTTCGTATATACAGGCATAGCTTATCAAGGTTTTCAATAAAAAAACTTCCGACTTTGAGTTGAAGTATGCTGAAAAACCAATTATAAGATAATTGTAATCACATATTTATTTACCTAATTTATTAATAAAGATATTGTCATTATTATTTTTAGTCTTTTTATTTCTGTGTTAAATGAACTGTTTAATAATAAAATCCTACAAATAATATGATTGTTCTTAAATATCATTAATCAAGTATTATTACGAGTTTGGACAATAATAGTATATTGAAATTAATATATGCTTGATTAGTGATGAGATGTTACAGATATGTGATATCAAGTCAACACATAAAGTATATGTTAGAGAATTATATATTGGATTGACCCATAATAAGAATACTTCTTAGATGATCATGTAATAGTCACACCATTTCTTATAGCGAGAATTATATGTATAATTCTTAGATTTTAGATTATCATAGTTTTAACATTGTCACTTGTATGCTTTGATACAGTCAAATATCTTCTGTAAATAGTTGTACTATAGAGACTAATATTGGGTATACCACAATCTATGTAGTGAAATATGAATGCTCAAGATAAGATTTGCCTCTCGTACATAATGGGAGTATATTTCGGTTCTCCTTAATCAGGTGAGAGTAGAAATGCACGATGATGCTCAAATGAGTTGATATGAGATATTAAACTCATTTCTTCATCTTAGCCTACTCGGGATTCAAGAAACAAAAGTTGGACTATACAAGTGTAATTGCTCCATAACTTGTGTTCAATCCAAATATCACAAATAAAAAGATATACTATATGATTATATTATTACATAAATGTTATGTTGAATTATTACTTCTTACAACTTTAGTAGCAGTGATTCATTATTAGATATCACTGTTTTTAATTTTGAAATTATTTTGATATTACTGTTAATGTTATAGGATCCTATAAAATCACACCCAGTGATTTAAACGTCCTGAATAAAAATAATTAAGATTATAATTAATCTATCAACAAATTATTACTAGTGATTTAAAAGTATATCATGTTTAAATTATTATTTCTTATTTGTCCTCAAAGCAAAATGTATAAACAAATATTGACTTAATGATTATTTAACGTTTAATTAATATCAAGTTGTAGAATGTGTCGGATCATGATGCGAGAAGACAATTTATATTAGTAGGTAAATCTTAATAGCTTGTAGTCTAAAGATTTAAAATTGAGCAAATTGATTTAAAGGGTTATTATGTTGTCTATTAAGTTCAATTAGAGAAATATCTTGCCTTGGGTATTGGAATAGATGGCCCCCCAAAATTGTGATTGTCTAAATTGACAATAGTTAGACAAGACTCGAGTTAGATTCATCCTGAATTCGTTTATAAATTTATTTATTTATGCCATTCATGATATAATTTACTTAATCCTAAGTAAGTAATGAGTGTGTATATAACTTGTATATTTTGATATATTAAAAACCTGAGTTAAAATCTCACCACATCATTCATGATCTATTTCCAATTATTTAATGACATTTCAACAAATTTTTTCATGTATTTAACACATAATTTTGATAATTTTTAACCTTAAACTCTAAATCCCGAACTTGAATTTCAAGTTTGAAATTTAGGGTTTAAAATTCAAAATTCAAAGTTAAGAAGTTACCAAATTTGTATATTAATAACGTAGAAAAATTACTAAAATATTATTAAATAATTAAAAAAATCTGATGTGGTAGGAAGGATCACAAAATAATTTGTCTAAAAGTAGAGGGGAAATAAAATGACACGGCCCGGGAGCCAAGGTGTATTCTGTTGAAAAAAGAAAAAGAAAAACTACAAACAATTCTAATAACAAGCGGAAGGAGCTATGATGGAGAAGAACGAATTTCATGGAAACGCGGCCTTTTCCGGGGGCGGATTCATGCCTTCTCAATCCACTGAGACCGTCCGCGATCGTCCCTCCTCCTCCTCCAAAGTATATTTTATCATATATTTTTGGCATTATTCTTTTGTCTATCCTCTCCAGTTTTTCTTGTTTTTCTTTTTTCAATTAATTGTTTATGAAACTAACATTGATCTAATATGAGTATAGGCTAATTTTTTCTGGTTTATGTTGAGGTTTCTTTCAATTTCTTATTTTGTTATTTATTTCATATTTAATTTCGTCTTTTTTTATCTGCTTTTGTTACTTGTTTCAGAAGATAAATAATCAAGAAGTTAAATCATAATATTTGTTAAAATTAAAAACATATATGATGATAATGTAACTCGAATTCTGGTTAAAATATAAATGATTACTTTTCAATTAAAATGCACTTAAAAGAAAAGAACAAAAGTTAGTAGTTAACTAGTAATCAAACTAATTCTAGTATTCCCCCCCTTTGCTTGAAATATTAACGTGAAATTTGGTTCTTGTTTCACTATAGTTCTCTTGAGCCAAAAAGGTTTATCATTATTATTTTGAATTATTCAGAGTGATGCACGGTGCTCAATGCCACTTACAGAACAGTGAAGCAGTTGAAGGATCTCTCAAGAGGTGGAGAATATGGTATTTCCATTGACGGTGTTGATGTCAACAATGTAGGCTTTGATCTCTTTTTTCTTTTCCATAAATAATCAATACTTTTCTAAATGGTTTATGAAATTTGAAATTTTGGTTTTTTGTTTTTAGATTGTGCTAGTGGGGATGGTATCCAAGATAGACAATCCTGTCTCAGATTGTACTTTTAGAGTTGATGATAGCACAGGATGGGTTGAATGCGTTAATTTTCCCTCTTCTTTTAGTTATTCTGTTTAAGTTTTCTATGCTACTAAACGTGTATATATATATATGTGTGTTGTGTAGGATTCATGAACAAGTATTCCACACACACTCATATCTCTGTGTGTGTATGAATTCTTACATTATGTTTCTTCTTTTCACTTTTTTTTTATCGGAACAATATAAAGTTAAATAGCATTAACAGTTAATCAGACCACATAATGTCCTGGTCTAATTCAGTTCTTTGTCTAAGTCTACTATTCTCTGACTATGCTTTTTGTCACTTCTATTTCTCTCAATTGGGTGTGTTCAGTGGTTAGACTTTTTAAAGCCTAAAGTTTAAAATCACATTGGCTAGGTTTAAATTTTGGTGTTTGGAGTAGACTTCATTAATGGATTTCATGATATTTCATGGTTTTTTAGAATAATTTTAGGACTACTTTTGGAAATCAATACAAATTAGATTTATTTTAGTATTAAACCCATGGGTAAGACAGGGCAATACTTCCAGTTAGTCTCCATAGTGCTAGTTATACCAAATAAATCAGGAACATTATGGAATGATATATTTTGAAATTTAGTTCATAGTCTTGTATTTCAAAGGAATGGAAATTTTCCTATCTGAGTTGTTATTTGATTCTGCTTTTGCCATTGTTATGTTCATGTCAAATTTTTGGATGTTGTACATAGACTGCTAGTCTTTGAACTTTGGTGTTGCTTTCAGGCCTGTTACTGATTTTAATGAGATTGCAAGCCACTTCATTTTGAGTGTATATATGTTCATTTGTACAACACCAATTTGAGGGTAAGAGTTGAGGCTCTAGTTTGCGAAATGACTTTTCAGCTTATTTGAATGTAAATATTTATGTTTTTATTGTTAGGAGCTATTTGTCTTATCTCAACTTTGTATGTATGGTGGCATGACCACTCAGCCTGAAGTGGCAAATTCAAATTTTGGTAACCCAACAAAGGGCTATGGCTACCAAACTAACCTGACAAACCAGGTGAAGGAACTAAATAGTGGTAGAATACTTTGCTAAGTTCCTTCATTTACTTGATCCTTATCTAGCCCTTTTTTTTTTTTTTGTAGTTTTCTGGCCAGTACAACACTGTCGAAGAACAGATCTGTGGTGTTAGTTCAAGGGTCTTACAATACTTGCGTCAGCCCGCATGCCTGTGAATTGCCTATGATATCGTCTAAAACCAAGTGTGTTATGTGAGCCTGTTTGATTTGGTTGAATTTCCAATGAATTGCATTAAACTGAACTTCTAATGAGCATGCAGATTTGAACAGGCTCCTATTTTTCATTAAAAATGGAAAAGTTCACAAAATTATCTTATAAGCTAGTATAACTTATCTAGATGACATAACCTAATGATAAAACAAGTGACTCTTATGGGATAAATATGTCCAGCATTTCAGGTCTTTACACATTTAGAAATTGGCTTGTATTTGACTATTTGCAGTTTGGGTGATTTGTTTTGATCAGTACTGTGAGGGTAAAGTAATTCCACTCTTTTTCTTTCCCTTTAATCGTTGAAATGGTGTTATAGATATTTGGTTTTTGTGTGTTAGACAAAGCATTGTTAAGTTTCAGTTATGTTTTCAGTGCATCAGAGACTGGGGTACCCTCTGTTGTGGCTCGAGAACTAAATGTGTCATATGATAAAATCAGGTCTGTTTCTTTCACTGTTTGGTTCATTAATGCAAACACTAATTTGATTGTAACCATAAGCAGTAAGCAAAGAGTGTACTTTGGGTTGTACAAGAAATCTTTAGAGTTTCTTGTATCTGAGGGCCTCGTTTACCCGACCATTGATGATCACTACAAATTTACAGATGCTTGAGGTATGTCCAGGTGATGTACAAACTAAAATGTAGTGTAAGTCGGTTAGTCTATGCTATCTATTTTGCCCATCTCTTTATCTAAATATTAGATTGTTCTCGCTCTCTATGTAGATATCTCTATATATACATGCTATACGATGCTAGTACTTCTATGCATATCAGCAAGATCAATGCTTTTGCTACTTTGGTCAATCTCTCTAGTTAATATTTGGTTTAATGGGTTCAACTCCACAGCGAGTAAGTGCAATGGTGAGCAATGATGTAATAATTGGACTGAATTGGTAGTAGATCCGGTTCAATTGGAACCTATGTGATTGGTGATTTAACATCTTATATATAATTGGATTTTCTTGATTGGGCAAGAATCAGAAAATACATACAAATGGAGTTTAAGCCTTTTTTAACTCCTATGCTAGAGTAGTTTAACTTGAATAAGAGTTAATATCACTCAAGTAAATAATAATTTTCTTAGGGTGAATTTGGATGAACGGTGCGTTTATTTACAATTAGTGTAAAAATAACGGTGATATTAGATTATAATACATATATAATGTAAGTGAAAAATATTTATTAAAAGTTTATATAAAAATAAGATGAAGATTTGATTGAAATGGTTAAATTATATGTTTAAAAGAAATATGATATCTTAAGTTCAAATCTTACTATATTTAGATTTTTATTGATTTTATATAAACATTCTCATAATAATGTAACTTAATTTTTTAAAGGCATGTCTTTTAGTCATTTCACATTTAATTTGATATTTAATTGACTTGTGATATCGATTCAATTAGAAATAAATATAATCTATATCTATAATATATATTAAAGCACAAGTTTGGGAAAATTTTTACATTGATTAGTATAATTTTGTTGTTTATTATATTACCGAATTTTCTATTTTAAGAATTTTAATTTTAATAAAATATTTGGGAAAATAAATTTAATTTTAATAAAATATTTGGAAAAATAAATTTACTTGATAAGATAAATAGACTTTTATTACATGAATTTATATCAATATTATTATAAAAAGTCTAATTGAATTGGTGTCGTCTTTTAATCGAGTATCAACTCAGTTGTTAAGTTCTTAAAAGGTCGATTTTAACAAAGCAATAATTATTACTTTTAGGACATTATTGTTTTTTTCGTACAAAATCTATATATATATATAAAACAAGATTTGAACCTAAAAAAGATTTTATAACATTCACCTCTAACTTAACCATTTCAACTAAAGTCATATTTAATTTTTATATAAATTTTTAATAAATTTATTATATCATTGTTTTTATCTACATAGTGGGTGTGTAATAATCTAGTAATAAATTAAATAAGTTTAATTCTATGTTAAATGATATTATATTTAAATTATTATATTTTCATTAACAAAAAAGTAAAAATAAATTATATTACCTTTTTCAAAATTGCAAATTTTAATTATTTATATTATTTATAAAACATTTTATTAAGTTGTTGTCACCCATCAATCAGGTCCTAACTTAGTTAGAGAAGTTATTTTAATGTTCCTTCGCGTTTAAAATAAATTATATTATTTGAGAGTATTTTAATCTTTTTAGCTAAAAACAATAATAATATGCATATGATAAAATTTGAATCCATGTCAATTGGGTTAGCAAAACCTTAAATTTACCACTTATCTAAGGTTTTATTTTAATAAATTTATACATATTAATTTTTTTATTCACACTTAATTACCTCCATCAATTGTATATATATACTATTAATAAAATCTCTGATTAAGTTGGTGTCACAGGTTAACCTTAGGAAATTATAAAAATATCCTTCCGTAATTAAAATAAGTCATATTATTTTAGGGTATTTTAGTCTTTTTATTTTAACAAAAACCAAGAAAATATCATATGGTGGGATTTGAACCCGTGCCAATTGTAGGAAAATCTTAAATTTATCACTCAACAAAAGTTTTAATTTAATGTTTTTTATACATATTTTAATATGCACAAATTATTATAATTATTATGATTAATTAGTTTCAAACCATATGTTTCATTATTTATTGGATGTTATTCTTAAACACATATTTGTGTTCTAAATTCATGGTTTCCATGCGCATACATGTGTGACAAGATTTCTAGTATTAATAATATTGTTGATTGAGATGGTGTCACAAATTAACTTGATACCAACTTAGGATTAATGACAACACCATGATAACTAACTGTATTAATATAGTAATTTTAATCTGATGCATTTATGTATTTAAACTTTATTTAACTTATAATTTAATCTAATTTTTTTATTTTAATATCGTACATATTATAGCTCTAATTTATATGATAAGTATTGTTTTGATAAACATATATAATAATTAACATTATATTTCTTATATAAAATTTTATAAATAATACATTGACATAACCTTTAGTATATTGCAATTATATTAACTATAGTTTATTTGCGAACTATTACTCCATATATGCTTTAATAATAATTATTTTTTATTAGTATTATATTTAGGGATTCAACTTGTATTTAATATATTTATAAACAACTTCTTTCCTACTATATCAATAATAATTTTTAAATAAACTTAAAAAAATTAACTTTTAACATAAAATGTTATCTCTCACTAAATTTATGTATATAAAGATTAAGTTAAACTATTTTTTATTTTAATTTCATACATATTACATATGTGTTATTATTATTAGTTTCAAATTTTATGTTGGAAATGTGCTCATATTGTAGTAAATATGTAACTATTTTCTATATATTTGAACGATGAAAAAATAAAGTTAATTTTACATTTCACTGATATATCTTTTGTGCTTCTATCTTTTATATTTTGCATGCATAGCAAAATTGTGACAAACAAATATTAGCTAATCGATTGTCTAAGTTCAAACTAATGATAAGTGGCACTCTAAGAATGTTTAGATTGCAAGAAAAGTAACTTACTTTAGTAGATAATCTAAACGAATCTGTAATCTCCTAAAAGAATCAAAGTCAACATTTGATTCAAATATTTAGAAGAATTATTATGTCATCTACAATTTCAATTGTGGAGATAGCTAGTTTTAGTTTTCGGAGCAATTAACTCCACAAGTAGAGTCATAGATGTACTCATTAGAAAAATGATATATTGGATTAGACCCAAGTTTAATTAATTTTGAATCTGTTTTGAATTAATTCACTTATGAACATGTCGAAACCATTTTTAATTTGAAAAACGAGGATCGACTTTAAAACAAAAATGGAGTCGCCACCAATCATTTATTGTTTAGGTGTGATCAGGTCACCTTGTGATCGATCATTTTAATAAAGCATTTTGGTTTATTAAAACAACATTTTTTTTCTACGAAAAACTAGAAAACGGGTTTGGGAGTCGGTTACGCACGAGGAAGGATTAGCACCCTCGCAACACCCTAAATTGGTACCGTATTGATCAATTAATGTCCTAATGTTGAAATTTCGGAAAAACAAACGCAATTCCTTTAAGACGTTTAAATATCTTGAACTGGATATTGAGATTCTCTTGCTCAGAAAGAATAAAATATCATATCCAGTATGATAGGATACAACATTTTGAACCCTCGATACAAAATCATCTCATAATTTCCAAAACTCATGTATTTGAAATTTGACAAGGATATTTGGCTATTTGGCCAAACGAAAAATTGAAACCCTACACGATTGGACACGATTTGTCGAATTTTCAGATACGAAATACTGTCTCATTTTAATTTAAGAAAACATGGATGAAATTTCAAAAGGATATTCTGTATTTTAGTCGAATGAAAAAATCGAAACCCAGCACGATTGGGCACGATCTCTCAAACTCCCAAACACAAAATATTGCCTTGTTTTAATTTAAGAAAACTTGGACGAAATTTCACAAGGATATTCCATATTTCAGTTGAATGAAAAAAAGTCGAAACCCAGCACGATTGGGCACGATCTCTTAAACTTCCAAACACGAAATATTTCCTTATGTGGAGAGGGTTCAAGTTAACAATTATGAAAACCGAGTCAAGATATACTTGTTTGATTTGTTTGGAGATAAAGGACAATTGATATTGAGTGAATATGAGAATTATAATCATGATGCAATGACAAGAAATAAAATATAATCACATGCATGAAACAATAAAATATGAAAACAATATGAAAACAAAATATGAAAACTAGAAACCAATATAGCACCGAACAATTTAAAAAAACCTATGAAAAAATATGCAAAGGAATAACACATACTAGAACTCGAAATAATTTATATATACATAAAAACTGATAATATATGAACGATTATTTAAATATATAATATGTAAGAAGAAATTCGAAATAAATAATATATAACATAATTTCAAATAAAACAAATTAATTTAACTAATTATATATATACATATATATATGAAAATGAAAACTTAATGTAAATAATGTATATACAAAGATATTAAAGTATTTAAAATAAATAAAATATACAATTTAAAATAGGATCCTTAAAAGAAAACTAACTTATACATAAATAAATTTAAAAGGAAAGAAAAAAATAAATATATACATAAATAGATTTAAAAGAAAAATATTTACATAAAATAATATGAAATTGATAGTGTGTACTTAGGATATAAAAAATATATATATATATAAGTCACGTATATGTATATACAATAGTATTAAATTAAATATCATATAAAAATATAGAAATATATATAAAAGAGGATTTTAAAATAAATAAATTGTAAAATAAAACAATTTTAAAAATATATATATGAATGAAAGTATAAACTAACAAACTAGAATAATGCAAAATCAATAAAGTATGTTAAAACAACCTCTAAAAGATGAATAATAAATCAATTAAAAAAATAAAAGAATTACAAAGAATAAAAAGGTAAACTGAAATAACAAATACACAATTGAAATAAAAATAAAATCAAAAGGACAAATTTGAAAATAAATAAAGTGATAAAACAGAATTAAGGATTTTAAAAAATGCGCGTAAATAAAAGGGGATATTAAATGTAAATAACCCAACTTCCCAAAACGCTGTGCTTCAATGCGAACTAAAATGCAATTGACACGAAATTCCTGTGGAAATTTTGTAATAAATAAAAATAAATAAAAAATAAACAGGACTTAAATAAACAACAGCGCAAACGAGGAGGATTAACCACGCAAATTACCCACTTTAAGCTAGGATGCACAAACCCCTACCCGTTTTACCCAAATAGCACCGTTTCATTATACATAAAACACTAAGCCATCTTGTTTGCCAAACTTATTTGCGCCAGATTTGATAAAGTCTAAAAAGGTTTTCATTCTTCACTGCTCTTGTGCTGATCAGTTCTTCCCCACCATTGATTCATCACCATAATCGGCAGATGACATCAAATTCGACTTTATTTGGAGTCGTATCCTTCTAACCCTCATCTAACTTCGATTTCAACGAAGCAGACAAGGATTCAAAGGCCATTAAAAGGTAAGTCCCCTTTCTTTTTTTATTTTTTTTATTTTAAAATCAGTTTGTAAAAAACGAAAAAGCAAAAAAAAATCACAAATATGAAACGAAAATCCTAGGGAAAAGAATTGAAAAAACAACCTCTTAAATCTTGGATCCGGTTTCTTTTCGATTGCTATGGATTTTTGTGTATGTTCTCTGCTATTAGATTCAAAAAAACAAAAAAACCCTCCCCTTTACACTCGGTTTGATTCGGTTTTATAATCGAATGGAAAAAAACAAAAAAGAACTTCTTTGCTGCTCTTTTTGCGCTTGTTTGCAGGTGCGTGGTGGACGTGGGCTCTGACATGGAGGCACGAGTGGCGCGGCGCACGGAGCGAAAGGCAGCGCGACGTACGGCGCTTGGGGTTGGCTTGCGGCGCTAGGGTTGCTGAAATCGTTTTAGATTTGAGGGCCAATTGGGCCATGTTGTAAATGGGTATTAGAATTGGGTTTGTATTAGGCTTGTATTGGGCTTTATTTTAGTTTTTATGTTGGGTATGTAATTTGGACTTTGTTTTTTTTATTTGGTCTGCTTTTGTTTTGGTTTTGGTATTGTTCTGGGCCCTGGGCGAAATGGGCCGTCTACAGCTTCCCCTCTTTGCTCATTGTCGTGTAACGAGAATTGAGCAAAGACCTTAAAAGAGTCATTTTGCCCGTTCTTGTCATATCTTGACCTCTTTATGCTCATCTTCTTCAAGTAGCCCCACTCCACCTCACTGCATCTTCAGGGATATAGGAATTGTGCTTTCAATCCACTCCACGTCCTTAACCTGCTCCATTGCGACTTCTGGAATATAAGATTTGCAATTTTCAGTCTGTCACCCTACTGCTTAGGAGGTTAAGGCTCGTATCTTCAAACTGCTCTCTTGCTACCTCAGAGAGATAAGACCGGTGGCTAAAATCTACTCCATAGTCGAGACATGGAGATAAGACTCTCCATTTTTGATCTGCTCCATAGCCGATACATGGAGATAAGATTTGTAATTTACAGCCTGTAACCTTACTGTTTAGGGGGTTAAGGCTCGTATCTTTAACCTGCTCTCTTGTTACCTTAGAGAGATAAGGCTGGTGGCTAAAATCTGCTCCATAGCCGATACATTGAGATAAGACTCGCCATTTTTTATTTGCTCCATAGCCGATACATGGTGATAAATTCTGTAATTTGCAGCCTGTTACCCTACTGCTTAGGGGGTTAAGGCTCGCTGTCTTCGATCTGCTCCATTACTGTTTAGGGAAAATCTGTATTTTCCAGCCTGTTACCCTACTACTTAGGGGGTTAAGGCTTGCGAATTCACCGATGCCACTGTACTGTTCTCTGAGGAACATGATCTGTAAAATCGGTTTCCTGTATCTATACTTATGCCAAATAATTAGGATGCTATGATTGCAATGAATCAAATGCTCTTAACTAGATGTAATGCGTATGTCAAATAATTAGGATGTTATGATTGAAATGAATCAAATGCCCCTAACTAGATGTATCATGAATGACATTTGTATGAATGCAGATTGTCGTGAGAATTCCCTTTTTAACGTTTAGGCTATTATTGCTCGCTGTTTGTCATTGATGTATTTCTTCTCGTTCAACTAATATCTTTAACAGACATCTGAAGCAATAGTCTTAACTTAAACTTTTTACTTCTCAAGTAACTCTAACCCTCAAGCTTGGTGGGTTCTGAATAATTGATCTGTTTCGAGTTCTTGCACTACTTAGAAGCTTCTAGAGTAATATGCAGAACTCCTTTTATAAAAGTGTTATTAGTCCATTAACCAAATTTTTCAATAGGAAATGCTTGAAAAAGATTATCAAAATGGACAATATGAAACTTTATTGAGAGCGAAGCTCGAGGTAGAAAACTAATCATGATAACAAATTTCGCTAAGGTACAAAAAAAATGTATAAGATGGAAAATAGGTGCCCCAGATATCGCAGCATGAGCTTCACTATTCGAACTGTTCGAAAACCATTAGGAGCCAGATATGTGTTTAGGAGGCCCGAGGTATTTCGTTGATACCCCAAGATGTAATGTTCCTCCTTCTTGTTAATTTTGGTAGAACAAGGCCGCAACATGCCCCATCTTTGATCACAATTTGAGCTGCCCTTTTCCGAGTTTTCAACTCAAAACCCCTTTGGTCTCAAAGCACCCTTTGCGGGTTTTCGCCTTGACCTCTTCTTTTTCAGGTGAAGTACTTCTTGACCGAATCTGAATTTACCGGGTTGGGAAGGCTTTTACCATCTATTTCTGCTAATATCAATGCCTCTCCAGAAAAAGCCTTCTTCACTACATAAGGTCCTTCCTAGTTTGACATCCATTTCCCTCTGAAATTTTTTTGCATAGGAAGAATCTTTTTTAATACCAAGTCCCCTTCCTGGAATACTCTTGGGCGAACTTTTTTGTTGTAAGCTTGCATCATTCGCTTCTGGTACATTTGACCATGACGGATAGCCTTCAGCCTTTTTTCTTCAATCAAGTTCAGCTGATCGTACCGGGATTGGACCCATTCTACTTCATCTAGCTTCAATTCAAATAAAACTCGGAGATAAGGAATCTCGACTTCAATAGGCAAAACTGCCTCCATCCCATAAACTAACGAGAAATATGTTGCCCCAGTAGAAGTACTGACCGACGTTCGATAGGCATAGAGAGCAAATGGTAGCTTTTCATGCCAATCCTTGTAGGTCTCAGCCATTTTTCCCACGATCCTCTTTATATTTTTATTAGCCGCCTCAACTGCATATGTAATTCATGTGCTTTGATATAAGTGAAAGCTTATGCTTTAAAGATGATTGAGCCAATAATCGACTAGTTAGGTACATGACTTGTGTACGGGTCTTGTGTACAAAATTAGGTCGATGGTCCAACTGGTAGCTAGACCGGATCGATTGGGTCGTCACTTATTGAAACCAAATCGGCCAGGCCCATTTGGGCAAAGCGAAAACGATTCAGGGTGCCAGGAGGAAGTTGTGCAGACGATGGCATCGCCAAGCACAGAGACTGCGACAATGGCGACCCGACAGCCGTTGAATTGTCAACGGCGACGGTTCTTGGCGGTAGAGTAGTGGAAAAATCATACTCCTAGTGGGACTCTACCAAGTAATTTGATTTCAAATTAACTTTTCTAAAGAGAATATTGTTTTAATAAATTTAATATTTTATCTAGATAGTATTTTATAAATTTAATATTGATATGAGATATTAAATTTAATTTAATAGTTATCTTGATAATATTTTATTAATTTAATATTAATGTAATTAATTCTAATCCTAGTTAAATTCTCTCTAAACTCTCCCTATATAAAGATAACTTCGGTTATTATTCTCAAACATTTGAACCTCCATCCCATAAACTAACGAGAAATATGTTGCCCCAGTAGAAGTACTGACCGACGTTCGATAGGCATAGAGAGCAAATGGTAGCTTTTCATGCCAATCCTTGTAGGTCTCAGCCATTTTTCCCACGATCCTCTTTATATTTTTATTAGCCGCCTCAACTGCATATGTAATTCATGTGCTTTGATATAAGTGAAAGCTTATGCTTTAAAGATGATTGAGCCAATAATCGACTAGTTAGGTACATGACTTGTGTACGGGTCTTGTGTACGAAATTAGGTCGATGGTCCAACTGGTAGCTAGACCGGATCGATTGGGTCGTCACTTATTGAAACCAAATCGGCCAGGCCCATTTGGGCAAAGCGAAAACGATTCAGGGTGCCAGGAGGAAGTTGTGCAGACGATGGCATCGCCAAGCACAGAGACTGCGACAATGGCGACCCGACAGCCGTTGAATTGTCAACGGCGACGGTTCTTGGCGGTAGAGTAGTGGAAAAATCATACTCCTAGTGGGACTCTACCAAGTAATTTGATTTCAAATTAACTTTTCTAAAGAGAATATTGTTTTAATAAATTTAATATTTTATCTAGATAGTATTTTATAAATTTAATATTGATATGAGATATTAAATTTAATTTAATAGTTATCTTGATAATATTTTATTAATTTAATATTAATGTAATTAATTCTAATCCTAGTTAAATTCTCTCTAAACTCTCCCTATATAAAGATAACTTCGGTTATTATTCTCAAACATTTGAATTTAAGAAAAGTTGTAGAGAGATTTTTTTAAATAAATTATTTCAGAAAATTTTTAGAGATATTCTTGTTATTTATAACTTGATCTCAAAAGTTTAAAGAAATTACAAAATTGCCTCACTGGTAATTTTGTGAATTTTTTTTTAATTCAAAATAAGTCCATACTCCGCAAACATGAGCTTGAGGATAGCGGAGAAGACTACTCCGTCGAAATGTTCATCCTAGACGAATTATAAAGATACTATTTTGATTAAGTGTTTATTACTTTAGATAACACAACCAAGTTCTTATTTTGAATTTTTTTTAAAACTTTAGTTTTTCCTTAAACCTATTTTTTGCTAACTTTTTCGAACGTAATTTTTCCAATACCTTACATTTCATTATTTATTATATGTTATTTTTAAACACATCTATGATCTAAATGCATGATTTCCACATGCATATGAGTGCGATGGAATTCTAGTATTATATAGAGAGGAATTCACGTATATCTGTATAAATTTTTTAGTTTTACACCTTTTAGAAAAGAACAATTAAAACTTGATAAATACAAAAATAACCATATTTGTTAATAGGGTTAATGTACTATTTACCCCCAAAGTTACACCCAATTATCACTTTGATAACTATTTTTTTATCAATTTGGTATCTAAAGTTTTCAAACGTCAAACACGTTACCCTAACCATTACAAATAATAATAATAATAATAATACAATGGATCGTTGGAAGCGTGCCACGTCACCTAATTTTATGTTTTTTAAATAAATACAAATTTGTGAAATATTGTTAACATATAATAACCAATTTTTAATATTCCAAGATTAATTTACTCTTTTATTTATTTTACAAAGACTAGTTTACTTATTTTTTGAACTTAAAAGACAATAAAATCCGACTCCTAATGCAATATCTCCATAATACTTTAATGGACAAGTCATTTTTTATATTCTGCAATTTAAAATAATGAGATATCACATGGATGTTTGATGAATAGTGAGAATCATGTAAAGGACCAACATTACATCAATCAACTTCTTCTTCTACTCTTTCAATCATTGTTGAACCTACAAACATGGGTCCCGAAATGGATTTTATTTTTCTGAAAGAAACTCCATACCTGAAAATGGAGCATGAATAAATGAATACATGATTTTCAATTTTCAACAGCTAAAAGAGGATATCCATTTATATATCGAATATTTGTTATATAAATCCAGCTGCAGTTCCAATCATAAGTAGTAGCGTATAGTGCAACAGAGAATGTATTTAGTTAGTTCAACTCTGAAAAATCAGAATCCACCATTAAAATGATCCACAAAACCAACACAGATCTCTTCTACTTTGTTTAATATATTGGTATAGTTCCATACCCAGATCAACAATGATTAGATTTACACAAATCTCATTGAAATGTGTCCCAGGTACATGTATATTATTTACGAACAAGAAAATAAATTCATTCAACAAAAGAGATGGGTAGAGTTGAAATTCATAAAAGTTTTAAGTTAGGAAAACAAAGATCATAATCAAAGCCATTATTTATCTTTGACCATTTGTATATCTCGACCATTAGAATTCGCTTATTATGTTGAGGTGGATATGGCTTGTTTTCATGATGTGGAAGATCGACAAATGTATAAATCAATTACATCACTAAAGCACAATAAAAAAAAGCTACGAAAAACCATAAAACTCCTAAAAAAAAAAAGAGAAAACATCCTTCTTCACTATCAAAAGCATCAAATCTACGTTGGAGGTGGCATGAATCATCTAACTCATGAAAGTTTCTTCCTTCATGGGTTTTTGAACCAAAGAGGAAAAATAGTGGGAAAAATCCACTTTCACACAAGTAAAAGGTAAAGAAAGAGAGCATACTTTTTACACTAGAGCGTGTGACTATACGATCATTTTTAAAAGATAATATGAAATAAATTTTAAGTTGAAACTATATTTAACAATTTCATCTCTACTTTATATATTACCCAGAGCAACTTTCGTATTGGGTGATCAAGCAAATGTATTACCCTAAGTACTTTTGATCAAGCAAAAGAATTTAGTGATACCAATGGAGGTAAACACATATCGGCTACTTTATATATTGTAACGTGCAGGTTTGGTTTAACTTTTCGGAGTCACTGCATATCGGCTACGCAGGTCTTCGTGCCCACTTGTCAAAAACATATATTTCGTTACTACACAACATTTCTCGAAACCAAATCTTGGATTCAAAGACGACAACCCCTCCCTCCCCACTTACAAAAAAAAAAATGAAAATTGATTCATAATCATTGGTAATAAAATAAGCAAACGATAAATTCTCTGTTCTTTCGTAGTGTTGCTGGCTAATTAGATAATTGTAGCAAAAGTTCATGAGAATCCACCATAAATCCCAAGTTCAAACTCCCTGCCAGTTGAATTCTTTTCTTTTTCCAAATTAAAAACATGAATTCCCCTAAATAAGAAAGGAGAAGCATTGGCAGGCATAGTTCTAGAAATTGGTTCACTGCAACACAGACATACGCAGCCGGAAAATATGCAAAACTGTTTCACCAATGAACATAATAAATGAATCATGGATGTTCCTGTACTAAAAGTCAAACTCCATTTTGCTCCCTTTACTAAAAAATGGACACTTAGTCCCTTTACATTAAATCAATGAGTAAACTCGTCCTTTCTGTTAAAAATTCATCTATTTATACTATTAAAAAACTGAAGTAACTGACGAATGAACCAAATAATTACACATGACATGCCCAATCTTAAACAGTAAAAATGAACAAAATTTTTAACAAAAATGATCAATTCGCTTTTGGATCTAACCTACAAGGATTAATTTATCCATTTTTTTAGTAGCGCGTAAAATGCAATTAGACTTCTTTTACCTAGTAAATATTGGCGTAAAACGAAAGTGCACAAAAGATGACGTGAAGCCATCATCAGACAAGGGGGCAAAGCATTTCCTTTTGCTAAATTCGATGTTAACATATTATAGATAAGACCAAGTCTGTACTTGTACAACGTACAAAAATGTCACTCAACATACATCATTAGGAAACAAAAATCGCCTACTTCACAGGAGAAAAAAATTGCAATCTCTTTTATCGACTTGAGAATCTGGAATTTTCAATCTTGGTCACATACAAAACAACGACCACAAAAATTGAAGGGAAGATTTCAAAATTTTAGCAAGCTTCAACAGAAGAACAATTCCTTACCGAAGCAATCACCAGAAGCAATATACCTTCATCTACATGGACTTTCAGCCCACCACTCCCCACTACCTGTGCTAGCACATATTTTGCAGTACACTTGTAATTATAAGCAATTAATGTATAAGACTAAAGTAGGCAAAAAAGTTAACATCAAAAGGTTCTTATACAAGATGCAAGAAAAGCAAATAGATGAACATAAACTAAAACAGGTATTATGTTTTATGCATAACTCATCAATACCACCAACAGTTCACAAGTTTGATTACTCTAACAGAGGATGTAAAACTTATTTAGGAGAAGAAGACTTCAACACTGATAAAAGATTAGCAGTACTCATGGTGAGCACAAGAATTGGTCAATGAATTACCTGACAAGAAGAAATCTCCTAATACAATTAGTAATTTGAAGCAATCATCACCATCATTCTGTGATTCTACGCTTTTTGGACATTTTAATATGATTATCGTAGCTCATGGGAGTTGCTCCCTCATCAACAGCTTTATCCCCAAGCCATTCTCTATCTCTACTCTTCATAGAACTCCTATAGGATTATACAACATTTAAATTAAAACTTTCGCAAGTTGAAATACAGAAAGGTTGCTATTTAAAACTTTTGAGTTTACTACAAGACCTATCAAATTCTGAATCTTCCTCCAAATGTCTATCCAACCAACGAATGCTTCCTGTGTGAGCTGATATCAGAGATCCAATGATATGAAGTATTTCCTCATCAAAACTGCAATAAAAGAATCAGTGTAAAAAACCATGTGATGAACATGTCATTAACCACCGCACCTTCCCTTTCTCCGAGGGAAAAATAAAAACACAAGAAATCAGAACTTCAAATAAGTTGTAAATCTCCAATACATATCAACTTGACTTGATGAACCACAATGAAGCATTATTGAGTGGAAAGGCATGCAGAACCAAGGTATAAAGAAGCAACAAGATTATATGATCCACTGGTTCGTAATGGATTAAAAATTAAACAAAGGAAATCACAAAAGTACGAGGCAAGATATCAATAGGCATAATGAAAATCTAGATTATAAATATATATTATCAATGAGCAGGGCAAATAAACTTCTCCGCAATCTCAATTTACAATTTTAGATGGTAGAAGAAAATAACCCTAGTAACCATAACGAATACCATTTCTCTCCAGCTTACAATTAACAGGATAGTAACCAGAACAGTACAACAATGAAAAACATATTCCATTCCTAAAATTAAAAGGATAGTTTCTTTTGAAAGGAAATTGTCACCTCTTGACTAAAAATCGGATCATGGTTCCAACCTTTATGACATGTCGCTTGTGAGATTTGCTGGCAAATAGTTCCTCTTTGTCTTTCTATGATACAATAAGACACTAAAGTTACTACAGTAATACATGTAGTCTCTTGCCATATACACATACCCAACACACAAAGAAAATAAAAAAATTAAGAACAAGGTAGAAAAGTGTTACGGTTCTATATTTAAATTCTCCACGAATGTTTTCAGCTGTTATGATGGCAGACGAGAAACCGAGAACAATAACATGAATAGATTCTTGAGAAAGCTTCACTACCTTCCCCTCTGAATGTGGCAAAGAAAATTAGTTTAGACAACATCTTAGGCATGCAGATCCATAAATACATACTGGCAGTGTGATATCCACTACAAGAAAAAAAAAGAAAAACTAAATAAATAACCTGAAATATCATGAAAAAATGGTACCTAAGAGCATATCTGGCTTTGGTGAAAAAAGTAGGAGATTTGCTTTTAGTCTAAGACCAAAATAAGGATGAACACCAGAAAGAATTTTCGCCTGTTTATCCAGAATATTGACATCATAGGCCAATAAAACACCATCAAATGTTTCATTAAACCTGCAAGAACAGAATCACTTCATATTATAACAGGACAAAAGGAAGCAAATATTCACACATCATTTCATTCTTATAATCAACATTACAAGTGAAGTGCATCATTACAAAACCTATTGATTTAGTATTGATCCCAACGGAGTCAAAAGAATCACGCTACTAGATCCAGACATTGCAGTTAAATTCAGCCTGTTTAAAAGCTTATATTCTCAACAGTAATAAACTTCTCCATTTGTTTAAAAAGAGCCACAGTATCATTAGCTTCATCATCAGAAGTTAAATTTTCAGCTAAACTAGAAAACAGACCAAACTAAATTAAGGTATACTTTATTTAAATCAAAAGCAATATCAACACAAAACAGCTTTTGGTGAAGAAAAAATAATAAACAAAAACAGGAGTTTTGAGTTATATGAAAAATTAAATTTAAGTGAAAGTAAAAGAACTAACTTGAATAGCAAAGAGCCAAGCTCACGGAGAATCGACTGGGACACGTTCCTACTCTTTGATGGGTGTAAATACATCAACAAATTAGCATCTGCTACGCTTAATCCTTCCATTTGAAGCTGCAGTAAATATCCAAAATTAATAGCAAGTCAGAGTTTCAAATAGCGGTGATGCAGCCGCTAATTCACAGTGGCGACCGCAAATCCGCTATTGACACTAAACTGATAGCTTTAAAAAAATTCTCCTTCTCAATGAAGTAAACAGACGGAATAACGAGCAGTAGGATAGAAAACAAAAAATAAAATATAGCAGCAGAGACAGAGATCAGATAATTAAAAATCTCTTTACTCAAAATCTTCAAATTAGGTTTAGGGTTTGAAAAACTACCTTAATAAATTTCCTAGTCTGTTGGAAACTTGAACGCGACAAGAGAAAGAGGAGGCTGGGACAGAATGGTGGTGAGAGGCTTGTCTGGCGGCGGGATAGTTAACGAGACAAGAGTTAGTTCGAAATTTTTGAAGGAATTTTTAAAATATATATATATACACAAATATGTGCCATTAGAGTCACTGATCATAAATAAGTTAGTTTCATACTCATAAAAATATATATATATTCTGGAACGAACTGTTCTTGATGTACCTAAAGTACTGCAAATAAGGTCCCAAAAATGACAATAAAACATCAAAAAATGTTGAACCTAAAGTAGTGTTTTTAATGTGGAACAAACATATAAGTGTCTACATATCAAACATTTAATACAACTGGTCTCGCATTATAAATTCAGTAAACTCTTTGCTTTACATTTAAAGGAATAATCACTGCAACATCTGGTCTCCAACAATATATTCAATCTCCATACAACCCATCCAAACCTCCAAAAAACCAAATTTACATGCATATACAATCTCATAGTGCATTGCATATAATTTGATATCAACAACAGATTCGGACAGCTGAACTTAATGAAGAAAATCAGCACAAATGACAGTGCATTGGATAGTAAATTTGACACTTTACTCTCAATTAACTTAGTAGCATAACATATGTTACAATTACAGTTTGATTTATTCAACTTTAAAACAGGGGCCAAGTTTAACATTTAACCACTAATATTTTATTTGCCTTTAACACCAAAGCAGCAGACCGGTAATACAAGTCGCATGCTGAAACAAAATACACTCAGCAGTCAACCTGTGCATATACTTCTCACATTTACATCTCTTCTAACAGCAACATTTCGGTAAAATAAAAATAAAAATCAGCATGTATTTTTAACTCCTAAATTTATAATTTTAACAGTCCATTTGCCGAACCACACCTGCATGAAATATTTATATTTCAAACATAATAATTTTACACGTTAACTTTGAAGAACTTACTAAAATTTCTCCAAGCTGAGCTATCTAGCCGATCGACTTGCTCCTTCCCCTTTCTCGCCAATGCTTCCTCCCACCTATTTAGCTACAAACCAAACCATATTTACAAGGTAAGAACAATACAAAAACCGTGCATGGCTTTGCATGCAAGGGATAACTTCACATAACCGATGCATGCATTAAAAGAATTCAAGAAGTAGCATTTTCCTTAGCCATCACCAGCCATTCGGCCAAAATTAGCTCAACTCCATGAATTTTCCGATGCCAAACACTTAACCGGTCCTGTATGTCCGGTTAGAACCGAAAGACATGTATGAATGTTACCATCCCTACGCCAAACACATATAGTTTTATCAGCTGAGCCACTAAACACCAAATTCCCAGCTCCTTCAAGACAAAGAACAGCTAATTTATGTCCTTTAAGTACACCACCATGCGCTAATCCTTTCTCAAGTTCCCAAAAATTAACAAGGCCATCACTGGAACCACAATATAAAACCGAACCAGGTGCATCAATTGCTAATGATGTAACAGCACATTCTTGTTGTAACAATGTTTGGTTCAAACTATGTTTCGTCCCTTTAAGTTGTTGTTCCCTTTTCCATACTTTAACCGTCCCGTCGGCCGAACCGGTGAAAACCATCTCCCTGCTGGACCTCGATACTACTGAATTCACCGTGTCGTCGTGTGCGTTAACCGATTCGAGACATTTATAATCAGAAATCCTCCATACTTTAAATGTTCTATCCCATGAAGCTGAATAAAGAAGACCATGTTCTTCATTTAAACTCAAACATGACACAGCATCTGAATGCTTGATCCATAAAGATCTTTTGCGTTTCACTTCAATGTAATTACTTGGTTTAATTGAACTTTTGAGGATTTCTTTCAAAGATGGTAATGTACCAGCTCGTTTATGAACACCAGGGTTCTTAACAGATACTTTCCATACACGAATTTTACCATCTTGATGACCAGTAAAAATCTTTGCACCTGATATAACAATGGTTTTTAACCAATCCACTATTTGATTTGAAACCCAAACATCTCCAAAACCCCGAAAAGAGAGAGAAGCACAACAATCTAAGATTACCAATGTCAGCATGCTAAAGTCTAGGGTTCAAAAGAACAACTAAATGAGAGTACCTTGATTTGTTGGACTCGCAAAAGCTAGCCTTCAGTCGGGTTTGATTTCGACATGAAATCCCTTAATTTTCCGCTTGCTGCAAAAATAAAACAGAAGTGTAACCCACATAAAAAATAATAGAAATGAAATCGAAATGAAACAAGGAGCTTCGGGTTTGATTAGAAATCGAAATGAAATGAAACCTGTCGAACCAAAAGAGAAAGGGAGACGGCAAATGGGTTTGATTTGGGGAAAATTTAGGGTTTAGGGGAAATTTTGATTTGGGGAAAATAAGGGTTTCGGGTTTGTATTGGGGTGAAATGGATGAAACAAAAACGGCGCCGTTTTGTTAAACATAATGACGTCACTAAATATTTCCCTTTTGTCCCTCCACTTCTTTTATTTCGAATTTACCCCAGATATCTTGTTTTAATTCGATTTAGTCCTTTTTGTTATTATTATTATTATTATTACCCTACTGTTATTATTATTATTTTTATTACTATTTTCTTTTTATTATCACTATCATTATTAGCATATTATTATCATTATCTTTGTTAGTATTTTTCTTATTAACAACATATTATTATTATTATTACTAATGTATTTTTTTATTAGTATTATATTTTCATTATTACGTTATTCAAAATGAATAAATATTATTACTATTATTATTATCGTTACTATTATATTATTAGCAAATTATTATTTTCTTTTTTTTATTATCCTTATTAACACATTTTTACTTTTGTCATTATTATTATTATTTTACTATTTATATATTACTTATTTATTTATCGGTTTACTATTAAGTTTCTTTTTTTATTTATTCTTATTATTCTTATTTATTTTCATTTTTATCTTTTTATTATTTTTACCTATTATTTTCCTTTTAAGTTACATAGCTTGTTTGTTTTATTTCTTTTATTTTTGTCATTCATACTACTCATTTATTATTATTTCGTGATGCTTGTTACTAGAGGTGTGCATGGGCCGGGCTACCCGGCCCGACCCTTAGGCCTGCCCGAAAAATGAGAGGGTTCGAGTAAAAATATAGGCCCGAAATATGGGTTTGGGCAAAAAAAGAAGCCCGTTTAGAAAATGGGTCGGGCTCGGGTAAAATTTTTTTGGCCGGGTCCGGCCCGGCCCGGCCCGAATTATATACTAAATATATATTTTTTATTTTTAATCATATTTACATTTTAATTTTAATTTTAATATAAACATTTTTTATTATATTTTCAATTTGTCTATTGTTTTAAGAATTGTTTTAGTATATTTTTTATTTGTTTCTTGTTTTAATATTTGTTTTTAATGTATTTGATGATTTAATATATTTTAAATTTTTTATTTAATGAAATAAGTTAAAAAAATTAATATGGGCCGGGTCGAGCCAGGCTCAGGCTTAACAATTTTATTCTGGGTCGGGCTTGGACAAATTTTTAGGCCCATTTTCAGGACGGGCCTAAAATTTTGTCTAGGCCCGACCCGAACCCGGCCCAGCCCATGCACACCTCTACTTGTTTCTATCATGATTTATTTCTTTTTGTTTTTACAAATTTGTGTTATATTATCCTTTATCCGACAAAAATAATTCTTTCATAAAAGCAATATTTCGTATTTGAAAATTCGAGAAAATTGTGCCTTAATTTACTGGGTTTCGACTTTTCTCATTTAACCTAAATAACGGAATATTCTTTTAAAATTGCAATACGAGTTTTGAATAAAATGCTTATTCTCGGAGATTTAAGGTGTTGTGCCCTAACTTACTAGATATGACATATTGTTACCTCGAGATAATATTTTTTTTGTAAATAAAGGCAATATTCAATATTTAGAAGTTCGAAAAATCGTGCCTTAACTTATTGGATTTCGATTTTTCTCGCTACCCTAAATAACTGAATATCCTTTTAAAAAAGGTTAAAATACACGAATTTTAAATAAAATGCAAGCTCGAACTCAAAGTTTCAAAATAAGCAAAAGGTAAATTCTCTGTTCTTTCTTACTGTTGCTGTCTAATTAGATAATTGTAGCAAAAGTTCATGAGAATCCACCATAAATCCCAAGTTCAAACTCCCTGCCAGTTGAATTCTTTTCTTTTTCCAAATTAAAAACACGAATTCCCCTAAATAAGAAGGGAGAAGCATTGGCTGGCATAGTTCTAGAAATTGGTTCGCTGCAACACAGACATAGGCAGCCAGAAAATACGCAAAACTATTTCACCAATGAAGATAATAAATGTATCATGGATGTTCCTATACTAAAAGTTAAACTCCATTTTGCTCCCTTTACTAAAAAATAGACACTTAGTCCCTTTACGTTAAATCAATAAGTAAACTAGTCCTTTCTGTTATAAATTCATCTATTTATACTATTAAAAAACTGAAGGAACTGACGAAAGAACCAAATAGTTACACTTGACATGCCCAATTCTAAATAGTAAAAATGAAAAAAAAATTAACAGAAATGACCAGTTTACTTTTGGATCTAACCTACAGGGATTAATTTATCAATTTTTTTCTTTTGAATCTAACTTACAAGGATTAATTTATCAATTTTTTTAGTGGCGCGTAAAATGCAATTCGACTACTTTTACCTAGTAAACATTGGCATGAATCGAAAGTGCACAAAAGATGACGTGAAGCCATCATGAGACAAGGGGACAAAGCATTTCCTTTTGCTAAATTCGATGTTAACATATTATAGATAAGACCAAGTCTGTACTTGTACAACGTACAAAAATGTCACTCAACATACATCATTAGGAAACAAAAATTGCCTACTTCACAGGAGAAAAAAATTGCAATCTCTTTTATCGACTTGGGAATCTGGAATTTTCAATTTTGGTCACGTACAAAACAACGACCACAAAAAATGAAGGGAAGATTTCAAAATTTTAGCAAGCTTCAACAGAAGAACAATTCCTTACCGAAGCAATCACCAGAAGCAATATACCTTCATCTACATGGACCTTCAGCCCACCACTCCCCACTACCTGTGCTAGCACATATTTTGCAATACACTTGTAATTATAAGCGATTAATGTATAAGACTAAAGTAGGCAAAAAAATTAACATCAAAAGGCTCTTATACAAGATGCAAGAAAAGCAAATAGATGAACATAAACTAAAACAGGTATTATGTTTTATGCATAACTCATCAATACTACCAACAGTTCACAAGTTTGATTACTCTAACAAAGGATATAAAACTTATTTAGGAGAAGAAGACTTCAACACTGATAAAAGATTAGCAGTACTCATGGTGAGCACAAGAATTGGTCAATGAATTACCTGGCAACAAGAAATCTCCTAATATAATTAGTAATTTGAAGCAATCATCACCATCATTTTGTGATTCTACGCTTTTTGGACATTTTAATATGATTATCGTAGCTCATGGAAGTTGCTCCCTCATCAACAATTTTATCCCCAAGCCATTCTCTATCTCCACTCTTCGTAGAACTCCTATAGGATTATACAACATTTAAATTAAAACTTTCGCCAGTTGAAATACAGAAAGGTTGCTATATAAAACTTTTGAGTTTACTAAAAGACCTATCAAATTCTGAATCTTCCTCCAAATGTCTATCCAACCAACGAATGCTTCCTGCGTGAGTTGATATCAGAGATCCAATGATATGAAGTATTTCCTCATCAAAACTGCAATAAAAGAATCAGTGTAAAAAACCATGTGATGAACATGTCATTAACCACCGCACATTCCCTTTCTCCGAGGGAAAAATAAAACACATGAAATCAGAACTTCAAATAAGTTGTAAATCTCGAATACATATCAACTTGACTTGATGAACCACAATGAAGCATTATTGAGTGGAAAAGCATGCAGAACCGAGGGATAAAGAAGCAACAAGATTATATGATCCACTGGTTCGTAATGGATTAAAAATTAAACAAAGGAAATCACAAAAGTACGGAGGCAAGATATCAATAGGCATAATGAAAATCTAGATTATAAATATATATATTATCAATGAGTAGGGCAAATAAACTTCTCCGCAATCTCAATTTACAATTTTAGATGGTAGAAGAAAATAACCCTAGTAACCATAAAGAATACCATTTCTCTCCAGCTTACAATTAACTATTGATGGTAACCAGAACAGTACAACAATGAAAAACATATTCCATTCCTAAAATTAAAAAGATAGTTTCTTTTGAAAGGAAATTGTCACCTCTTGACTAAAAATCGGGTCATGGTTCCAACCTTTATGACATGGTTCCATTCTTATTTGCTGGCAAATACTTTAGACGGATGAAGTATGTATTAGCAGATTCACTAATATATATATTTACGCATGTATCACATTACAAAAATAAAAATTTAAATACTTATACCTAATAAAACATGTATCTCATTACAATAATAGTTATTTTTCAAATAACATATTGTTTTATAATTTTATTTCTTATTTAATATTTTAATTTAATTTTAATAATGTATACTTTATCCGGATGAAGTATGTATTAGCAGATTCACTAATATGATTATATAATAGTTATTTTTCAAATAACATATTGTTTTATAATTTTATTTCTTATTTAATATTTTTATTTAATTTTAATAATGCATACTTTATCTGGATGAAGTATGCATTAGCAGATTCACTAATATGATTATATAATAGTTATTTTCCAAATAACATATTGTTTTATAATTTTATTTCTTATTTAATATTTTAATTTAAGTTTAATAATGCATACTTTAGCCTGAAAAAGAGTGTATTAGCAGATTCACTAATATGATTATATATATTTACGAATGTATCATATTACAAAAACAAAATTTAAATACTTATACCTAATAAAACATGTATCTCATTACAATAATATTTATTTTCCAAATAATATATTGTTTTATAATTTTATTTCTTATTTAATATTTTAATTTAATTTTAATAATGCATACTTTATCTGGATGAAGTATGTATTAGCAGATTCACTAATATGATTATCTAATAGTTATTTTCCAAACAACATATTGTTTTATAATTTTATTTCTTATTTAATATTTTAATTATTGCTAAACGAATTAATTACGTATAAAGAAAAGTATGTACTTATTTATAGGCCAAGCCCTCTCCATCTAATGGTTACAAACAATACAAATGTAGAATCAAATTTTTTATTTTTAAATACGCTATACAAGTAAATACAATCCTAGAGAATTCTAGAGCTTCTAAAACATTTAGTTTGTGACTTTATTTATGTATTATATAAGGAATGCCACATTATCAATTAATTAATTATTTAAAAATATAAAAATATAAAAATATATAATTTAAAATTATTATAAATTATAAAAGAATAAAAAAACTTTTTAAATTAAAAAAGTAATTAATTATTGACATGGTATATCATGTGGATTCTTTCATTCATTCTAAAATGATTATTTTTATAAAATTAGAGGGTCACATAAGTCGTTATATATATATATAAGTAAAAGTAAATGTTAAATTGCTTTATTATCTAGACTAGTTTAAATTCTTCATTCTACTATTAAATAGATTGATTTAATCTTTTATTTAATTTAATAATAAAAAAAACTATTTTAATCCTATTCTTATAATAAAAGTAGTTATCAAATATATTCACCCATATATATATATACACAAAGAGAAATAGTGAGTGAAAGTTTTATATTAGAAAGAAAAAGACAAAGAAGATATAAAGTTTACATTAATGAAGTTTTATACCTTATATTGAAAAGATAAGGTTATCATTTACCCATTTTCACTACTTGTCTCTTCCTGTCTGCATTCTTATAATATCAATGGAAATTAGTTGCAATGTGATGGATGCAGTAAACGGATCTTTATGGCACACTGGAACGCCTAATTGCGACAATTAATCATTTTCCTCTATCGAAAATGACGCAGATATTATCATTGCTAATAACATACCTCTGCAGGTTGGTAAGGAAGAATTCCCAAGATTCCATATTCTCCTTATCTACGATGGCAAATGCTATCAGGAGCACGTTCTTATTGCCGTATTGAACAACCGCAAGGAGTAAGATCTGTGTATATTTTTCATATAGCCAAGTCTCATCCACTTGTACAAACGGCTTGCAGTGGGGAAATGCCCACACACATGGATCAAACGTCCAGAACATCCAATAGAAAATTCTTTTTTCCCGCTTTAGTTGTTCATCCGGGCCATAATAAGGTTGTGTCTGTAACTCAATGGCAGTCCCCGAAATGTACTCCCGCACAGCGACTATCCATCCCTGTAACTCGTTATACGACACATCGAAATACTCAAACAATTGTTCAATTGCCATCTATTTAGCTATCCACACCTTTCGATATGAAACTCGATACTGAAATCATGCCCGTATTTCGGTAATCAGTACCGAAATTTTAATGGTCGGCATGTCCTTCACCGTTGGCATGATACACGTACAGATAGTTTTAGAATCAAGTTTTTGATGATCTTCTATCATACGAGTTGATATGCATGTGTAAGGCCCAACGAATTTTTTTATCTCCCACATCTTTGAATTTTGAATAATACAGCTCATACCTGCCAGTTGCAGCCTTCCGCCGACTTCCAACACTCTTCAATATATAATGTCAGTTTGGACACTGCAACTTTGTAATCCACTGATATATTCATGTTATACCGCTTAATAGAAAATACGCACTCTTCCTTACTTTCGAATCTCTGGCCTATGAATAACTCCTCAAGATTGGAATTTACGGCCAGCTAGTAAGCAAGAAGTATTTCAGGGTACTCTGAGAACTCAGCTACTTGCGCCACGTCGGGGTCTATGAGCGACATGTATGGCCCAGGATTATTGTGTATCACAATACGTCGCATTTGGTTCTCGATCGAAAACGCGTTAATGTTTCCATCGTCAATCACATCTTCATCGTCAATATCATTGGGGACATCGTCTTCATTAGGATCACTATCACTATCGACCTCTTGATCACAAGAATCACTACTATCATATCCATCATCACCAACCACATCAATATCGGGTGTAACATTAAGATCGATACTAATCCCATGTATAGTCGATTCACTATCAATGTACGATATTGAAGCCACTATGCACGATTCTTGAGCTCCATGTTTTTCACCATATACAGTGAAATCTTCATTTTGCTCCATACCGGCTAACTCAACAAATAAGTGAACTGGTGCATTTTTGTCACTGTCATTCCCACATAAAGAGCGATCATTATCTCTATATCTTCGTCATCTATAAGTTCCATTTCGGTGAATTTGATAGGATCTGTCGAAATTAGAAACTTGTAGAAAAGTTTCGAGATCCTTCTCCCACAACGTCGTACAATTTTTGCGTTAATCCTTCCCTTCATATCATCCAATGAGACATTTCTATTAAATTTCATTGCTATTTGTTGCCGACATTCAAATATGCATCCAACAGTTGTTGTCAAGATGATTCTATTGAAATAAACGCATACGAAAAACTAATTATCCATCCTCAATACTCCATCTGTTAAAAAATAAACAAAATTTCTAAATACAAAACTTACTAACAAATAAAAAATAAACAAAATAACTTTTACAACAAAGCATAAAAATAACACTAAACAAAATATATAATACTAACAAAATAATATTTTCTTATTAAAATCTATTCTATTTAAAAATAATAATAATAAGTTACCTTTTCTTTCTTCCTCTTTTCTTTATTCTTTTCTCCCTCTTTTTTTCTGTAATTTTTTTACTGGCAAAAGTTATTTATTCTTCTTTTCTTTTTTCTCTTCCCCCTCTCTTTTTCTGCAATTTTTGTTACTGCTGTATGCCTTCGAAGGCTTAAATAGAGGTTTGGGGGAGAGGGTGCCGTATGTGCCACGTCAGCAACTGGTGCCGCCTCTGACAGAGGCTTCACCAGTGCCGCTTTTGGCACACGCTCCTCTTTTTTTTTTAAACAGTTTATTTTTTTAATACAGTTTATTTTTTTAACTAATTTGGTGACAGATGTCAGAGGGACAGGGTGGTTACGCCTCTGCCAGAGGCGGCACCATCCTAAATGTACCATTTTAGTACATACTTTTGCCTTTGTATTATTTTAGTACTTTTTTATTTTTTTATATTAATTTGGTAAAAATCCCCCATGCATTGCTCCAAGTTAATACAATGACTCAACTTATTTGACCCTTTTCCCCCTTTATAGTCGATTACCAACAATTTTTAAAAAATAAAGAAACAAGAAGCCAACTCATTGGTTTCATGTAATTATTCACTCGAGCCAACTAGAAACTGACTCAAAATTCCTACATAAGAATCCAAGGCTTTCCTTTCTATTCCACTATATCGTTATTTACCAGCGGAGCCATGAAATAAGGGTCGAGATTCGGTGGTAAAATCAAGCTTACTTATAATTTCCAGAAATAAGCTGGATCACTTGTTCGACAACCGACTCATCGCAGAGGATGGCTAACAAGCCTTGGTTAATAAACTCATACTCTTCCTCGGTTTGGATAAGGAGTTTCCTAAAGACGCGCACCACAAATCTCCTGCAACTTGTCCAGACGTAGATCGCCATGTGACCTACTGGCACATCAGAGAGGATGCAGCGGGTTGACATTCGGGCCTTGTTCCTCCACCATTGCAACATTTGCCGAATCCTCACAATGTGGTGGATTTTGGTGTACTTTCTAGGCCTTGCCGACATTTTACTAGAGAACCGTTCGCTTTTAGAATGAGAAAGAGTGGGAGAGGATTTTATAGAGAAAAAGGGATCATAAGAAAGTACCCTTATAGTTTGATATAATTACAAATTTGTATTTGTTGAACCAATTTCATGTTGCTCCTATTGTTTTACTGTTTCAATTTTATCAAATAAGTTGGATTTTAACGGACAAATTATTATAACTTTCCTATGTTGTTTTTTTTTAATTATATTCAAATATGTACTACTTTATCTAATAATAATTAGATTAAATATTACTCAACAACATAATCTATTATAATATTTAGGGTAATATTAAAACAACTTAATCAAATCAAATATTCTTATTTTAAATTTGTCTCTAGACTTAAAATTATTTAAATTATTAAAGCTATGTTAATTAGGTCATTTTATTATTAAAATCGTTAATTTAATTATTAAATGACTAGTTAAATTTTATGTGACATAATTTTAAATGAAATATCTAAAAGAAAATGAATAATGTAAATGTCTTAATTTTGAAGTTTCCAAAACTTTTGTAACGATAAAACTCCTTTTATTTTTAATTTAATTTTTAAAGTTATGCGTCTTTTTTATATTTTAAAATGAAATATTGATAATTAGAGGATGTAAGTATAGAGAATAGTTGAGAAATGTACCGTGCAAGTGACTTTATTAAAACTAGAGCTGTTCTTGAGATTTTGCGGAGTTGGATCAATCTAATCAAAAAACAACCAATCAAACATCCTTCCAAATAAATCCGTACTGACACAAAGAGCTTAAAGACCAAAACCCCCAAGCTTCATACACCTTACTTTGCCTACAATTATAACTATATTTTATGAAAATCTGAAACCATAATCTCACACCACTACACATTTTGTCCAAACATCGCTCTCTCAAATAATAGTAATGCTGCTAGCTGTCTTAGAATTTCCAGGATACTCTTTTTAGAAGAGAGGTGTTGATAGTGGAACCTAAACTAACAACTAATACTCCATTATAATGATATAGATTTAGTGACCCTTTCACCACATTACAGAACAATGCCATCTTTTCTTTCTTCCCTCATTCTGTTTATTTATGTTTCCAATCTAAACTCATACAATTTGATTCAGTTAAGTCTATAACATTTGTTTTTCTAAAACCATTATCATACCCCTAAGAAAAAATATTCGTCAAAGTTTGGTTGAAATATCATAAATGTATTTGTACTAAGAATCAGATTACATTTTAGTATTCTACTCAAAAAATGGGTAATTAATACCTTTATGTTAGATCAAAGAGCAAATTTATTCTTTCTGTTAAAAATTTCATCAATTTGATGTGGATGATGGAATAGTGTACCATGTGTAATTCATGCACTACAACAAAACAGTGCTAAGACGACATTTATGGGGCGACACTTTCCTAACTATTAGGATAGACTAGCCAACATACACTTTGGCCAGCTCTTTGTATAAGGGTTGGGACATGCATGCCTAAGGCAACGCTTAAATAAGAGTTGGCTTTGTCTAGTCCTAAGACGACACTTTTGGGGCTGACACTTTCCTAAGTGTTGGGATAGAGTTGCGAACATACACTTTGGGCAACTCTTTGTATAAGGGTTGGGATATGTATGCTTAAGGCGACGCTTGAATAAGAGTTGGCTTTTGTATAGTCCTAAGACGACACTTTTGTGACGACACTTTCCTAAGTGTTGGGATAGAGTTGCAAACATATGCTTTGGGCAACTCTTTGTATAAGGGTTGGAATATGTATGCCTAAGGCAACGCTTGAATAAGAGTTGGCTTTTGTGTAGTCCTAAGACAACACTTTTGTGGTGACACTTTCCTAAGTGTTGTGATAGACTACACTTTAGCCAACTCTTTATATATATAAGGGTTGGGATATGTATGCCTAAGGCAACGCTTGAATAAGAGTTAGCTTTTGTGTAGTCCTAAGATGCCACTTTTGAGGCAACACTTTCCTAAGTGTTGGGATAGACTATGCTTTAGCCAACTCTTTGTATAAGGGTTGAGATTTGGCCAACTCTTTGTATAAGGGTTGGGATATGTATGCCTAAGGCAACACTTGAATAAGAGTTGGCTTTTGTGTAGTCCTAAGACGACAGTTTTGGGGCGACACTTTCCTAAGTATTGGGATAGGCTTGTCAAAATACGCTCTGACCAACTCTTTGTATAAAGGTGTAACGTCCCAAATTTCCTTAATTTCGGCTTTTTTTGAATGTGTAGCACCAAAATGGATTTAAAATATGAATATTCTTAAAATTTTACATCATCAGTTTGTGAATAATTATATATATTCAAATTAAAAAAAACTTAATAGCTTCGAGTGTGAATAAGGTTTTTAATAAAAATGCCGCAAAAAATCAATTTAGTTTTGGGTTTAAGGTTTACTGTTTAGAGTTTAGGGATTAGGGATTATGGTTTATGGTTTAAAATTTCAGGGTTTTGTGTTTATGGATTTGGGGTTTAGGATTTTAGGATTTTGTGATTATGGGTTTGGGTTTTAGGATTTTAGGGTTTTTTTAATATAAATGTTTCAAAATTTATGTTATATATATTTAAAAATTTTAATCATAAATAAGAAAATATAAATTATTATTTTTCAAATAATAAAATATCAAAATGGGATAAATCCCAAAAGCATACATGAACAATTGTTTAATGTGCAATTGAATATATGAACTTTAATTTGATCCAGTTCTTGTAAATTATTAACACAATTATTGATATAATATAATTTTATATTTATATATTGCATACATAAATTTTATATTTATTCAATATAAAAAAAATTGATGTATTTATTTTTGAAAATGTGTATGATTAAATCAAAATTAAAGTTTTAAGTATACATTTAAACTACAATTAGAATTTCATATTGAAAAAAGAAATATTTTCAACAATACTAGACCATGCCATACCGATTTATCAATTTAATTCATAAAAGAGTTGATCATGGTAAATTTTAACTCTCAATATTTATTTTTTAATCAATTTAATTCTTATTTTTTGAACTAAATTTGACATTCGACTTTTTAAAAAATGTTAAATATCAATTTTAACAGAAATTTAACTACAAAATTAATTTTTTAATGATATTGATGTGACAACCTATAAGGTAATACACATGACATGATATTATTTGTTTTATATGTTAATTAAAAAATTATAAAATTTTCAAAAATATTTAAAAATTAAAAATTTAATATTTTTGTCCATATTTCTGTCAAAAAGTTCAATATTTAAAAATTTTAAAAATAAAATAAAAGAAAAACTTTTCACTATATGGCGGCGCAGATTTATTTTCATCCCCTCCCCTAGATCTCCAATTTTCCTCAAATCCCCTTGCCCGAAATCCCTAAAATTTTCCCCAATTCTCTGCATCAAAGTGCTGCATCTCCGTCGGCAGCCCTCTATTTCATCTTTGTAACGACCCGAAAGTTAGTAGTATTAAAAAATCTAATTTTGTGACTTCGTTTTTGTAAATCGATGTCGTAAATATTTTTATTAAATAATTATGGAGTTATGTTGTAGGTGAATTGAATTTTGATTAGATAATTTCGATGCTTTAGTGCTCAATTTAAGTATAGGGACTAAATCATGTAAGTGGTAAAAGTATGGCTGTTATTAAATTAAAAGCTAAATTATAACTAAGAGATTTATCTAATAAATAAACCATTATAGTTTAATATATGTTATAAAATTTTAAAATTTTATGGGAATATAAAAATAGATAATAATAAAAAAAGAGGGTAAGAAAAACTGGGAAAGAAAAAAAAGAAAAGGGGAAGAACCTTTTTCTTCTTCTCAACTTTTTCAAAACGCCGAAACCCTAGAGGAGAAAAGGGGGAAAGAAGTTCTTATAAGATTTTTGTCGAATGACAAAAAGGTTTTTTATTTGCCAGTTTAGATTATATGGTTTGTGAAAACACCCTTCTCTTAGTAGGAAGTCATCCACATAAAATACTGGTCCATTCTTGTACTGCAGGGTCTCTATTCTGCGTCATTTAAGGTTCCGGATGTTTATGGTGTTTTCCAGTTCAAGGTTGAGTACGAAAAGCTTGGGTATACAAGCTTATCCCTTTCAAAACGGGTATCGTATTTTGTTTCTCATGATTCTGGATACAATTTCTCCTTTGAGACTTCTCTTACTAGTTATCTGGAAGAAACTTGCAATAGAAATAGTTCTCAAAAATCAGTATAGGAGAGTGACTGATAGTGATTTATGTAACTAATATTGTTTTTCGTAATTGCTTTTTAGGTTTATCACATCTCATGGAAATTTTTATTTTACAAATAAACTATCAAAACTTTGAATTTTACGGATTCCAGTCAGGCCATATAGACACAATGAATATGAAAGATTCATACCAACTGCTTATCCCTACTACGGATCCAAGGGGGGCGCGGAGTGATCATCCCTTTAAGTCAGTAGTATTGCAAATGAAAGACAAATCATGTCTTTTTCTTAAAATGAAAAAAAAAAGTAGTAATTTATTATCTGAGTCCCAAATCCTTAAGATGAGTAAAATGCTTGTATATTTAGTAGTTGTTCAATGCAGGCACAGGTAAAATTGAACAATATTTTTACAACTAGCCTGATTTTAGTGATCTAATTATGGTTTTAGACCCTTTATTATGTTGAAATTTGGGATCCAGTTTTTCTAATTTGATTTGGCATAATTTAGTCTTTCTACTTTTACAATATTATTGGTAGGTTCAAATGGCTAACAGTACTCATTTAAAAAAGAAAACCCGGCTTTGAGATTCAGCTTAGACGAATTGAACACTATTTATTGGATTTTTTAAGAAAATAGGCAACTGGTAACGGTGTTTATCAATTTGAATTTACTAAATGGTGTACTCTAACGTTTTGGCCAACTATTGGTATAAGAATTGGTATTTACTGGTTTTGAACTACAGGTTTTCTCTCTCTGTCTCTGATCTCTATAGTTTAAAAAGATTTCAACTTGTTAATAAATTGTTAATAGATGATTAGAGCTGTAAACCGAATTTCAAGTTAATATATTTAGTTTTAAAAAACTTCCATTTTTCTTATTTTTGGCATATAAGAGAATTTTTTTATGTAATAACTTCTGTGAAGCTAACATTATATTCTACTAATGGTGGTTTTTTATGCAAACCACACACCATCCACTCCGAGGTGGCGCAGTGCTTGATGCTTCCTTCGTTGCCTGTTTCCTGTGGTGCTTCAGATCTGGGCTCTGGCTATTTGACGACCCGGCTGTTGGAGCTTCCAGGTCTTTGAACCGACCTCAAATTAAAGCTCAGGCTAGTTGAGTTGCTGATCTGCTTCGTGAAACTGACTTTTCATATCTGTAAGTGTTTAAAATTCTAGTGAATTTGAAATTTTAGCTCAAATTTTAGTGTTTTCTCAATGCAGTGAAATCTGAAAGAAAATATTTGGACTTCTAAGTCTTTGACATTGTTATTGATTATATAAGCTTTATCTCTTTTTTTTTAAACAATTTGTATTTATTGGTTAAAGCTCCCACATAGTTGCTATTTGATTTAATTGCTGTTCGGTGTTCGCGAAATTGTTAAAAGGTAAAATTATACTCGTTTGAAAGAATGATTTATATAGAGAGAGCATATATGATTCTATCATTTATGAAAAAGGTGAAAGTAAAATTATGCGTTTTATGTTAAATAACTGTAATTTTGATTTTTCAGAAAATTTTTATTTTTTTTCCCATAAACAAAAGCCAAATATAAAAAAAAGTAACAAACAACGTAATATTAAATGATTAATTATGGATTTGAGATGCCAATCTTAGGTGTAAGCAAGTGATTATATTTCTTTTTTTTTTTGGTGCAGGAATCTTAGGGATGAGGCAGATTCAGTTTCGCATGACCATTTGGAGCCCTTGGAACTTCATGCACAAGTTCTCTAATACAACCCTGCAGCATTTGAGTATGTTACCCCTGGTAAACAAAGTATTCTCGTTTCTCTTGTTCATCTTATCTGATGCCCCTAATAAATGGAAGACTAAAGGAATTGAGCCAATGCATGATAGTTCTTTCTGATATATGTAGATGGGGAAGTCCCTTTACAAAATTAGAGTGTGATTTCTGGAGAGATCACTGAATTATTTCATTAGCTTATTGAAGCCTTTGTAAAATTTTGCTTGAATGATGTCTGATAATGGTAGCGTTTACAGATATGTGGGTTGTTGGTGCTATATTAGTGGAGCTTTTTACTTCATCTCCTATTTTTATTGGTGAAAGGTGATTTATTATTTCTGAGTTTTTCTTTTTTTAATTTTAGTGGACAATGATGTAGATTAAGCCAACCCTTTTGTGCTGGCAATTATATCTTTTCTCACAGCATAAAAGCATACAAGCAATGCAAATACTTTGATTTGCAACATTTATTCCATAAAAGCATACAGGCATACAAGCATACAAGCCAACACTGTTTATGATCTCTCACTTCATGCATAGAGCTCATATTAACTTCTGTCAGATTTCAGAATATTTGAGTATATCAAATGTGATTCTAAAAATATTCTATCCCTAACTTTAAGGCTGTACAGTATCATTACAATTATTCTGTTAGGCTAACTATGTGTATAAATATGTATGTAATCTCTTGTGGAAAATATAATAGAAAATATCCTGTTTTTCAAATAGTATCAGAGCCTGTTATTTAGCCCGATTTCTGAGATTTTTTAGCCGGTTTCTTTAGCCTGTTTTTTTTCTGACTCCCAACTAGTCCTCAAGTCTATAGAACTTGTTCAGACACAACATGACTGAAATTGTCAAGACCAGTAACACTGGGGAGGGCTCAGAAATTTCTGTAAACAACTCAAATCCAATAAGTGAGTTTCAGAATATCCAAGTAGCCTACAGGCTAAATGAAAAAAATTATCTGAAATGGTCCCAACTGGTCCGTACCTTCTTGAAAGGAAGAGGAAAGCTGAGTCACTTACTCGGAACTGGACCTAAAGAAGGGGACCTTAAGTTTGATGCTTGGGATGAACAAGACTTTATGGTAATGTCTTGGTTATGGAACTCTATGATGCCAGAAATCAGTGATACATGCATGTTTCTTAGCACATCCAAAGAAATATGGGAAGCTGTGAAGCAGACTTATTCTAAAGTTCGAGATGCTGCTCAAATTTATGAAATCAAGACTAAGATTTCATCCACCAAGCAAGGAAGTCGATCAATCACGGAGTATTCCAATCTGTTGCAAAGTTTGTGGCAAGAGATGGATCATTACCAGTGCATTCAGATGAAATGCAGTGAAGATGCAGCACTCCTGAAAAGGTTTGTTGAAAAGGATCGAATTTATGATTTTCTTGTTGGACTGAATGTTGAGTTTGATGCAATAAGAGTTCAAATACTTGTAAAAGAGGAACTACCATCACTAAATGAAACAATTGCAATTGTTCGTGCTGAGGAAGGAAGAAGAGGAGTTATGGTGGAGAACAATCAAGTGGATAGTTCAGCCTTGGTTACTAATGCTGTAAATGAGAGGAGATTTGGCCTAGAGCAGCCAACTAGTGAAGATAATAGACAGATAGAACGTACAAAGTCTTTTAACAAGGATTCCGTATGGTGCACCTACTGCAAAAAGGCTCGTCACACTAAAGGCAGATGCTGGAAACTCCATGGGAAGCCACAAACAACAAACAAAAATTTTTCAAAAAAAGGTGGACAATCAAAGGGACAAGGACGAGCAAATACAGCTAGACAGCTAGATAAAAAAAACAGTTCTCAGGAATTACTTATTGAATTCAATAAAGAAATTGAGAAATTAAAAAATTTGCTGGGATCATTGGAAAAAACTTCTTCAACAGGTACTTGTAGTTTGGCTTTTTCAGGTATATCCTCTCCTCAAAGTTCTAAAGTCTCAAATACAGATACCAAAAGTTCTTGGGTCATTGACTCAGGAGCTACAGACCACATGACCCACTCCTCACAAATTTTTTTTTCATATACACCTTGTTCTAGTGTCACGGACTTAGGATTCTTGCCTCACAATCCGTGCGGCCTTAGGCAGTTTCTTACTCCAAAAACGCCTAAGTCAGCCTAACTTCCACAAAAGAAGGATTCAACAGAATTCTTCCCAAAACACAACTTAAGCGAAAGCAACTCAAAGCAAACAAGATGAAAGAAGAATGAGACAAGAACAAACCAAGGAAAATAAGAACACGAGAGAAGTTTGAGTGAATGCTCTCAAGAATTATTATTGCTCAAAACTCAAGTGCTTTACAATGAGGGAAGAGGCCTCTATTTATAGTTGAGCCTTTCCAAATCCAACGGTACAAAATCAAGTACATCAACGGCTATGATTAAAGGGTATCTACAATCAAATCTCTAAGAATATAAAATCATATCTTTCAAGATCATGTTTCCATATTTGTCTAACTTGTAGATGGGGCTTCAATCTCTTCAAGCAACGGGCCAGTCCGATTGGGCCAAATGACCTCCTTCTTTCTTGATGGATCGCACAGATGTGTCATAGTTGTGGGCTCCCATGCGCAACCCATGACATTCTCCCCCACCGAATCTAGCGATGCCCTCGTCGCGTCCTCCGCATGGTATCGATCTATCTTGTCTTGGAATTGCCATAAGGCTTCAGCAGGTTCCCAGCTCATCTCACTATCCGGGAATCCTTTCTATCGAACCAAGTATTCACGCCGTGGTCGGTAATACGTCTGACCACACGATCAGCTTCAATGTTCTCGGCCTCTCGATCATAGGCAACTTTTGCCCCCATTGGTGCTCGTTCAGACTTGCTCCGATTTGGGCCTTCTCCATCTTCATGGAATGGCTTAAGCATACTCACATGGAATACTGGATGAACTTTGAGCTTCTCAGGCAACTCAAGGTTGTAGGCCACCTTGCCTACCTTCTTCAAAATTCGAAATGGCCCCTCATACCGCCGAACGAGTCCTTTGTGTAACCCATCATGTCGCAAAATTAGGTGTAGTTTGGCAAAAACTGGGTCACCAACCTGAAATTGCACGTCCCTTCGATTTCGATCCGCCCACTTCTTGTTGCGCTTACTTGCCTTATGTAGACAAGCTTTAGCTAGATCGTTTTGCTCTTGCCAATCCCTCGCAAATCGATAAGCTGCTGGATTCAGTCCTGCATAACGAGTTGCAACCACATTGGGTGTAAGCGGCTGTTGCCCTGTCACTATCTCAAACGGACTCTGGTTTGTTACCCCACTTTGTTGTAAGTTGTACGAAAACTGGGCCACGTCCAACAACTTTGGCCAATCCTTTTGTGTCACACTTACATAGTGCCAAAGATACGTCTCCAACAATGCATTCACTCGTTCGATTTGCCCATCAGTTTGGGGATGCATACTAGTAGAAAAGTTTAAGTCTGAGCCCATTAACTTGAACAACTCGGTTCAAAATCGACCCGTAAATCGCCCATCTCGATCACTGATGATAGACTATGGTACTCCCCAATACTTCACCACATGCTTAAGGAATAAGCGAGCTGCCTCCTCAGCGGGACACTCCTTGGTTGCGGGGATGAAAGTTGCATACTTTGAAAACCTGTCCACCACAACAAAAATACTTGCAAATCCATCAGATTTAGGCAAGCCTGTGATAAAGTCCATGGACAAGCTCTCCCATGGGCGTTTTGGAATGGGCAACGGTTGTAACAAACCAGCAGGGGCTTTCAACTCAACCTTATCTTGTTGGCAGATTAAACAAGTTTTCACATAGGCCTCCACATCATCACCCATGTGAGGCCAATAAAATCGATCCTCCAATATAGCCAAGGTACGGTGTATTCCTGGATGGCCAGCCCATTTTGAATCATGGCATTCCTTCATGATTTCCCTTCGTAAATTCCCATGTGGAGGCACATATAGACGTTGCCCATGAGTGTATAGCAATTCTCCCTCGAGACAAAATCGCTTCGTCTTTCCATCTCTAGCAAGCTCTATCAGATTTTTGGCCGTGGGATCATGGGACGGTCCTTCTTGAATGCGCTCTAATAAGGGACTCAAGTTGGCTTATCGTTGCAAATTCCATTTTTCGGTTAAGTGCATCGGCCACAATGTTGGCATTCCCCGGCTTGTATTCCATGCTAAAATCAAACTCTGCTAGGAAAACCTGCCAACGAGCCTGCTTGGGGGATTTTTTCTGGGTTAAGAAATAGCTATTTGCAACATTATCAGTGAATACCACAAACCTGGAACCCAGCAAATAGTGTCTCCATGTGCGCAAACAATGCACCACTGCCGTCATCTCTTTTTCTTGGACCGTGTATCTCCGTTCCGTCTCATTAAGCTTTCGACTCTCGAAAGCAATCGGATGCCCATCTTGCATCAACACCCCTCCAATCGCATACTCTGAAGCATCTGTGCGTACCTCATATGCCTTTGAAAAATTTGGCAATGCGAGTACAGGCTTGCTCGTCATCGTTTGCTTCACTTGGTTGAAGGCTTTCTCACACTGAAGGTCCCAATCCCACATTTTACCCTTTTTCAATAGGTCCTTCAATGGTGCAGTTATCTTGGAATAGCCTTCAATGAAGCGACGGTAGTAATTTGCTAATCCAAGGAAAGACCGCAACTCCGTCACCTTGGTTGGTGATTCCCAATCGGCAATTGCTTGAACTTTACTTTCATCCATTCGAATCGTGCCACCTCCCACAATATGGTCTAGAAATGGCACTTCTCGTTGGGCAAAGGAGCATCTCTCTTTTTTGACATATAGCTCATTTTCTCGTAGAGTTTGGAACACCTCCCTCAAGTGTCCCACATGCTCTTCGAGCGTCTTACTATACATCACAATATCGTCAAGATAAACAACCACAAAACGATCCAAGAAAAGTTGTAATACCTTATTCATTAGGGTACAAAATGTGCCGGAGCATTTGTCAACCCGAATGGCATCACCAAGAACTCAAAGGACCCATACCTAGTTACACAGGCTGTCTTGAGCTCATCCCCTTTGGCTATTCTCACTTGGTGGCACCCCGATCGCAAATCCAATTTAGTAAACCATCTCGGGCTACCAAGTTGATCGAACAAATCTGCAATAAGAGGAATGGGATACCTGTTTTTTATAGTGATTTTGTTTAAGGCTCTATAGTCGATGCACATTCTCAAAGATCCACCATGTTTCTTTTGAAATAACACAGGTGCACCGAACGGGGCTTTAGATGGTCTAATGAACCCAGCATCTAAAAGTTTTATCAACTGCTTTCGCAATTCCTCTAGCTCCGGTGGAGCCATCCGATATGATGCCCTTGCTGGTAGTTCAGTATTGGGCAATAGCTCAATCTTGTGGTCCACCTCCCTCTTAGATGGCAATCTTTTGGGCAACTCCATGGGTATTATATCTTGAAATGACTTTAGCAACCGTTCCACTTCCTTTGGAATTTCCCTATCGAATTTATCATCCATATTGTCTCTCAAGGTAGCTAGGTAGGAGACTTCATTTCGACGGACTCCTTTGGCAAATTGAATTGTCGACAAGGTTTTTCCCTCCATGCTTCCTTTTCTTTTCATTCTCACCATATATCGTTGATTTGCATCGGAGATTGTCATGTAATTCTCGAAAGGGTGAATATCCGCAATAAGCCTGTCAAGTAAACTTAATCCAACTACAAAATCGTAATCATCAAGTGGGATTACCTTAATGGTCGCTTTGCCCGTCCACTCGCCAAGTTTGAGTTCTACCCCTTTTGCCACACCCGTTATGGGAATGCTTTCTGAATTTACCGTTTTGATTCGTCCCGAATCTTCCTCGATTCTAAGGCCAAGTTCCTTTGCCATTTATTTAGACATGAATAAATCAGACGCACCAGTATCAACAAGTGCATTCAATCTTCTGCTAGCTACAATGATGTCCACAAACATCAACCCATTGCTTGACTTCTCTTCGACACCTCCTAATATCGAATTGAGGCTTTTGGTGTCATCTTCGGCTTCCTCGCGTGCCTCCATGGCATGAAAAGTGGCTTTCTTTGGACAGACACTCATTCTATGTGGGCCTTGGCAAAGAAAGCACTTCATTGGTCCTTTTCTATCCCAAGGCTTACCTTGACTAGACTTTGGGCCTTCGTTATTCTTTTCCCTTTGATCCTTGTTTCCCCCACCATTGTCTTTGGGTTTCGACTTGGGTTTGGAAGAATCATTATTATCAAACTTTCTTTCCCCAACATCATAGAAATTTTCTGCTTTGGCCATAGCTTAAGTCAATTCGGTGATATCTAGGCGACGCAACTCTTGCTTGGCCCACATTTTTAAACCATCCTCGAACCAATAGAATGCTTCTTTCTCGTTCAAGTCTAAGATCTGAAAAATCAATTCACTGAATTCCCGAACATAATCTCGAACAGTGCCTTGTTGCGTAAGCCGACGCAACTTAGCACGAGCCTCTTTTTCAGCATGTTGCGGATAAAACTGCTTCTTCAACTCTCTTTGGAACTCCTCCCAAGTTTCAATGGTCGTTCCTCCACGTTTCTCATCCGTGGACCTACGTCTCCACCACAAGAGAGCAACATCAGAAAAGTAAATTGAAACGGTGTTTACCTTGGTGGCATCATCCTCAATGCCAATTGCTCGAAAATATTGCTCCAATTCCCGCAGGAAGTCCACTTCTCTTGCGGACCTAATCCCCTTGAACTTTTCGGGTTTTGAAACATCCACATGACGTTGCTTCGGTCCCAAAGCCAACATCCCACTTCTCAGGGCAGCCTTATAGATTTTGAGCTCCCCCTTAAGCTCAGCAATCTCTTCATTCATGGCAGTTAGCAGGGCCTCAAGAGCTTCGTCCCTCTGTCAGTTTGTCTGAAGTGGATCTGAGGGAGTTTAACACAAACTCCTTGCTATCTTCCCTTAGTTCCTCCATACGGGTCAGGACCACTTCGAGTGTCTCCTTCATGTCACCAACGGACTCCTCGAGATTAACCACTCGAATTTCCAAGCTTGACAGCATATCCCTCGACCGACTAGCCTTTCTAGCCCTCCCACGGGTCTCTATTGGCTCATTCTGATCAACAACTTCTTTCGACATATCTCAAAAGTGCTTTCGAACCCGCTCTGATACCAACTGTCACGAACTTAGGATTTTTACCTTACAATTCGTGTGGCCTTAGGCAGTTTCTTACTCCAAAAATGCCTAAGTTAGCTTAACTTCCACAAAAGAAGGATTCAACAGAATTCTTCCCAAAACACAACTCAAGCGAAAGCAACTCAAAGCCAACAAGATGAAAGAAGAATGAGACAAGAACAAGCCAAGGAAAATAAGAACACAAGAGAGAAAAGTTTGAGTGAATGCTCTCAAGAATTCTTATTGCTCAAAACTCAAGTGCTTTACAATGAGGGAAGATGCCTCTATTTATAGTTGAGCCTCTCCAAATCCAACGGTACAAAATCAAGTACATCAACGGCTATGATTAAAGGGTATCTATAATCAAATCTCTAAGAATATAAAATCATATCTTTCAAGGTCATGTTTCCATATTTGTCTAACTTGTAGATGGGGCTTCAATCTCTTCAAGCAACGGGCTAGTCCGATTGGGCCAAATAACCTCCTTCCTTCTTGATGGATCGCACAGATATGTCATGATTGCGGGCTCCCATGCGCAACCCATGACACTAGTAGTAGAAAAATAACAGTAGCTGATGGTTCTGTGATCACAGTGGCCAGTCAAGGTGATATTGTTATAAACAAAAACCTTACTCTTAAAAATGTCCTTCATGTTCCAAAATTATTTACCAATCTTTTATCCATTAAAAAAATTACCAAAGACTCTAACTGTAAAGTGGTTTTCTATCACAATCGGTGTCTTTTTTAGGAACAGAATATGCGGAGGATGATTGGACATGCTAAGGAAATAAATGGCCTATACTATCTTGAAGAATCCAGTGAAGAAGTTAGTGTTCTGAATTTCTCACCTTTATCTCTCATATCCGAGTCTATTAAAACCAATAAAGACCAAATTTGGCTCTATCACCTTCGCCTTGGTCACCCATCATTTAGAGTCCTTAAAATTATGTTTCCTTCACTATTCAAAGGATTAACTGTTGAAAAATTTCATTGTGATATCTGTGAACTTGCTAAACATAAACGTACCTCTTTTCTAGTAAGCAATAAAAGAACATCCACTCCTTTTACTCTTGTTCATAGTGATGTTTGGGGGCCATCCACTATTTCAAATATTTCTGGAGCTCAGTGGTTTGTATCTTTTATTGATGATTGTACTCGTGTGTCTTGGATTTTCCTTTTAAAACAAAAATCTGATGTTAGGCCTGTCTTTCCAATTTTTTACAACATGATCAAAACACAATTTGGGGCCGAAATAAAAAGGTTTAGGTCAGACAAGGCCAAGGATTATTTCAATCAATTCCTCTCAACATATTTTCAAGAAAGATGCATTATACATGAGTCATCTTGTGTTAGTACACTCCAACAAAATGGTGTAGCCGAAAGAAAGAATGGTCACATTTTAGCCATTACAAGAGCCCTATTGTTCCAAAAAAACGTCCCTAAACAATATTGGGGGGAGGTTGTTCTAACTACTACTCATTTGTTAAATAGATTGCCTACAAAGGTCCTTGAATCTCAAAGTCCTATGCAAGTTCTAGCCAAATTTTTTCCTGATTTCAATACCTCCAGTAATCTTACTCCCAAAGTATTTGCCTGTGTCGCCTTTGTCCATGTTCATTCTCAAAATAGAGGGAAATTTGATTCACGGGCTGTCAAGTGTCTTTCTTGGATATTCTTCCACTCAAAAGGGGTACAAGTGCTATCATCTACCCACAAATTTTTTTGTAACAGTTGATGTTACTTTTGCTGAATAAGAAAATTTCTTCACTCGTCCTTATCTTCAGGGGGAGATCTTATTCACAGAAGATAAGGATAAAGAATTCTTTCTTCTTAACATTCCAGCTCTTATCCAGCAACCAAACACTCTCATTCCAGCTCTAAACACTCCCATTTCGGCTCCTGTCTAGCAATCAAACATTCTCACTCAGACCTTGCCTGCTACCCAACCTGCCCAACTTGAAACAATGACCCCTATACAACCTGAAATTGAGCCTAGTACACCCAAATCATCAAGAGGAATTCAGGACACTACTCGTCCGTTACTGGTTTACTCAAGGAAAAAGGCACCAGTGCAAGTTCAATCATCTTCTTCTCCTATACGACCTGAGGTAACTGCTGAACCTACTTTGAATTCTAATACTACATATTTAGATGATTTTCCCATTGCTATTAGAAAGGGGACTAGAGCTTGTACAAAACATCCCTTGCACCTATTCATGTCTTACAAAAACTTGTCCCATAACCACAAAGCCTTTCTTACTAGCCTAAATTTTATTTCCATTCTTAAAACTGTATTCGAGGCATTAGAAGATGAGAATTGGAGAAATGTCATGAAGGTTGAAATGAAAGCTCTTGAAAAAAATAAGACATGGAACTTAGTGAAATTACCGGAAGGAAAGAAACTGGTGGGATGTCGCTGGGTGTACACAGTGAAATTTAACTCAGATGGTTCTTTGGAGAGGTACAAAGCAAGATTGGTTGCTAAAGGGTACACTCAAATGTATGAGATACACTATCTTGAGACATTTGCCCATGTTGCAAAGATAAACACTGTAAGAGTGTTGTTGTTACTAGCTGCCAACCGAGGCTGGAAATTACAGCAATTTGACATCAAAAATACCTTTTTACACGGTGACCTTGAAGAGGAAATCTATATGGATGTTCCTCCAGGATTCGGTCCAAATACAGGACAAGCAGTTTGCAGACTAAAAAAGGCTTTATATGGACTAAAACAGTCTCCGAGGGCTTGGTTTGGAAGATTTACCCAAGTGATGCTCAAGTTGAGATATAAATAGAGTTAAGGAGATCATACTCTGTTCGTAAAACATTCATCTTCAGGGGGAATGACTGCTTTATTAGTCTATGTTGAAGATATTATTGTGACTGGTGATGATCTAGAAGGAATGGAGAAGTTAAAAAAATGCCTAGTAAAAGAATTCGAAGTCAAAGAGCTAGGTAAGTTAAAATATTTCCTTGGTATTGAAGTGGCACACTCTCGGGAAGGAATATTCATATCTCAACAAAAATACATAGTTGATTTGTTGACAGAAACAAGCAAGTTGGGCTGTAAACCAGCAAAGACACCCATAGAGGTGAACCACAGGCTCAGAGATGTATTAGAAGATACAACAGTTGATAGAAGGTCATATCAAAAACTTGTGGGGAAGCTTATTTACTTGTCCCATATCAGACCAGATATTGCCTATGCAGTAGGTGTTGTAAGTCAGTTTATGCACAATTCTAAGGAATCACATCTTATTGCTGTATATCAGATTCTACAGTACTTAAAAGGCACGCCAGGCAAATGAATCTTATTTAAAAAAGGAGAAAATTTAACCCTTGAAGCCTATACCGATGCAGATTATGCAGGATCTATGGTTGATAGAAGATCAACCTCTGGTTACTGCACTTTCCTAGGAGGCAACCTTGTGACTTGGAGGAGTAAAAAACAAAACGTTGTGGCTAGATCTAGTGCAGAAGCTGAATTTAGGGCAATGGCTCTTGGAGTTTGTGAGTTGTTATGGCTAAAGATTATATTGGAAGACTTGAAGATCAAATGGGAAGGTCCAATGAAGTTGTATTGCGATAATAAGTCTGCTATCAATATCGCACATAATCCAGTTCAACATGATCGAGCACGTTGAGGTGGACAGACATTTCATAAAGGAAAAACTGGACAGTGGCTTAATTTGCACTCCATTTGTGTCTACTGATGAACAACTAGCAGATAAACTTACCAAAGGATTGTCTGGGAAGTTGTTTCAGAAATTAGTAAGCAAGCTGAGAATGGATGATATCCACTTCCCAGCTTGAGGGGGAGTGTCAGATTTCAGAATATTTGAGTATATCAAACATGATTCTAAAAATATTCTATCCCTAACTTTAAGGCTGTACAGTATCCCTACAATTATTCTATTTACTAGCGTAAAGTTATCTTAGTTAGGCTAACTATGTGTATAAATATGTATGTAACCTCTTGTGGAAAATATAATAGAAAATATCCTGTTTTTTACAACTTCCAATGGATTGTTTTCTTCAAAAGTGTGTTATCAGTGTTTTAGGTTTTTGGTCCAGTTTGTGCAGGATTGGTCATTACACAATCCCTAAAGAGATGAATGAAGTCTGCAATTGGCTTACAGCAAGGTTGAGGCTCGAGGGATAACACTAAATATAGCCAAGAGTCGAGAAGCAATAGAGGTAAAAAGAGAGAAAACTGCATATGTTACAAGTAGGTAGTAAACAAAATGGATTGTTAGGGTATATGGTATACTTGGATCTAGATATATTTCACTACTTGGGGCTACCTTTGTAGAAATAAGAGATCAATAGAGTTTCTTGGAATTAAAGTTGCAGTTTCAAACTGTATTAGCTTTTTTATAGTACAACATCAATATCAATGTACATCGCCTTAGGTACTTTTTTATTTGTTTACTTTTGTACATTGAGTTGAATGTTAGTGGTATACATTTCAGCTAAATGTTAGTGTATTTTGATTGTTGGATCGATTTTTGTAATGAATATTCAATCTTTATTTTAATTTTAATTTTATATTTTTTTAGTTGTATTTAAAGCAAAATTCCTATCATTATTCACTTTAAATATTTATAAAAATATATTAATATTGAAATAATAAAAAATAGAAAAAAAATTACATTATACGTGTCTATCGCAAGTTATCTTAGACGGGTTTATCCTAACCTTTTTTAAAGGTTATCTTAGACACGATTTATCTCAACTTTTTTAAATTTATCTTAACATTTCTCAAAACCAAATCTTGGATTCAAAGACAACAACCCCTCCCTCCCCACTTATAAACTGTAAAAATGAACAAAAATTTTAACAGAAATGACCAGTTTGCTTTTGGATCTAACCTACAGGGATTAATTTATCCATTTTTCTTGTGGCACGTAAAATGCAATTCGACTACTTTTACTTAGTAAACATTGGCATAAATCGAAAGTGCACAAAAGATGACGTGAAGCCATCATGAGACAAGGGGACAAAGCATTTCCTTTTGCTAAATTCGATGTTAACATATTATAGATAAGACCAAGTCTATACTTGTACAACGTGCAAAAAAGTCACTCAACATACATTATTAGGAAACAAAAATCGCCTACTTCACAGGAGAAAAAAACTGCAATCTCTTTTATCGACTTGGGAATCTGGAATTTTCAATCTTGGTCACATACAAAACAACGACCACAAAAATTGAAGGGAAGATTTCAAAATTTTAGCAAGCTTCAACAGAAGAACAATTCCTTACCGAAGCAATCACCAGAAGCAATATACCTTCATCTACATGGACCTTCAGCCCACCACTCCCCACTACCTGTACTAGCACATATTTTGCAGTACACTTGTAACTATAAGCAATTAATGTATAAGACTAAAGTAGGCAAAAAAGTTAACATCAAAAGGTTCTTATACAAGATGCAAGAAAAGCAAATAGATGAACATAAACTAAAACAGGTATTATGTTTTAAGCATAACTCGTCAATACTACCAACAGTTCACAAGTTTGATTACTCTAACAGAGGATGTAAAACTTATTTAGGAGAAGAAGACTTCAACACTGATAAAAGATTAGCAGTACTCATGGTGAGCACAAGAATTGGTCAATGAATTACCTGACAACAAGAAATCTCCTAATATAATTAGTGATTTGAAGTAATCATCACCATCATTCTGTGATTCTACGCTTTTTGGACATTTTAATATGATTATCCCCAAGCCATTCTCTATCTCTACTCTTCATAGAACTCCTATAGGATTATACAACATTTAAATTAAAACTTTCGCAAGTTGAAATACAGAAAGGTTGCTATATAAAACTTTTGAGTTTACTAAAAGACCTATCAAATTCTGAATCTTCCTCCAAATGTCTATCCAACCAACGAATGCTTCCTGCGTGAGTTGATATCAGAGATCCAATGATATGAAGTATTTCCTCATCAAAACTGCAATAAAAGAATCAGTGTAAAAAACCATGTGATGAACATGTCATTAACCACCGCACATTCCCTTTCTCCGAGGGAAAAATAAAAACACAAGAAATCAGAACTTCAAATAAGTTGTAAATCTCCAATACATATCAACTTGACTTGATGAACCACAATGAAGCATTATTGAGTGGAAAAGCATGCAGAACCGAGGGATAAAGAAGCAACAAGATTATATGATCCACTGGTTCGTAATGGATTAAAATTTAAACAAAGGAAATCACAAAAGTACGGAGGCAAGATATCAATAGGCATAATGAAAATCTAGATTATAAATATATATATTATCGGCAAATAAACTTCTCCGCAATCTCAATTTACAATTTTAGATGGTAGAAGAAAATAACCCTAGTAACCATAAAGAATACCATTTCTCTCCAGCTTACAATTAACAGGATGGTAACCAGAACAGTACAACAATGAAAAAATATTCCATTCCTAAAATTAAAAGGATAGTTTCTTTTGAAAGGAAATTGTCACCTCTTGACTAAAAATCGGATCATGGTTCCAACCTTTATGACAAGTCGCTTGTGAGATTTGCTGGCAAATAGTTCCTCTTTGTCTTTCTATGATACAATAAGACACTAAAGTTACTACAGTAATACATGTAGTCTCTTCCATATACACATACCCAACACACAAAGAAAATAAAAAAATTAAGAACAAGGTAGAAAATTGTTACGGTTCTATATTTAAATTCTCCATGAATGTTTTCAGCTGTTATGATGGCAGACGAGAAACCGAGAACAATAACATGAATAGATTCTTGAGAAAGCTTCACTACCTTCCCCTCTGAATGTGGCAAAGAAAATTAGTTTAGACAACATCTTAGGCATGCAGATCCATAAATACATACCGGCAGTGTGATATCCACTACAAGAAAAAAAAAAAAAAAAAAAACTAAATAAATAACCTGAAATATCATGAAAAAATGGTACCTAAGAGCATATCTGGCTTTGGTGAAAAAAGTAGGAGATTTGCTTTTAGTCTAAGACCAAAATAAGGATGAACACCAGAAAGAATTTTCGCCTGTTTATCCAGAATATTGACATCATAGGCCAATAAAACACCATCAAATGTTTCATTAAACCTGCAAGAACAGAATCACTTCATATTATAACAGGACAAAAGGAAGCAAATATTCGCACATCATTTCATTCTTATAATCAGCATTACAAGTGAAGTGCATCATTACAAAACCTATTGATTTAGTATTGATCCCAACGGAGTCAAAAGAATCACGCTACTAGATCCAGACATTGCAGTTAAATTCAGCCTGTTTAAAAGCTTATATTCTCAACAGTAATAAACTTCTCCATTTGTTTAAAAAGAGCCACAGTATCATTAGCTTCATCATCAGAAGTTAAATTTTCAGCTAAACTAGAAAACAGACCAAACTAAATTAAGGTATACTTTATTTAAATCAAAAGCAATATCAACACAAAACAGCTTTTGGTGAAGAAAAAATAATAAACAAAAACAGGAGTTTTGAGTTATATGAAAAATTAAATTTAAGTGAAAGTAAAAGAACTAACTTGAATAGCAAAGAGCCAAGCTCACGGAGAATCGACTGAGACACGTTCCTACTCTTTGATGGGTGTAAATACATCAACAAATTAGCATCTGCTACGCTTAATCCTTCCATTTGAAGCTGCAATAAATATCCAAAATTAATAGCAAGTCAGAGTTTCAAATAGCGGTGATGCAGCCGCTAATTCACAGTGTCGACCGCAAATCCGCTATTGACACTAAACTGATAGCTTTAAAAAAAATTCTCCTTCTCAACGAAGTAAACAGACGGAATAACGAGCAGTAGGATAGAAAACCAAAAATAAAATATAGCAGCAGAGACAGAGATCAGATAATTAAAAATCTCTTTACATAAAATCTTCAAATTAGGTTTACATTCGCAAATAGGCCGCTGGAATCTTCTCCTTCAAATCGGAGTTCTGGAGGGGATTTCAAGGCTGAAATTGGCAGCCTTCGAGTCTTGGTTGTAAATCGGACCTCTACGCTTCGTCGGTCACCGTTTCTAGTAGAATAGTGGTGTTCGAGGGGAGGTTTGAATCGGCCGAATATGCGAGTTAAGAGAACTTCAAATTTTTTTTTTTCTGTCTGTTTGTAAAATGGCAAAATAAGTTTATGACAAAATAAGTAATATTATCCTTATTAACAAATTTTTACTTTTGTCATTATTATTATTGTACTATTTTATATATTACTTATTTATTTATCGGTTTACTATTAAGTTTCTTTTTTTATTTATTCTTATTATTCTTATTTATTTTCATTTTTATCTTTTTATTATTTTTACTTATTATTTTCCTTTTAAGTTACATAGCTTGTTTGTTTTATTTCTTTTATTTTTTTATTTTTGTCATTCATACTGCTCATTTATTATTATTCCGTTATGCTTGTTAATATCATGATTTATTTCTTTTTGTTTTTACAAATTTGTGTTTTATTATTCTTTACCTGACAAAAATAATTCTTTCATAAAAATAATATTTCGTATTTGAAAATTTGAAAAAATCGTGCCCTAACTTACTGGGTTTTGACTTTTTTCATTTAACCTAAATAACAAAATGTTCTTTTAAAATTACAATACGAGTTTTGAATAAAATGCTTATTCTCGGAGATTCGAGGTGTTGTGCCCTAACTTACTGGATATGACATCTTGTTACCTCGAGATAAGATTTTCTTTTGTAAATAAAGGCAATATTCAGTATTTAGAAGTTCAAGAAATCGTGTCCTAACTTACTGGGTTTCGATTTTTCTCGTCTACCCTAAATAACTGAATATCCTTTTTAAAAACGTTAAAATACACGAATTTTAAATAAAAGGCAAGCTCGTTCTCAAAGGTTCAGGATATCGTGTCCTAACGTACTGGATGTGACATTTTATTACTTTGAGACAAGATGGTCTTTAACATTCATTTCAATCTATTCAAGTGTTTTTTTAAAAAGGATCGTATTTTAAATTCTTTCAAGTTTTCAAAATTTCGACACTAAGACACAAATTAATCAACTAGGTACCAATTTTGGGCGTATCGAAGGTGCTAATCCTTCCTCGTATGTAATCGACTCCCAGACCTATTTTTCTGGTTTTCGTAGATCAAAATCCTTGTTTTGATAAATCAAACTGTTTATTAAAATAATCACTTTTCGAGGTGACCCGATCCCACCTCAGCAAAAAATGGATTGGTGGCAACTCTCAAGTTTTTCGTTTTTATTTTCAAAATCCAAGTCGACCGCCGTTTTTTCAAAAAATGTAGAATCGAGGTATCAAGAAGCAGCAAGATTATATAATCCACTGGTTCGTAATGGATTAAAAATTAAACAAAGGAAATCACAAACGTACGGAGGCAAGATATCAATAGGTATAATGAAAATCTAGATTATAAATATATATATTATCAATAAGCAGGGCAAATAAACTTCTCCACAATCTCAATTTACAATTTTAGATGGTAGAAGAAAATAACCCTAGTAACCATAAAGAATACCATTTCTCTCCAGCTTACAATTAACTATTGATGGTAACCAGAACAGTACAACAATGAAAAACATATTCCATTCCTAAAATTAAAAGGATAGTTTCTTTTGAAAGGAAATTGTCACCTCTTGACTAAAAATCGGATCATGGTTCCAACCTTTATGACATGTCGCTCGAGTTATATGAAAAATTAAATTTAAGTGAAAGTAAAAGAACTAACTTGAATATCAAAGAGCCAAGCTCACGGAGAATCGACTGAGACACGTTCCTACTCTTTGATGGGTGTAAATACATCAACAAATTAGCATCTGCTACGCTTAATCCTTCCATTTGAAGCTGCAATAAATATCCAAAATTAATAGCAAGTCAGAGTTTCAAATAGCGGTGATGCAGCCGCTAATTCACAGTGTCGACCGCAAATCCGTTATTGACACTAAACTGATAGCTTTAAAAAAATTCTCCTTCTCAACGAAGTAAACAGACGGAATAACGAGCAGTAGGATAGAAAACCAAAAATAAAATATAGCAGCAGAGACAGAGATCAGATAATTAAAAATCTCTTTACATAAAATCTTCAAATTAGGTTTACATTCGCAAATAGGCCGCTAGAATCTTCTCCTTCAAATCGGAGTTCTGGAGGGGATTTCAAGGCTGAAATTGGCAGCCTTCGAGTCTTGGTTGTAAATCGGACCTCTACGCTTCGTCGGTCACCGTTTCTAGTAGAATAGTGGTGTTCGAGGGGAGGTTTGAATCGGCCGAATATGCGAGTTAAGAGAACTTCAAATAGCGGTGATGCAATAAATATCCAAAATTAATAGCAAGTCTGAGTTTCAAATAGCGGTGATGCAGCCGCTAATTCGCAGTGGCGACATCAAATCCACTATTGCCACTAAACAGATAGCTTTAACAAAAAATTCTTCTTCTCAATGATGTAAACAGACGGAATAACGAGCAGTAGAATAGAAAACAAAAAATAAAATATAGCAGCAGAGACAGAGATCAGATAATTAAAAATTTTTGTACTCAAAATCTTCAAATTAGGTTTAGGGTTTGAAAAACTACCTTAATAAATTTCACTTTTATATCTTGTGTGCTTCTGTCTTTCATGTTTTGCACGCATAGTGAAATTGTGACAAACAAATATTAGCTCATTGATTGTCTAAGTTCAAACTGTTGATAAGTGGCACTGTAAGAACATTTACATTGCAAGAAAAACAACTTACATTAGTAGATAATTTAAACTAGTCCGTGATCCCATAAAAGAATCAAAGTGAGCGTTTGATTCAAACACTTAGAAGGATTATTATGTTGTCTACAATTCCAATTAGAGAGATGGCTAGTCTAGGATATCGGAGCAGTTGACTCCACGGATGAACGTAAGTGTATTCATTGAAAGAATGATATATTGGACTGGACCCGAGATGAATTAATTCTGAACCCGTTTGTGAATTAATTCATTTGTGATATTCATGGTGTGGTTTACCTAATTCTTGAGTTAGTCACTGACTATGCGTATGTAACTCATGTGCTTTGATATAAGTGGAGGCTTATACTCTAAAGAATATCAAGCCCACAGCCAGTTTGTTGGGTACATGACTTGTGTATGGCATGACTTTACTAGCAACAATGAAATTCATAGCTCAATTAAAGAGTTTACGATATCTTCTCATTGGTATTGTGTGGATTGATAAATATGGAATGTGACCACGAGTTGCTTATTCTCGAACATAATATTTATCACAATCATTTGTTGATAGTGATCATATTAATAATTAAGAAGACACAATAGTGATAATGAGATAAAATAGTATTATATTGAGTGAACGTATTTAACTCAAAGTAATCAATGATATCATATAAGGCTAACACACTCATGACGAGGTCATTGGACAAAGTAATTGGATGAAATACTTTAATAATGAATTTTCAATCATGGTACTTTTTGTGTATTGATTCCATGATTAAGTAAATTGTGAATTATCGGAATGATGCTTCTGGATATAATTACAATTACTAGAGCCTAATTGTATGTGTTTGATTGGTCTCTTCGCTAGCTTAACAAAAGCTCCATTGGACTGTATTTAAATCAGAAGAAAATTTTACAACTTTAGAAATAATTTAATTGAGTTGATTTATACGATGTGGAATTAAATTAGGCAATCGTGAGAATTGTTCAACAAGAAAATTTGATTAAAGAATTTTCCTGAAACATTAATTTGGAAAATCTAAATGATTTTTGGGGAAATTAATTTTGATCAAGTAAAATTAAATTAATGAAATTAATTAAGATTAATATGATATTTTTAGAAATTAATTTTCAAGTTAGACAATTGACCCAATGGGTAATTGAACTTGAAAATTGGACCTGAGATAAAAAATTAGGCTCAAGAACCCAAAACCTAGGCTGAGACCTAAAAATTGGTTGAATCGGGTCTGGTATGTAAAACTAGATTGACGGTGCAATTGGTGGCAAGACCGAACCGGTCGGGTCGTCATCGTCCTAGATTGAACTGATAACTGTCGAACCGGCTCGGGGTGTCGTAAGGGTGTCGCACTTGCGATAGCACCATCAGATACGACAGTGTCGGCGGTATTCCAGTGGCCGGCGGATGGTCGATGACGGTGGTTCTTTAGTAGTTGAGTAGTGGAATAATTATACTCCTCTCGGGACTCTACTGTATAATTTGATTTCAGATTAACTATTCCAAAATTAATATTATTTTAATAAGTTTAATTTAATACATATCTTTGTAGCATTAATATTAGATTAAATTTAATATTAAAGTGATTAAGTTTAATTTATAGTTGAATTCTCTAAACTCTCCCTATATAAAGAGAGACATGAGTTATTATTTTTCACATACTTGAATTCAAGAGAAAGTTGTAAAGAGAAAATTCTCTGAAGAAATTGTTTCAAAAGATTTCTAGCGATATTTTTTATTTACAACTTGGTCCAAAAGTTTAGAGAAATTACAAAATTACCCAATATTGGGTAATTTTTATGAAAATTTTTCTAATTTGAAATGAGCCCACACTCAATAGACGTAAGCTTGAGGATAGCGGAGAAGACTACTCGGTCAAAGCATTCATTCTAGACGAATCGAAATGTACAGTTTTGATTAAGTGCTTATTACTTTAGATATCATATCCAAGTTCTTGTTTTGAAGAAAAAAATTAAAACTTTGGTTTCTCCTTAAACATATTTTCTGTTGCGTTTTACAAACACGTTTGTTCCAACATGATATAGATTTATGATTTTTTAGTTAAATATGCCATAGTGATAAGTAAAAGAAACTTATATATCATGGTATGTTTAAGTTACATGTAGCATTTGATAATATTGGACATTGTTATAAGCTTACCTTATTGATGCTTAAATGCCTTGTACTAGCCAAAATTATGTCAAACTAAGGTTTGCCTTCATGCTTAAATAAGAACAAGGTAAGTATAGTATCTTCCAATTGAACTTACTAAGCATTTTATATACTTACTCTAGTTATTTTCTTCCCTTGTAAATCGTCACCTTGTAGAACTCTCAAATCGAATTGAAGCTCACACTATCATCAAATCGGTAGAGTTATGCTCATTTTTGTTTCAATGTTTTGGCATGTATATAAGATCAATATATCATTTGAATTGTTAACATAATGTATGTATCAAGGATGTAGTTTTGGTAATGTTATGTGTGCATTTGCTAGTTTGTCATTTGGCTAAGTTGATCTTTAATTTGATTATGATGAATGCCAATTGTACTTATGGACCTAGATTATTCAAAGTTAAATACATTAAGTTGTTAAATGAAGCATATAATCATGTAATGATAGAATTAGGACTTGGAATGTTGAAGTTGAATAGACGTTTAAGTCTTGTAAATAATGAATTGTAAAATGTGGTAGTTGGTGATTTGGTCTAGTTAGTTAATGATGTGTTTTGTTTAAATTGGTTAATTGATGTGAATTTGAAGTTAACAAGCTTAAATGAAAGTTCAAATATGTTTGGTTAATGACTTGAAATATGCAACAATTTGAAAGTTTCTAGAATAGGGCAACGTTACGACTTTGAGTCCCTGACGTCGAGACATGGTCCGACAGTAAGTGACGTCGTTGTCAAATCCAGTGCCCAGAGTGGCATACATTCATTTGTAAACTTGTAATTTTTTCGAACATATTGGTTAATAAAACAAATTCATTGATTACATGTCCTTAGTCTAATTGGAAATGAGCAAATCGATTAAAAGACTAATATGTCGTTTATCAAGTCCAATTGGGGAGATTCCTTATCTTGGACATCGGAGTGAATGACTCTTAAAAGATAAAGACATAAATATCTGATTGGATTGACTGTACATCGGACAGGACCTAAGTAGAATAGATCCTGAATCCGTTTATGGATTTATTCACTTGTGATGTTGTGATAGCCCGAAATAGGGCCTAATCGGAATAGTGGTTTCGTAACCACAAATCCGAAGTGAAATAGTTTAATTTTATAAATTTTTATTAGTTACTGATTGATTGAAATATTGTGTGAAAATATGGATAGGAAATTTTAATGCTTTAGTGCTTAATTGAATTTTTAGGACTAAATTGAGAAAAATGCAAAGTGTGTCTAATTAGTGATTAAATGACTTAATTGAATTATTGCATGAAATTGGAAGTGTTTATGTGGCAATTAGACCATAAATTAGTGTTATGGACAAAAAAGGGTATTTCTAGAAAAATATCTAAGTAATGGGTCAAGGGCATTTTTGTCCAAATTGGGTAAAAGACAAAATAAAGAGAAAATAAGTGTCCATCTTCTTCAAAAAAATCAGAAGCTTGCTGCCGAAAGTTTCAGGTTACCATAGTTAAGGGTTTTGATTTTCCTAAGCTCAATTGTAAGTGATTTCTTGCCCCGTTTTTAATTATTTTCGTATTTTTATGCTTATTGAAGCTTGAATTTCATGTTTCTACCATTTAATTTAAATGAAATTAAAGTTTAAAAATTGACCCATTCATGATATAATTGTAAATTGATTAGTGATGTTAGATAATGAATGTTTGAAGTGTTAATTACAAGTTTTACTAGATGAATTTCAATGAAAAATGTTGAAAAAGGGCTAAATTGTGAAAGATGGTAAAGTGTGCATAAAGTTGTGATTTTGTGAAATTGAGGCCCGTTATGAGCATGAAACATGATTTAGTGAAGTTTGAAATTTAAGAATTTAGAGAATTTTTATTTTACGAGCTTAGGGACAAAAGTGGAATTTTGAAAAGTTATGGGGAAAAATGTAAATGTGTCAAAATGTTGTGTATGAATTGTATTTGAATGGAATATTGATAAAATGTATTAAATTGTGTTAATATAGATCAAGAAAGAAGAAATAGTGCAAGCGATCGGGGAAAAGAGAAAGTTATCGACTAAATTACAAAATAGTCGTTTGGCATCCGAGGTAAGTTATATGTAAGTAATAGTTATATTTGTATAAATTGTGAATTATATTTGATATGTGAATTAATATTGAATGTGGAAGGAAAGTTGTTCATGAATTATTCAAGTGATAAAGTGTTGAAAATAAAGTGTTAAGTGTAAATTCCCGGTTGAACTTAGGAATAGAATTGGATACAAGTGACATGTCACTAGAGACCAGTGTTACAGTGTTACAGTGAGTCCCGGGTGCTGGGTGATCTAGCATGTGTTGCAGACACCTGACAGCTTGTGTGAGCAGACCCGTGGACATTTCCAGTGTTATTGATCAGTGGTAGCTTCGGCTACATTTCAGTGGTAGCTTTGGCTACATCCAGTGGTAGCTTCGGCTACATATCAGTGGTAGCTTCGGCTACATATCAGTGTGGCACTTATGTGCTAAATCTCTACGTATCCGTGTATATTCCAAGTGTTCAACGGGATTAATAATGAATTAAAGTGAATATGAAATGTTAAGTGTGAAAATGTATATGCAAGTGAATTGGTAAGATTGTGTATGTGTAAGTGATTGAAATTGCTAAGAAATGTTTTGATTAGTTATATGTTAAAAGTGTTAATTATTAATTGAGTAATTATTGTTTACATGTAACTTACTAAGCTATTTATAGCTTACACATCTCTTTCTTTCCTTTGTTTTATAGTGATTTGAACTTGATCGAATAGTGGACCGTCGGAGCTCGTATCACACTATCATAACCATCTCGGTATTATGTGCTTTTCAAAATGTTTAAACTATGGCATGTATAGAGTCTTAATCATTTTGAGCATGTCCAAATGATATGGCTAATGTTAGCTATTGAAGTAGTTATTAATGAATATGTTTTGGAGTTATGTATGTTTAAATGGTAACTAATTCAAAGAAGCAGTTTCTTTGACAGCAGCAGTGACGTGAATGTGAAAAATCACCATAAATAGTAGAAATGGAATTAGAGGGTGAATGATATATATAATTAAAGCTTATCAAGTCTATTTTTACATGAAAGAAACGGTGTAGGTAAAGGAATTTTATATTTTGAGATATTTAAATTTTAGTGAGACAGGGTCAGAATGGTTTTTGAAGTCCCCTATTCTAACTTTAGAAAATCATTATAAATTGTACAGAAATAATTATAGGTCATAATTTATATGTTTAGATTCCTTAGTGAGTCTATTTTCAAAATAAATTAATGGTAACCTTATATGAATTCTGTACAATTAGATATTTGATTTTAGCGCCAAGAGGTCAGATCTGTCGAGCTGTGAAACAGGGGATACTTTAATGAATAAACTGTACTAATGTGCTAAGTCAAAAATTCTGAAATTTTATGGTAAGAAGGAATATGAGTCTAGTTTCACGGAAAATTTACGGATTTAAATTTTGAGTTTCGTAACTCAAGTTATAATTAAATTAGTGACAGTTGCGCAGGTGGACAGTGTTGTTATGAACAGTGAATTTAATTTTAAAAGCAAATTTTTATGCTCCGAATCGGTAAGTTAAATTGGATGACATCTCGTACTCGATTCCGGATACGGTCTCGGGTAAGGGGTGTTACATTTAGTGGTATCATAGCTACGGTTTAGTCGATTCTCGGACTAACGTAGCGAGTGTAATAGACTATCTATACATGCCATAATTGAATAATGATAGTGTGACGACTCCTGACATCTTAAAATGTTTTTTTATAGTAATGGATTCTAACCGTGATACAGCTGATGATGCTCAAAGTAATGTGCCTGTTGAAAGTCGATTCGAGACTCAGGGTCAAGGAGATGAGGCTCGAGAAGCTTTTCTCCAAATGATGAACAATTGGTACACTGAGTTTGTTAGAACTAATCCTAATGCTCAACCTCCTCCGCCCCCTCCTATTCCTCAAGCTGTTCCCATAGCTCCTCAACAAACTGAAGTGTTAAAATTGTCAAAGCCTCCAGTGGACAAAATTCGAAAGTATGGAGCCGAAGAGTTCCGAGCTAATGTAAATGATGATCCTGAAAGAGCAGAGTTCTGGCTTGATAATACTATCAGAGTGTTGGATGAATTATCTTGTACTCCAGAAGAAAGTCTCAAATGTGCTATCTCATTGCTGAGGGATTCGGCTTATAATTGGTGGAAAACTTTAGTGTCAGTAGTGCCTAAAGAGAAAGTTACATGGGACTTCTTTCAAGAAGAATTCCGGAAGAAGTATGTGAGTCAGCGTTTCATTGATCAAAAGAGAAAAGAGTTTCTTGAATTGAAACAAGGGCGCATGACGGTAGCCGAATATGAGCGAGAATTTGTCAAATTAAGCAAGTATGCCCAAGAGTGTGTATCTAATGAAGCTACATTGTGTAAAAGGTTTGAAGATGGATTAAACGAGGATATCCGATTGCTAGTGGGAATTCTTGAAATTAAAAAGTTAGTGGTACTAGTTGAAAGAGCTATCAAGGCTGAAGAATTGAGCAAAGAGAAAGAAAGGTGGAAAGTGAAGCAAGAGATGAAAGAAAAAGATCAATGGGCAAGCCATTTCAGTCTCAAGCGAAGAAGTTTAAAGAAATGAATACTCGATCGAATGTTTCTAGTGTGAATTTTCAAAGAGATCGAGGAAGACAATATTCAGGTTCTAAAGCTCAGGCAACTTCTATGGCAAGTACAGGTAGTGTTAAACCTACTAGACCGGAATGTCAACATTGTGGAAAACGACATTTGGGGGAATGTTATTTAATCAGCCGAGCTTGTTTTAAATGTGGATCTCAAGATCATTTTGTGAAAGATTGTCCGGAAAGAGAAGAGATAGAAAAGTTTCAGAATGTGAGATCGAGCAGTGTGACTACTAGAGGAAGACCACAGAGAAATGTGGGGATTGGAACTAGTGGTAGAGGCGTAACAAAAGACACGACTGGAAGATTTGAAGTGGGAGCTCCAGCAAAAGCTTATGCCATCCGAGCTAGAGAGGAAGCATCTTCTCCTGATGTGATCACTGGTATATTTTCTCTTTACGACACTAATGTTCTTGCATTGATTGATCCTGGTTCTACTCACTCGTATGTATGCATGAATTTAGTGTCTGATAAGAATTTGTGTGTTGAATTGACTGAGTATGTGGTTAAAGTGTCGAATCCTTTAGGCAAGCATATGATAGTTGATAAAATATGCAAAAATTGTCCTTTGATTATACAAGGTCAGTGTTTCCCTGCCAACTTAATGTTGTTGCCATTTGATGAATTTGATATTATTTTGGGAATGGATTGGTTGACATTACATAAGGCCAAGATAGATTGCAGTCAGAAAATTCTTGAGTTGAAGTGTGGTAGTGGTACAGTTCTTCGGGTTGAAACAGATAAGTCAAATGTGATGCCAATTGTGATTTCTGCCATGTCTGCTCAGAAATGTTTGAAAAATGGTTGTGAAGCATATCTTGCTTATGTGTTGAACACAAAAGTGTCTGAAATAAAGATCGAATCAGTGCCAGTGGTATGTGAATATGTAGATGTGTTCCCAGAAGAGTTGCCAGGTTTGCCTCCGACTAGAGAAGTAGAGTTTGGTATTGAAGTAATGCCAGGTACTGCTCCAATATCGATTGCTCCCTACAGAATGGCACCAACTGAATTAAAAGAATTAAAAGTGCAATTACAAGAGCTGACAGATAAAGGATTTGTTAGACCAAGTTACTCTCCGTGGGGTGCTCCCGTGCTATTTGCGAAGAAAAAGGATGGGACATTGAGATTGTGTATTGATTATCGTCAACTTAACAAAGTGACAGTGAAGAATAAGTATCCATTACCCCGAATAGATGACTTGTTTGATCAGTTAAAGGATGCCACAGTGTTTTCCAAAATTGATTTGAGATCCGGATATTATCAATTGAGGGTTAAAGAGTCAGATGTGCCAAAGACTGCTTTCAGAACCCGATATGGCCACTATGAATTTCTTGTAATGCCTTTTGGTCTGACTAATGCTCCAGCTATTTTTATGGATTTGATGAATCGAATTTTCCGGCCCTATTTGGATAAATTTGTTGTGGTGTTTATAGATGATATTCTTATTTATTCCCGAAGTGAAGCCGAGCATGCTGAACATTTAAGAATTGTGCTACGAACGCTGCGAGAAAAGAAATTGTTTGCTAAATTTAGCAAGAGTGAATCTTGGCTTAGTGAAGTTGGATTTTTGGGGCATATTGTCTCGGGAGATGGCATTCGAGTGGATCCGAATAAGATATCGGCAATAGTTGAGTGGAAGCCTCCAAGAAATGTATCTGAAGTTAGGAGTTTTCTGGGCTTAGCTGGATATTATCGTCGATTTGTAGAAGGTTTTTCGATGATAGCTTCACCGATGACAAAATTGTTGCAAAAAGATGTTAAGTTCGAATGGACCGAGGAGTGTCAACAAAGTTTTGAGAAATTAAAGAAGTGTTTAACTGAGGCACCAGTGTTAGTGCAACCTGAGTCAGGAAAGGAATTTGTTGTTTATAGTGGCGCGTCACTAAATGGGCTTGGATGTGTATTGATGTAAGAAGGAAAGGTGATAGCGTATGCTTCTCGACAATTGAAACCGCATGAATGAAATTATCCTACCCATGATTTAGAGTTGGCTGCTATTGTCTTTGCTTTGAAGATTTGGCGTCATTATTTATATGGTGAGAAATGTCGTGTTTTTACAGATCATAAAAGTTTGAAATATGTTATGACACAAAAAGATCTGAATTTGCGGCAAAGAAGATGGTTGGAATTGTTGAAAGATTATGAACTTGTGATAGATTATCATCCGGGAAAAGCTAATATAGTTGCTGATGCTTTAAGCATAAAGTCTCTCTTTGCTTTGAGAGCTTTGAATACGAGATTAACATTGACTGAAGATGGATCATTGTTTGCAGAGTTAAAAGCTAGACCATTGTTTCTTCAAGAAATTTGTGAGGCTCAGAAAGTGGATAATGAATTGCAAAGAAGAAAGACTCAGTGTGCAGTGGACAATAATTCTGATTTTCAGATTGATTCAGATGGATGTTTAATGTTTCGTGATAGAATATGTGTTCCGAAAAATGTTGATTTAATTCAGAAAATTTTGCAAGAAGCACATGATAGTCATTTGGCAGTTCACCTCGGTAGTGTAAAAATGTACAATGATTTGAAGAAATTTTATTGGTGGTCGGGTATGAAACGGGATATCTCCGAGTATGTGACAAAGTGTTTAGTGTGCCAACAAGTAAAAGCTGAACACCAAGTACCTTCAGGATTACTTCAACCTATTATGGTGCCCGAGTGGAAATGGGATAGAATTACTATGGATTTTGTTTCTGGATTGCCATTGTCACCGAAAAAGAAAGACTCAATTTGGGTTATAGTTGATCGATTGACTAAGTCGGCTCATTTCATTCCTGTGCGAATGAGTTTTTCACTTGACAAGTTAGCTGAATTGTATATTGCTGAGATAGTCCGATTACATGGTGTACCTATGTCTATTATATCTGATAGAGATCCACGATTTACTTCAAGGTTTTGGAAGAAATTACAAGAGGCATTGGGTACTAAATTGAATTTTAGTACAGCATTCCATCCCCAAACCGATGGACAGTCTGAAAGAGTAATTCAAATACTCGAAGACATGTTGAGATGTTGTGTATTGGAATTTGAAGGTAATTGGGAAAGATATTTACCTTTGGTGGAATTTGCTTATAATAATAGTTATCAGTCAAGCATAAAAATGGCACCTTATGAAGCGTTGTATGGACGAAAGTGTCGGACTCCATTATATTGGACTGAACTTAATGAAAATCAGTTACATGGAGTCGATTTGGTAAAAGAAACCGAAGAAAAAGTGAAGATAATCCGTGATTGTTTGAAAGCTGCATCGGATCGACAGAAGTCGTATGCGGACTTGAAAAGAAAAGAGATTGAGTTTCAAGTGGGAGATAAAGTATTTTTGAAAGTGTCTCCATGGAAGAAAATTTTGAGATTTGGCCGTAAAGGCAAATTAAGTCCAAGATTTATTGGTCCGTATGAAGTAATAAAAAGAATTGGTCCAGTGGCTTATCGATTGTCTTTACCACCGGAATTGGAAAGAATTCATAATGTGTTTCATGTTTCTATGTTGAGGCGATATCGATCGGACCCATCACATGTGATTTCACCGACTGAAGTGGAAATTCGATCGGATATGACATACGAAGAAGAACCGATTCGAATCTTGGCACGAGAAGTGAAACAGTTGAGAAACAAAGAAATTGCTTTAGTGAAAGTGTTATGGCAACGACATGGGGTGGAAGAGGCAACATGGGAAACCGAGGAGGCTATGAGGAAATAGTATCCCAACTTATTCACTGGTAAGATTTTCGAGGACGAAAATCCCTAAGGGGGAGAATTGTGATAGCCCGAAATAGGGCCTAATCGGAATAGTGGTTTCGTAACCACAAATCCGAAGTGAAATAGTTTAATTTTATAAATTTTATTAGTTACTGATTGATTGAAATGTTGTGTGAAAATATGGATAGGAAATTTTAATGCTTTAGTGCTTAATTGAATTTTTAGGACTAAATTGAGAAAAATACAAAGTGTGTCTAATTAGTGATTAAATGACTTAATTGAATTATTGCATGAAATTGGAAGTGTTTATGTGGCAATTAGACCATAAATTAGTGTTATGGACAAAAAGGGTATTTCTAGAAAAATATCTAAGTAATGGGTCAAGGGCATTTTTGTCCAAATTGGGTAAAAGACAAAATAAAGAGAAAATAAGTGTCCATCTTCTTCAAAAAAATCAGAAGCTTGCTGCCGAAAGTTTCAGGTTACCATAGTTAAGGGTTTTGATTTTCCTAAGCTCAATTGTAAGTGATTTCTTGCCCCGTTTTTAATTATTTTCGTATTTTTATGCTTATTGAAGCTTGAATTTCATGTTTCTACCATTTAATTTAAATGAAATTAAAGTTTAAAAATTGACCCATTCATGATATAATTGTAAATTGATTAGTGATGTTAGATAATGAATGTTTGAAGTGTTAATTACAAGTTTTACTAGATGAATTTCAATGAAAAATGTTGAAAAAGGGCTAAATTGTGAAAGATGGTAAAGTGTGCATAAAGTTGTGATTTTGTGAAATTGAGGCCCGTTATGAGCATGAAACATGATTTAGTGAAGTTTGAAATTTAAGAATTTAGAGAATTTTTATTTTTACGAGCTTAGGGACAAAAGTGGAATTTTTGAAAAGTTATGGGGAAAATGTAAATGTGTCAAAATGTTGTGTATGAATTGTATTTGAATGGAATATTGATAAAATGTATTAAATTGTGTTAATATAGATCAAGAAAGAAGAAATAGTGCAAGCGATCGGGGAAAAGAGAAAGTTATCGACTAAATTACAAAAATAGTCGTTTGGCATCCGAGGTAAGTTATATGTAAGTAATAGTTATATTTGTATAAATTGTGAATTATATTTGATATGTGAATTAATATTGAATGTGGAAGGAAAGTTGTTCATGAATTATTCAAGTGATAAAGTGTTGAAAATAAAGTGTTAAGTGTAAATTCCCGGTTGAACTTAGGAATAGAATTGGATACAAGTGACATGTCACTAGAGACCAGTGTTACAGTGTTACAGTGAGTCCCGGGTGCTGGGTGATCTAGCATGTGTTGCAGACACCTGACAGCTTGTGTGAGCAGACCCGTGGACATTTCCAGTGTTATTGATCAGTGGTAGCTTCGGCTACATTTCAGTGGTAGCTTCGGCTACATATCAGTGGTAGCTTTGGCTACATATCAGTGGTAGCTTCGGCTACATATCAGTGTGGCACTTATGTGCTAAATCTCTACGTATCCGTATATATTCCAAGTGTTCAACGGGATTAATAATGAATTAAAGTGAATATGAAATGTTAAGTGTGAAAATGTATATGCAAGTGAATTGGTAAGATTGTGTATGTGTAAGTGATTGAAATTGCTAAGAAATGTTTTGATTAGTTATATGTTAAAAGTGTTAATTATTAATTGAGTAATTATTGTTTACATGTAACTTACTAAACTATTTATAGCTTACACATCTCTTTCTTTCCTTTGTTTTATAGTGATTTGAACTTGATCGAATAGTGGACCGTCGGAGCTCGTATCACACTATCATAACCATCTCGGTATTATGTGCTTTTCAAAATGTTTAAACTATGGCATGTATAGAGTCTTAATCATTTTGAGCATGTCCAAATGATATGGCTAATGTTAGCTATTGAAGTAGTTATTAATGAATATGTTTTGGAGTTATGTATGTTTAAATGGTAACTAATTCAAAGAAGCAGTTTCTTTGACAGCAGCAGTGACGTGAATGTGAAAAATCACCATAAATAGTAGAAATGGAATTAGAGGGTGAATGATATATATAATTAAATCTTATCAAGTCTATTTTTACATGAAAGAAACGGTGTAGGTAAAGGAATTTTATATTTTGAGATATTTAAATTTTAGTGAGACAGGGTCAGAATGGTTTTTGAAGTCCCCTGTTCTAACTTTAGAAAATTATTATAAATTGTACAGAAATAATTATAGGTCATAATTTATATGTTTAGATTCCTTAGTGAGTTTATTTTCAAAATAAATTAATGGTAACCTTATATGAATTCTGTACAATTAGATATTTGATTTTTAGCGCCAAGAGGTCAGATCTGTCGAGCTGTGAAACAGGGGATACTTTAATGAATAAACTGTACTAATGTGCTAAGTCAAAAATTCTGAAAATTTTATGGTAAGAAGGAATATGAGTCTAGTTTCACGGAAAATTTACAGATTTAAATTTTGAGTTTCGTAACTCAATTTATAATTAAATTAGTGACAGTTGCGCAGGTGGACAGTGTTGTTATGAACAGTGAATTTAATTTTAAAAGCAAATTTTTATGCTCCGAATCGGTAAGTTAAATTGGATGACATCTCGTACTCGATTCCGGAGACGGTCTCGGGTAAGGGGTGTTACAGATGTTCGTAGTGTGGCATACCTAAATCTTAAGTGGATGGTAGACTATATACGCGTGACTTGTACACATTGATGTAAGTAAAAGCCTGAGTTCAAATAGATAAAGAACCGAAAGTTGGTGCGTTGGGTGTACGACTTTTGTAATATGTACCATCATTCACAACAGTGGAATTCATAGCCTAAAACATGGGTAAATGATATCATCTCATTGGCATTACATGGTTGACGAAAGGTAAACGTGGCTACGGGTCGTTCGTCTTTATGATGGATGACTTGATTACTATTTGGTAGTGATTGATTTTTCATGAAGGAAAATGTAGTGTTTACCATGAGATAAACTAGGATCATATTGGGAGAACAAGTATTATTCTAAAGAGATTAAGGATATCCTGTGAGGGTAACACACTTATGACAAGATCATTATAGGAGCGTTAAGTAGTTGCTTTCGTAATGGTAAGTCGTTGGGGAGAGCTTAGTCACAATACTATAATGAAATGACTTCATGACTAAATGAGTTTATAATTAATAGGCAAAAAGTAAAAACTTAATTATAAATTATTTGAGTCTCAACTACATACGTCCAATCGGTCCCTTCGTTAGCTCATTGAAACCAGAAATGAATTGCGTGTTTGAATAAAAATGAACGGAATGGATAGGAAAAAAGAAATGAAAAACATTTAGGAATGATTATGTTTTTCTTTGAAATGGAGAAATGAAATCATTTGGAACTGAATGTAGGTTTCCAAAAATGGAAATAGAAATGAAAATGATTCATTTCTTATCCTATATGGATTACTTAAAAAATGACCGGGAGAATGAATTTTGTTTTTAGATTGTTTTGAAGCCTAAAAATGAAAATAAATCATTCAGTCATAGTGAACATGTAACACCCCTAACCCGTATCCGCTGCCAAAACAGGGTTTCGGAGTATTACTACCATTTGCAGATAACTTAAAAAAATTAAAATACTTATCGATTCAATGCATCATATAAAATAAATATATTACCATTCAATCAACAGTTTGGCACTTGTATAATCATCAAACAACAACATTGTTAGTATACTTGCTCATATCTCATATAAATTCAACATTGATATATCTATTTTCTCGACATGTCGCACTTTAGTTTAATAATAGTCTCAACTTACATAATTTCCTTGTATCAACATATCAAAGATAATCATATATGTACGTGTCATGAAACATATCATGCTCTTACCGTTTCTTCACAAGCATATATCATTCATTTCATTATATCAATATTTTATGTTCCATCATTTCCATATATTTATGTATATTTATTCTGGTAATAGCTTATATCAAACTTAACATAAATTATATTCCATGTACTTATACTTATTTCGTTTATCCATTTTCATAATTATTTCATACAACGCTTTTGTACATATATTTCCATATGACCAGTTCTTGTAAACATTTCACACAACCATTTCATATAACTATTCTTCATCTGGTACATTTTACCTGAATATCAATTGTTCAACAGATGTTATAGCATCTCCCATCCACGGTCTTATTTATCTTTGAAGTGATGCCATAGTGTCTTTCAACTATGGTCTTACTCATTTTCTGTCATGTTGCCATGGTATCTTTCAACCATGGTCTTATTCTTTTCATGTCACGTTGCCATGGTATCTTTCAACCGTGGTCTTACACATCTCATATCAGGTTGCCATGGTATCTTTCAACCATTGTCTTACACATCTCATATCAGGTTGTCATGGTATCTTTCAACCATGGTCTTACACACAGGTTGCCATGGTATCTTTCAACCATGGTCTTACACAAAGGTTGCCATGGTATCTTTCAACCATGGTCTTACACATTTCATATCAGAGAGCACATTCCCGCCAACCTCATCCTTACAGCGTGATTACCAGTCCAGGCTAAATCCCCTGTAATATAAACTCATAGAGTATTGTCGGGATTACCAGTCCAGCTAAATCCCCTGCAACGACAATTACTCTAATGAGCTTGGATCTGAATTACCAGTCCAGGCTAAATTCAGACCCTAATTCAGATTAACCGTCCGGGCTAAATCCATTTTACACATATTCTTCGGGAGGGCTATATCAAGATAGAATCACCCGTCCGAGCTAGATCCTTTTTACCGTCAATTCCTTTTCAGAGATCCATCGAATTTTCCTTTCATTCAACCGAGATTTCTTCCCATTTTATCAAATATATCAATGTTTCATAAATTTTCATACAATGAACATTCAAATCATATTCACATCAATAAAATACAATCTCAAGCATTTAAGAATATAATTCAAGTTACACGAACTTACCTCATTGCTTGTTTGTGTTTATAATTTCATTAACCTGATATCTTTTCTTTTCCACAATCAAGTCTCATATTTGAGTCGTCCGGATCTTTATAAATAAATTTGATCGTCATTTTCATTCATTTCATATTCTAATGCATTTAATTAATGCTCTAGGCAAAATTACCATTTTGCCCCTAAACTTTTAATTAATGACGATTTCATCCTTAGGGTCAGGAAAATAAAATTCTTGAAATTTAATCCTTATTTCCAGCTATTATTCTCATATATATTGATAACAATCCATGAATTCTATAAAATATCAGAATTTTTCATAATTTCAACACTTTTCAATTTAATCCCTAAAACATGTTTTCCCCCGATCTTGAACTAAATTAATAATTTCATTCAATTTTGTAATTTAAATAATAAAATAATCCATTTCATGCAATTTGGTCATTTCTGACATGTTTACAAAATTGCCCATAAAGTTTTACTTTTATTCAATTTAGTCCCTGAGCCTAAAATATGCAAATTAGCCATGCTAGATGAATATTCATACATATTTTTCCTTCTCCTCCTCTCCATTCCACATCCTTAATGTATATAACACACTTGTAAGTAACATTATCCATAATTTTTATTATTTACTTTTATGAATATTCAAGCTGTCTATCTGCATCATAGTCACTAAATTATTTATATCTAGATCTATAGAACTCCAAATTAATATCTGATAATTTTCCCTGAATATAGACTCATATATATTCTTACCATAAAAATTTCAGCATTTTTGGTTTAGCCAATAAGTACAGTTTATTCTTTAAAGTTACCCTTATTCTGCTGTCTGACAGTTCTGACCCTTCTTCACCAAAAATTAATTATCTCCTCATACAGGATTCAAATGATGTTCTTGTTTGTTTCTATTAAAAATAGACTCATTTAGTATTTTATACATATAAATTTAAGCCCATAATTATTTTTATTCAATTTTTTATGATTTTTCAAAGTCAGAACAGGGGAACCCGAATTCATTCTGACCTTGTCTCACAAAATTCATTATATCTCAAAATTTACAAATTCATTGCTTAAAATATTTCTTCTATGAGAAATTAGACTCAATAATATTTAATTTCATATTTTTTTCATCTTCTAATTCGATTTCTACAATTTATGGTGATTTTGCAAAGTTAGTCTACTGCTGCTGTCCAAACTGTTTTTGTGCAAGCTATTAATTACCATGTTATAACACCCTTATTTTCTTTTTCTACACCATTTCTCATCACTTTCTCTTATTTCCTCTTCACTAACATATCAAAAACATAGGACCTTATGTAAGAAAACTCTACTATAACATTATTTCCATGCTTTGTCAATAATAACAAACTTAAAAACATATTGAAATCTTTATATACTTACCTTGTTCTATTGATACTAATCTTTAACTTGATTTTTTCTCTCCTCCAGCTTCTATTTCTTGAATCCAACTTGATATTCTAACTCCCCATGCTCTCCTTAATATTTTTGTCTCTTGGTAGCTATGGAAATTCATTTGATTCTTGGGTGAAAATGGCAAATTTTTGGTAAAAGGACCAAATTGTAAAGAATGCAAAACTTTCTTTCTTCCTCTCTTTCTCTCACGTTAGTGCATGGGAAAATATGGATGAGAATTTCTCATCTTTCTTTCTTTATATACTAATAAAATAATTGTAATGCCCCTTACCCGAGACCGTCGCCGGAGTCGAGCACAAGGCACTACTAAACTTATTTGAGCACTTAACCAAATTCAGATAATTTATATCATACTTTTCAGACAAGCTGTCCAACTGCATCATAGTTGCTAAAAAAATCATATCTCGAGTTATAAAACTATAAATTCAAATCCGTAAATTTTCTCCGAATTTAGACTCATATATCTACTTACAAATGTTTTTATATAATTTTTGGTTGGTCCAATTAGTATAGTTTATTAGTTAAATTCTCCCCTATTTCAGGGTTTGGCTACTTTGATCCCTGTCCATTACAAACCAAATTTCTCCCTGTACAGAATTCAAATAACCATGTAGTTTGTTTCTATTAGAAATAGACCCAATGAGGAATCCATACATATACAGTATGACTTATAATTATTTTTGTACAAATTTTAATGATTTTTACAAATTAGAACAAGGGAACTCGAAGTCATTCAGACTCTGTCTCACAACAATTTAAATATCTCATAACATAAAATCCAATTGCATGCACCGTTTCCTCTATATGAAACTAGACTCATTAGGCTTTAATCTCATTTTTTTCTCAGCCCTTAACTCAACTTCCACAATTTATGGTGAATTTTCAAAGTCAAACTACTGCTACTTACCAAAAACTGTTTTAGTACAAATATTGTTAACTAGTTTATAACATCTTTTCTTCAATTCATTCAAACTCTATACATGCCATATAAATCTTTAAACATAAAACAAAAACTACCGGAATTGATCTGAATAGTGTGCCTTGTTGTGTTGATCCGATCTACCAACTTCTCTTTAATTCAATCTACAAAAGAAATTATCAAACACACACAGGTAAGCTTATTGAAGCTTAGTAAGCTCATAGGCATAAAAACACAAATCTTATCAAATATTGTACACAATCATATATCTATTAGTTTAACTATTTCATCCTCCAAATCACAATTTCATTAATAACTCATGTGAATAATTTCCATATGGCTACTCACAATTTAACTCCCTTAGGCCCATTTCTCATTTACTTCATTGTCAAATTAGGGAACAATAAGGGAATTGAGTGCTCCATTATCACATTGCCATGGTAAACTATGGACTTTCACATTGTTAAGCATCACACACCGAAGCCATAGCCTTGCCATGGTCTTACACGGTTCACATATCATACCGAAGCCATATCCCAGACATGGTCTTATACGGAATCACATTATCACATTATACCGATGCCATAGCCCAGTTATGGTCTTATACGGAGTCACATTATCACATTGCACCGATGCCATAGCCCAGCTATGGTTTTAAACGGGTGCACTTATCACATATTTTTCGTCAATTCATCAGGGTCACAGAATAGAAGCACTCAAATCCATTGTTCCTACTAATTTGTACTTTTAGTTACACGTTATTTATTAGTTAATGCAAATTGATAATATTCATCAACAATAAAATACTTTAACAATCATAAGATTTTCATAACAAAACATTGAACTTTGCCATATGAACTTACCTGGGCTAATTTGCAAAAGTCGTAGAAATTCAGGGACTATTCTTGAATTTTTTCCTTTCCACGATTCAATTCGTTTTCTTGATCTATAATTATAAAATCATTCCTTCATTAGCATCCATTTCAATTCTATTCTATTTCACAATTTATGCCCTTAAATTTTCGAAATTACACAATTACCCTAAACTTTTCAATTTTTACAATTTAGTCCCTGCTCAATTTATTCAACAATTGAACTTTTTCTTCTCAAATAACACTTTATTTAAACATTATAAACTATCTCACAGCTTTTGACATTCAAAGTTTCATCACAAAACCCTAATTTCACAACTTTCACAATTAGGTCATAAATATTTATTTCTAAAAAAAATCTCTCCATAAAATCATCATATAATAAAATTAAAACCTCAATTCCATGATAAATCATCATAAACTTTCAGCACTTGTTCATGGAAACTTTCAAAATTATCCATATAATCAAAAACTAATGAATTAAACATATGGACATAGTTGTAAAAGTCACAAAAACATAAAAATTATCAAGAAAAAGCAAGAATTAAACTTACACGATGTAAAAATATGAAAAACCAGCTTTCTCCAGACCTTCTACGGTGTTTTGGCTGATAAAATATGAAGCGATCTCTAGATTCTTCAATTTTGTTATTATTTTATATGTTAAAGTTGTAAAATTTCCAATTTTGCCCTTATTTCCCTTATTTTTCTACTGATTTTCTTGCCTTTGCCGTCTAGATTATTCACTTTTAGGCTTAATTTCCCTTTAAATCTTCCTTCTTTTAACACTTGAGCTATTTAATCCTTTTAGCAAAATTTATTTTTATTACAATTTAGTCCTTTTTATTTAATTGGCTACCTAATCGTTAAAATTTCTCAACCAAACTTTAATACTAGCTAATGAAACTTCATAAATATTTATAAAAATATTTATAGCTTGATTTTCAAATTCGAGGTCTCGATACCTTGTTTTTGACCCATTTGACCTAATAAGTTCTTTTAATTCACTAATTTCACCATTTCACAAATTCTTCTAAATTCTTACTTGACTCATAAATATTAAATTACTATGTTGTTCAATCTTATTTGTCGAATTTAGTAATCTCAAATCACCATTTCCGACACCACTGAAAATTAGGCCGTTACAATAATAATAAAATATCTTATTAAAATATTAATAAAATAATATTTATCTAATTAAATAATTATAAAATATCAAAATATCTCTAGCATCATTATTACTTTCTAGATTTCTCTTTCTTCCAATTGACCATTTTGCCCTTCATTATCTTTTAAAATTCTATCCTTGAGTCATCATTTAATTTGGTAAAATTACAATTTAGTCCCTCATAGTTCTTCATCTATTCAATTTGGTCCTAATTCATCCATTTTCCTTAGTTTCTAAAGCATTCCACTATTAAATTATTTACACTATTGGTCCTTCAACTTTTTCATATTTATACTTTAACCCCTCAAATTTTGAATATTTACTCTTGTGCAACAAAACTTTTCTCACTTTTACAATTTAGTCCTTTCTTGAATTAATATATCATAATATACTTCTCAATATTGACATAACTCAAAATTTCCCTTTTTGTCACTTTATTTCCTTATTTTACTATATCAAGGATAATATCTTACTGTAAAAATTTTCAGAGTATTACAGAATATGTTGAGTTGTGAAATATTAAACATATTTTCTCGAAATTTTACTAGGGGCAAAATTGTTAAAGTTTTACCATGGTTAAAATCATCAAAATTTTGCTAGAGGTAAAATAGAGATGAGAAAATTATTTTATATATAAATATTAAATTTTATTTTGAGAAATATAAAAATTGAATCGGGTTGGATCACATTATAGAGTATTGGGTTAAAAAGGCCCAAGAAGTACTCGTAATTGGACCCGATGTGAGAGAGGCTCAAAAACCCCTGATGGACATGAAGGGGGTGGCAACCCTAGTAGGCAATTACTAGGGTTTGTTGTCCACCCTAGTCTTATTCTAAGTAGGATGATTTTATATTTAAAACAAACCACTACAACTCAATAAGGGTTTTACCTTTTCTTCCTATAAATAGATGACACCAGTAGAGCTATTAATGCAACTTTAAGAGTTTGTTATTTTGTCAAAGTATAAAGAGAATTTATTCTCAACTATTATATATATTTTTCGGAATAACACTTCTACCGGTTTTTATTAAGAAGAGAGAATTTTTGTTTTCACCTCAAAAGGAGAGAGAACTTTTTCTAGTTCTGTGTTTCGATTCAATTCGTTCAAGCCCGCATTTAAAGCAGTTCGTGGTAAGAGAACATCAGAGAAGATCGTTTGGTTAAAAGTCGGGAACAACGAACGTCCCTTAAGCCGAAAACACAAGTACGAATTTGGTTAAAGTTTATTACTATAAATATCATAACCGGGTCAATTTTTAAAATTTTAGGTTTTCGTTGTGCAAGAAAACCGTTTTCAAATTGGGCCTTTTGCAACAGTCGTAACGTAACTCACTGAGATAACAATGTCAAGACGTGGAGATTATGAAGTTGCAACGTCGGTCTGAGAATTTCAAAACTTTACAATTTGGTCTTAATTCATGCTTGAGTTAAGAAAAGAGCTTTCGTAAGCTCGTATGGGACTTGAAAATTATTGTGTTGCATATTTAGAATGTGTATGATACTTATTTGCATATGTTATTGATTGAATGTTGTAAAATTGTCTGAGGTCACTTCGGTAATGAATATAACATCCTACAGCTTGAACCTAGTGATTGGGTCGGGTGAGGGTTGTTACACTTCACTAAGACATTCCCCTTTCAAGTTTTGTTGTAAACTAAGTGACTCGCTTGAGTTTAAATATCGGTTACTATATGAACAATGATAAGTGCTCACCCTCGCAATCTTCTACCTAGCACAAGTTGATCACATATAATAGTTTTAGCTTGCTTATATACAAATAAATCATAATCATTCCCCTGTACAAAGAGGTTTTCAATTATCCTCATAAAAGTTACGAGAAAAATTAATATCTTCAAGATATTCCAAAGTTAGTGTGACTTGATCTTCTTAAACAAGGAACTTTGCATTAAAAGACTTTGATTTGATCCATTGTGATTTGATTATTCACACTTGAACATCATAGATGGGCCCAGATAATTCTTAGAGATCATAAATGCAAAGCCCTACACGTTTTAAATCAAAAGATTAATAATACAAATAAGACAAGTTTCAACTTATTCCAACTATGCCTCAAGCTACAACTACCATTGTAGTTGGAAATCAAAACTGCTTATAAGAGTTTTTTATATAAACTTTTAATAAATATATTTATTACATAATTTTCTTCACCTACATCATGGGTGAGCCATAATCGAGTGTTATTATAAAACTCTTGATTGCGTTGGTATCACGAGTTAACTAGGCACCAACTTAGTCAAGAAAAATACATAAAATCAATTTCGAAAAAAAAAACTACTTTTCCATATTACTATTTTTATCCAAAAATCAATATAATTAACTACTCACTTTTTTATCAAAAAGGGAAAAAAATTGTTGACTCGAAATTTATCCATCACAACTGAAGCACGACATATATGGGGTGATTGTAAGCACTTAAAATGATAAACAAATCAACCTCAGATAGTCCAAAGTGGAGAACAAAAATGGGCAAAAGAATCGAGTATCCACCAAACTGAAAAAGATGACGACAAGCCATTCCTAAAATCACTTGCAAAAGTAAGACTAAAAAACATGATACAAGAGGAGACAAAAACTTCTAAAAGTGAAGACTTATTAAACAGTTGAAAAAATATATATATAAAACTTAAGACAACATGGGTCCAAATCAACTCGTGAAATTGTTTATTATTCTGAAATACTCTCAAAATAGAAACATGTTAAGAAGCCGGCGAAGAACCACCCACTTTCCAAGAGAAATTGTTGGTGATCGATAGAGTTTCATTGACGATAGACACCATCATCTGTCCATCACAATTTATGAAGACAACAAAGATACCCACAGAATAGAGTTGCATACTAAAAAAAAGAAGACATGTGAATTGAATAAGAAGAATAAAGAAAGAGAATTGGTGGGAGCCGCTTGGCAAAACAAAAGAGAATAAACAAACAATTTAGAGAAAAAAGAAAAAATTTTTAAGGTTTCTTAAAATAAAATAATTACATTAGCAAAGATATCAAAATCGAGGCCTTAAAAACTTCGAGATCCCAAGTTCAAGTAACATGTAAATGAATAAGTTTTTCTCCATATTTATTCTTATAGTTAGTTTATTAATTTGAGTTTAGTTATTAATAATTAGTTGTTACGTTAATTATTTAATTTAATGCTTATAATGATTGATTTTGATTAGAAATGTTGATATAGTTATAATTTCAAAAAGAACAATAATTTACATTTTTATTACCTTATTATCAATAATTATTATTTTTATAAATCATAATTATCAATTAAAATTTTATTTTAGCTGTACTTTTCACCCACACATTGGATTTGTCAAAAGACTAGTATTTATTATGCATTTGTATTTGATACTCTGTCGACATAAAATCGGTAAATTGACAATAAATTATATTGTGTCAAACGATTAAAAAATCATTATAAATATTCCAAAAAAAGAAAACTAAAAACATTGGTGTGTAAATTTATGCACCATTATATTTGTAATACCCAATTTTAGCTCGGGCTACTTAATTCCAGCCCAATAAATAAGACCCAAATAATTCCACATAAGAAAATCCAAAATTACAAAAACAATTAACCCAAACAGCCCCAAAATACCCCAAACCTAAAACATTTTTCAGCAAACCCTAAGCACTAGAAGCCTTCTTTGCGCCGCAGCCACGATCGCCTCCTCAATACACGCGCGCCCTACTCCACGTTAGCACCCACATACCACGTCGCCCTCCTTCACGTCTTCATGACCTGCAAGTTGAACAAGAAAACAGTAGGAAACGGTTTTGTACTTGGCTATAAAGCCTTTGAATTTTTCATTGTTTGGGGTAGGGGGTTCTTTCTTTTTTTGAGAGAAATAGAACACAGATTGAGGAAATCAAACAAATATACAGAAATCAACAAAAGCAATAGAATACGTTTCAAAGGTTATTTATCGTTGTTTCTACTTTGTTTTACTTTTTTTTTATTCGAATCTACAAGTATAAAATATAAGAGAGAATGAGAGGCTTACCGGAGTTATATCGCATTCACGCCGTCGGTGGGCCGTGCTCCGTTGGTCACGATCAGATTTTGAAAATGGTTGGGGGCTTGAAATGAGCCTTTCGGCTGGAGAAGAAAGGGAAAGTGAGGGAGATGAGATAATGTCCAAGGCATTTGGATTTTTTTTTTTAAATAAAAGTTAAAAAAGTTTTCTTTAAAACACAAATTTTAAAGCAGGTTTTAAATAGTAAAGTAAAACAGCATGGGGTTTGGAAAAACTAAAGTAGTATCGGGTTTGGAAGTCCGCGCATTTTTCTTTAAATGGGTGATTTGCACAATTAGTCCCCAACTTTCGCACTAGCTCTCAATTGGCCTTATTTGCATATTATTTGTTTTTTCAAATTTTCCCTGAAATTTCTGTGTTGTTGCAATTTAGCCTGGGCCTAGGTACTGTGTTTTGGAGATCTGAATCATTTGCGTTTTCAATCCTTGTAAGTTTGTACACATTGAATTGTGGTCCTTAGTTTTAATTTGATGTTCTATTTATTCATAAATTATCTCTTTAAGTTTGGTTTATTTCAATTGAGTCTACCTACTATTTCAATATGTGTTTCTTTTATTTCAATGTGCTAAAATTAAATATCCCCATACATTTTTTTTATATTTACACATCATTTAGTTATATATATATTATTGACGTTATATTATTTTATATAGATATATTTTTCCCCTTTTACAAAGCTTTTTTTTATATAAACTTTATTCTGTCACTTTTATTAATTCAAATACTTTTTATATATTTGTATTCCTATACACCAATTATTTATATTAAGTCTTTTTATGTAAATTAATATGTGTATTATTTTGTATATTGTTTACTTTATATTATTTATTTTAAAGTTCAATTGTATTTTATTAAATATATTTTATTTATTTATATTTTTCTTCTCTTTTTAAAATCTTTATGTTGTTTGTATAGTAATGTTTTTATATTTTCTTTCTGCCCAATTGTTCATTTAATTTTATTTTGAAACTTGATATTTCTTTAGTGTAATTTGCATGGAATTTCCTCTAAGTCGGCTTCTAATTTATTAGCTTTCGATTATTAGTGTTTGTATTTATATAGCATATAATATCCTGTCACTGCATGTACCTTAACTCGTTCCTTTGTGTTTTTCATTACTTATTCATGTAATATTATTGCCCCGAATTTTTATTTCATGTTCAATACTAAGCTTGTATGCTCGTTATTGCATCATGATTTTGAAATTCCAACTTTTCGCCCAACACCAATTGTTTTTATCTCCAAACAAGCCAAAAAAGTATATTTTGACTCGGTTTTTATAAATGTTTATTTGAATTTTCTCAAAATAAGGCAATGTTTCGCGCTTGGAAATTCGAAAGATCGTGCCCTAAGGTGCTGGGTTTCGATTTACTGTTTGACCAAATAACCGAATGCCCTTTTTTAAATTTTGTTGCATATTTTGGGAATCTTGAGATGATCTCAGTTTTCGAAGGCTTAAAATATCGTGTCTTAACGTGCTGGATGTGGTATTTTATTCGGGACGAGTGAAGCTTGAAATCCGACTCAAGTTGTGCACACATTTTTAAGGGGATCGTATTTGTCGCGTATTTTGGAAATCTTGAGGTGATCTCAGTTTTTGGAGGCTTAAAATATCGTGTCCTAACGTACTGGATGTGGTATTTTATTCCTTTGGAACGAGTGAATCTTAAAATCCAAATCGAGTTGTTTACGCATTTTTAAGGGGATCGTATTTTAATATTTTTCCTTCAAATTTCAACGATAGGACATTAAATAATTAATTGGTACCAATTTTGGGCGTTACGAGGGTGCTAACCCTTCCTCGTGCGTAACCGACTTCCGAACCTGTTTTCTCAATTTTCACAGACCTAGAATTATTGTTTTAATAAATTAAATATTTTATTAAAATGATCAATCTCAAGGTGATCTGATTACACCTCAAAAAAGGATCGGTGGCGACTCCATACCTCGTTTTAAAGTCGACCCCCATTTTTAAACCTAAAAAAAAGGACTTCGACAATATTTTTCTCAATACAACTCACAAACTATAAATAATTCTTACGATTTGAACCGATAACGTGAGTTATGAGATGAACACCGACTATTAATAATTCAGTTATAAATTTATTTATTTACTTGTGAAGATGAATATATATAGTAACAATAAGTGAGACAAATAAGTGAATAAAATAAAAATAATTATATACACCAAAAAATAAGTATGAAAATTAAGATGGTGAAGATGAGACAAGTCCAATAATTTAAGGCGTTGATGACTTAAAGTGGTGGAAATTAAGGTGATGATGGATTTGGAAAGAGAAAGAAGGCTTTAGTTTAAACTTCCCCAAATTGTGGTGGTTAGTAAGATTCGTAAAGATCTTGCCTTCATTAAAATAACCTTGGATTTCTACGTCAATCACGCTAACATCTTAATTATAAGCCAACATTGTGCGTCACCATGTCCCTGCCCTCACTCTACATACATTGATCTTCATTTTTCTATTTAATTACGTCTCTTCGGCCTATTTTCATATTTATAAGATACAGTTTATTGACGTGATATATTAGCGATAATTAAATATCATACATAGTGATATATTATTCCTTTTAAAGATAACATGTAACGAGTACAACGTGATGAACATATATATCCTTAATAATAAAATAAATGTTAAATATCATCGATTTTTTTAATTTATCTTTTAAAAAATAATAGCTAATTTTATTAATTTATTTCACTATTATCATTAATTCTAACCTAACACATTTAAAGTATGTATGATATTGATTGTGATGTTAGATTAAGAAATTAAGGTCGAAGAACATACTGATTTCACGTGCATCATGGAGTTTTCCATGTGGGAAGTAATAATTATAATAATATAATTCTTTCTCAAGAAATTATTCATGGATGTATTAAGATGGGACTTTTTTTTTTAATGTTTTGAAAGTGTTAATAATATAATGAACATTTATATGTTTTAAAATAATTAAATATAAAATAAAAATTTAATTAGCTCAAATTTAAACTTGAAATTAAAAGGATGAATAAAATTCGTAAAAAAAAGATGTATTCTAAATAAGTAAAAATATTTTCTATTTCTTTACCGATCATGTGAATAGTTAAAATATATATAAAAAATAATACTCTGCTAAACTATTATAGTACAAACGGATAATTTAACTATTATGACAATATAAATAAATTAATACAATCTAAACTAAAATTAATTAACTTAATTAATTGAACTAAAACCGATATATAATCACCGCTAAAAATCTCGAATTTCAATACTCAAAGCCCAAAACTTCCCTTCTATACTCTACTTTTTAAGCTTAAAACACACTCTTTTTTAAGGAGATTGCATGGAAGGGGGGTGGGGGAGGGGGTTTAATAAATTATAAGAATAGTTTTCTTGCTCTGAGGGCATTTTTCATGGCCAAAACTTGCTTATTTGTTATTTCTTAAGGATCATTTTCGCAACCAACTCTCCTTTTTCTTGCCTGTCTTCACTCACTCTCAAGTAAATTACCTTATATAACAATATTATTAGCTCATGAAACACAGATAGCAATTTCTTGATTTGCTATTCTACAATCTGCCATGGCTGATATTGATTTTCACTCAAAACCCTTGAAGTTGTTTGGGTTCAATATCGGGGAAAGAACTGGCAAAGGATCAAACAAAGCACCACCAGCCGGAGGATCGCTGGAACTTGACCGTAAATACGAGTGTCAATACTGTTGCAGGGAGTTCGCAAACTCTCAAGCCCTAGGAGGTCACCAAAATGCTCACAAGAAGGAAAGGCAGTTACTAAAGCGTGCTCAAATGCAGGCTGCTGCCACTCGGAACTCCATGATATCGCCTTTTACACCTCCGCCACACCTCCTTGCTGCGGCGGTGTTACCAGCCGCTGCACCACCGCCACTGTATCATTCTGCTTTTTACATGTCACATGGAGGAGGAGGAGGAGGAGGACCAGCCCCATCGTATATGTTGCAAGGTAGCACGCACCATTGTGGGACTGGTTCTGGGCATGGACGGCGTTTATATACAGGAGAAGGAAGGGAGAGCATGGCAGCCGCCATGTCAGATGATATCGGGGATCATGCCGGAGTTTTTTCGGTAGTGAGGCGGTTCACTGGAGATGATGGTGGACCTAAGATTGATAATGGATTAGGTCTTGATTTACATCTTCGTCTAGGATCGTCTGTGCCATAAATTTTTCTAAAAAAATTGTATGGACTTGATCAAGCTTAAAATTTATAGAATTGAAGTTCTTGGGTTGAAAATGTAAAGTTTTTTTTTTTTTTGATATTCAACGTTTTAATTTCTTGAGTGAAGCAATTATGTATGTATGGAGTATTAAACTTTTTTTCAATTCTCAGCCTTGTTAATTTCCCTAAATTCTCGTAATCTTAATTAGGGTTGAATCTTCCACCTAAGATTATGTTTATCCCATATCTAAGAAACATCATTGTGACTTGCTGTAAGAGGTATTCATGGACCGAATCGGGTTAAATCAAAATCTTAAGTTCGTTTATTAAAGTTTGGATAAAAAATATATCTAAAATTTTGCTCAAGTTTGATCCGGATAAAAATGCTAAAATTTGAACCCGGTCCACTCGTATTAATTTTTCATATATAATTTTTTTTGAAAAAATATAATACATCCAAAATACAAAAAAAATTAAAATAAATGTTTCCCAATAAATTGAAAATAAATTTAAAAAAAATCATGTATACTTAAATAGTAGTAAGATAAGTGCAACTTAATAAACAAATGCTTCTAAAATAGTAACAAAATTAACAATAAAAAAAGAGTTATACAAAATTCAAATAATAACAACAAAATAGTAGTAACATAATAGTAAAAAAACAACAAGAAAATAGCAATAAAACATAAAAAAAAACAGCAAATTCAGGTTGGGCTATGCTCTGACAAAAAGAGCTTTACTCGAGGCCTAGTCTGTTTTCTAAACAGACCTTATCTTTTTACCTAATCTCATTTTTTCAAGTTTATATTTTTACCCAAACTTTTTCACGTTTTAAATGACCCGACCTATGAACAGATGTACTTGTTGCTCCTCATCACCCCTTCTATAACACCTCTCTCCATTAACCCAATTATCATCCCATAATCTAACTTTAGAACAATCAATGACTTGCCATTGCACCTTATCTTTAATAAAATTCCTTCCCTCTAAAATACTTGCCCATGCCCAAAAAGGCCTTCCCCCCTTTCCTTGCATCCATGCTAGATCCTTTAGGAAAATACCTAGCCCATACGGCCTTTGGATTTATCAAAATCCTCCGATTTTTTTTAGCTAGTAAAGCAACATTCATCAATCCAAGATCTCTAAAACCCATACCCCCTACACCTTTCAACTTGGTTAAACAGAGCTAACTCACACAATGAATTTTTCGCTCATCATGTTTCTACCTCTACCAAAAACTAGCAATTGCAGCATTAATATAGTTGCAAAGCTTCTTTGGTAGTTTAAAACATAGCATCAGTAATTAAGGCATGCGCAAGCAACAACTATAATCAAAACATACCTTCCACCTTGTGACAACAGGTTCTTCTTCCATGGTTTTAGTTTGTTAATTCTCTTCTTAATAAAGCTCATTGCCATACCCTTATTATTTCCCCCAAAAACTTGGAACCCCTAAGTATGACCCAGCATTCTTTGCTTCAACAATTCCTTCTACCATCCCATTCCTATTCAATTCAGAAGTATTTGCATTGAATATAACACTTGATTTAGCCAAATTCACACTCTGTCCAGAACCTCCACAATATCTGTCAATAATGGACTTCAAAACACTAGCATTGTTAGGGTCAGCAGGCAAAAAGAAGAGTGAATCATTTGCAAAAAAAACAAGTGTGACAACACAGGACAGTTTTCACTAATTTTAATTCCCTTAACATGTCTAGGCTCAATTGCACTATTAACCATTCTAGATAAAACATTAGCCAGTATACCAGTCTGGCCCAATAGGATCTTGTAAAGTTGTTACTGTTAAAATGGGCCCTTTTCAAGATTTTGGGAAATAAGGTTGGGGTTACAAACAAGCCCCCATATTCGAATCTAAATATATTGGTTGGATATTAACTTAACAACTCTCACAGTCATATATGGTTTTATTGAAATGAAAATAACAAGAGAATCGCTAGCACTTGGACCAAGACTCTGCTATTAGATTGGGATACATAATCGTTGGAGCATGGAACTACACCATCATCTTACCTAACAAGTTACCACTTTAATTAGCCGTTAGAAGATGACATTTTTTTAATATAGTTTAGTCGTTAGGAGGCGTGAGGATTTTGTTGAGGGATGTGGTGTGATAAAAGGTGGAGATAGTGTTGCAGGGCGGCAGCAGCAGCACATGCATAGGATTTTGCTGCAAATAATGGCGCCTACACAGGATAACACTTGGTTGGAGGGGATTCACTTCAAGTCATCAAAAAGCCTAACAGATGGAAAATGACCTTTCTGCATTACCATAACAAGATAAGCTAACAAGGCCACTCTCCAACTATTGTTAACTTTGAGATGGATGATAATATGTATTGCACCCATCTATTCAATAGCTAGCTTTAAATTGATGAAGTAGAATAGAGTGGATGCCAAAATTTTGTTGACTAAACTTTACCTTTTTGTTTTAAGTATTTAGATTCGAGACTTACCATGCACAATTACAATGTGTGAATCTCTAGTCTCATCATATATATGTCATATATGAGTTTTATCCGATTTTTTCATTAATCTATAGTGTTTATACTGATTTGATTTTATGTTATAACTACTTAAAAATGTAATGATAAAATATTTATAAAAAAAAAGAAAAACCTAAAAAGTATTATCAAATATTAATCAAAATGCAGTTCGAGAAAGCTGAAAAAGGAACACTGCCATAGCTATGGGCCTTCTTTGCCCAAATCACCCGACGTACACCCAAATTGAAATTTCCTCTTTTGTTGGTGCTCTAGATTTCAAAGATCATATTTGTTCTTTTTAACACAATATTTAGAACTATCCAAAGTCTCTCCACAACCCATAAATAAAAGAATAATGTTCTTTAGTACACTTGAACCCACATCCTCTAACATTGACAATAGTACTCATGCCAATTGAACTAAAACTCAATCAACTTATAATTTCTAGTTAATTATGATATTATCACTTAGATAATCATTTTGATTTACTTGGTTTATCATATGTATATAGGTCACATTATTATTAACGTACCAATCTTATTTTTCCCATAATAATGTACTAATCATTATGGACAATCCAAATAACAATCTTTCTCCAATGTTTTAGTCACTCACAACCTTGCCATTTATCAACATATGATGCTGACCTAAACCTCCCCCATAAAGTTGGATAATTTCCAAAATATCATTGCATTTTTTAGGGTTAAAAGAACAAATTACTCCATTTATAAAAGGAATTTAGACAATTTAATTGTACAATTGTAAACGACAATAATATTAAATGTTAAAAAAAAATTGCCTACCTTGCTTGCTAGCTGCTATCTTCATTCATGATGCATGCAACCAGCCTTCAGCACATAATATGATGGAATAAATGGTGATAGATTTTTATGAGATTGGCTGCAAACCCCACACACATGACGCCAGTTTAGCAGAGAAATCAACGCTAATGATAATGCAGGATTGGTTGAGGGAGGAGGCAAGGTGGGGGCATAGGGTTGTTCTCTAAGATTCCAAATAAGTAGGGTCTTCTTCGTGCTAGCTTAAACCAATCATATTCACTTGGTTTCCCTTCATTAACTCCGGACCAACTCAATTCTACGTTTTGTTTTGTTTCCATTCCATATTTAATAAATTACTGATTGAATCTTAGTTTAGTTGGTATTAGTATTATTGTCAGTGTAAAAAGACGTGAGTTTGAGTATGTTAAATATATATTTAAAAAAGAAAGATAAATTTGACCATCAACATTTAAAAAAAGAGTCAAAATAATTTTTTTAACGAGGATACTAACTAAACTATTAATTTTTAAACACAACAGCCTACAGAACAATCCACGTGTACTTCATGCTAATTTTTATGAACTTTTTATATTTTTTAATTTTGATTTTTAATTATTGGTATGACATATAAGACAAATGATGTTAAGCTAACATAATGTGCATATAAACTGTCGTGCGAGCTGTCACGCCAACAACATAAAAAATTAATATTTTAATTATCATTTTCGTTAACAAAAATATTTGAAAGCTTAAGGATCAAATTTAGCTAAAAATATAATGACCGAATTGATAAAAAATATAAATATGAAGAGTTAAATTTATCATTATGCCTAATTTTTAATACTATAAAATTAAAAAGATAAACATGAAAAAAATTGTTGTTTCCTTTCTTCCCTCCTTTTTTTTCTCTTTTTTACCTTTATATTATCACTTTTTCTACTGTTATTAGAAAATTTATTTTAAATACTTTTAAATATTAATATAAATTTATTTTACGAATTAATCCAGCATCAATTTAATTTTAAAAAATATTTTTTAATATTTTTTAAAAATAAAAAATACAAAGAGTTTATTTTTACATAATATAATTTTTTTTTACTTACATCATAATCGTCTTTCAAGTTTCCTCAAAATTTCATTGAATTACCAAACGAAATAAATAATAATAATTTGAAAATATATATATATTTTTTTTTATTTTTAAAAATTATAATATATTTAATTTTACAAAAAAATAAAATAAAATTTCATAGTTTTTGAATTTTTTAATTGAAAAAATTAATTAATTGGATGCCACATCAACAAAGTTAACGTTTGTCAATTTTTTTCATTTATTTTGGTGTGATTTAACAAAAAGCGCAAGTTCGAGTGTTAAAAAGAGGTAAAAAATTAAATGGATAACCAAAATATTTTTTATTGTAAAGTTGAAGGACAAAATAAATTAGGATTAAGGGTGTAAAAAGCTCTCAAACTTCTTCAAAAAAAGCAATTAAGCCCTTATTTTTTTTTTACACTCAATTGGGTACTTGAACTTTTAAAATACATCAAAAAGGCTCTTAAACTTAATAAAAAAAATTAAGTCCCTACTTTTTCTTTTTTTGCATTCAATTGGGTATTTAAACTACCAAAATACATCTAAAAGGCCCTCAAGGTTTTTCAAAAAAAGCAATTAATCTCTTTTTTTTTGCACTCAATTGGGTACTTTAACAGTTGACCGTTAAAGTTAACTACTCCTAATTGTTTTCAGTTAAAGTCACCCCATATCACAACCACGGAGTGACATGCGAAAAAAATTTAAAAAATAGAAATCAATAAAGTTATAAAAATTATTAAGTTCTAATAAAAATGTTTAAATTTTATTAAAAACTATAAATATATATAAATAAAAAAATATAAAATTTTATAAAAATCATAAAAAAATTATAAAAAGAATAAAAAGGCCCTTTAACCATTAACTTTAATCGTTGACTGTTAAAGTTAACGACCCCCAGTTGTTTTCAATTAAAGTCATCACGTGTCGCAACACAACGTGACATATGACGAAAAATTATAAAAATAAAAACCAATAAAAGTTATAGAAAAATTATAAAATGATTCTTTTGGTATGATAATTTTTATAATTTTTTTATAAATTTTATATTTCTTTATATTTTTTATAATTTTCTTACGACTTTATAAAATTTTATAATTTTTTATATATTTCTATATATTTTATTTTTTTACGATTTTTATAAAAAAATTCTAATTTTTTCTAATTTTTAAAATTTTTATTAAAATTTAATGAATTTTATAACTTTATCGATTTTTATTTTTATAATTTTTGTGCCACATGTCATGCCATGGTTGTGACACATGATGGCTTTAACTAAAAAAAAATTAGGGGCAATTATCTTTAATGGTCAACTATTAAAGTACCCAATTAAGTGAAAAAAGAAACAATGATATAACTGCTTTTTCGAAAAAAATTGAGGGTATTTTTGGTATATTTTGACGGTTTAAAAACCTAACTAAGTAAAAAAATAGAGACTTAATTATTTTTTAAAAAAATTGAGGAATTTTCACAGTTTCAAGCCAATAAATTATTATGCCAAAAAAAAAAGAGAGAAGCGTGAGTTGGCCCCTTGTTGTTTTGTGTAAAAAAGATCGTAAATGGATAATGAGTTAGAATCTAAATAGGGAATGAAGAACCACAGAAGGAGGGAATTAGGAAAATGCCCCTTTTTTTGCGGATGTAGCATTATGACAATTTTAAATAAATGCCTTTACCCCCAACTTTTTCCACTTTTTCTTCACCAATTTGGATTAAATTACATCATTCACATAAATATCTTTCTAGCATTAATTTAAAAAATCAATGTAATAGACACCTATCTCAAATGCATTTATCTTATAATTTAAAAATAGATTAATTCATGATTTAGCCCCTAAAGTATATCTGTTTTCCCACTTTGGTACTTAAAACTTTTTTTTGTCTCAATTCAGAACTTAAAGTGTATTATATGTTTTCAACAAACGTTTAAAAAAAATGACAGCCAATCAAATAATGCCATGTGACTTTTTTATATTTTCAAAAACAAAAATCTTTTTCAAATGAAAAAAAAATTATATTATTTTAACATGTATTTCTTAATTAGTTTTTTGGTTAAATTTCTTTTTTAACCCTCCATCTTTGCTGCTGCGAATCATGGTTGAATCTCAAACCAACATCAAAATCAAAATAGAATAATTGAAATCTGAGTTTGAAAACAATTGAAACAGAAGAAGTAAATGAATGAATACGTTTGGAACACTTGAATGATTGAACCCAAACAATTGAACACAACTCACCTCAAATACGCAAAACGAAATGTAACCTCAAATCATCAAAGTCATAGAACCCATTGGTTAGAAATTGGACCAAAAACTATAACTGATCAATACTTTAGGTACTAAATTGGGATAAAAAGTTTATAAATAAAAATTCATTATAACCTTCTTATAATATATTTATGTATTTTCTATTTATTTCATTCACTTTTTATTACAAAATAAAAAAAATTAATTACTTTAAAATAATATTTAAGTACAATAGAATTAAATTCTATGACTTTGAGTAAAATTAAGTATTTTAAAATCATATTTAATTCAATTATTTATTAACATTCCCATGAATTCATTATTTTTATTTAAAATTAATTATAATTATTTAGAAGATTTTAATGGAAAATTAATTAAAAGATAACAACAAAAAATAGAAAAAAAATGAATTCATGTCAAAGTTAAAATATATAATTGAATTAAAATTAAGTTTAAAATATTTAACATGAATTTACATAAAAAAATAAAAAGTGAAATATAGGACAAAAGGATTTTTTTTTAAATTTTATTTTAAGTTCTGATCATAATTATTCTTTTTGACACAATGTCTAGAACTACTCATAGTCCCTCCCCAACCCATAAATAGGAGGATAATGTACTTCAACACACTCGAACCTACGTCATCCTATATGAACAACAATACCCATACCAATTGAGTTAAGACTCAACCAGCAAGGACAAAAAGAAAATTAATTATCATTCATGGCAATTTTTAAAACTAAACTTACATATATTAATTGAACATTATGTTTAGCATGTGCTTATATTAGAAAATTAATTAGATATTTATTGTTTTTAATTAAAAATATTGAATAAATAAATATTTTTCAAAAGTGAGTGAATCTTTTTATAAAATTTGAATTATATTATATCTGCTCTTTTTTGATACAATGCTTAAAACTACCAATCGTCCCTCTTTAACCCTTAAATAGGAGAATAATGCACTTCAGCGCACTCGAATCTATATCCTCCTGTACTGGCAACAATATCAATGTCAATCGAACTGAAACTCAAACAACTGAAAAAATTAGTAGTTAAATTGGCACATATGATAAAAATAAAAATCCATGAAATGATGTTTAAAGTGGCCTAGTAATAATAAAGTGGTTAAGATGAAAAGGTATGGAAGTTAGTGGTGCACTGCAAAATTAGTGCCAGCTTAGCTTTGCACAATTAGGGCTCCACTTAGTGATTATATTATAATTGAAGTGGCTTTCTACTTGCTTCTGTATTCAACCCTTGAAAAACACCTACTTTTTGTTGTATAATTTATTGGTTACCAATATTAGACCATACCTGTCTGAATGCCCAAGGATTTGGATAAGATTTTTTTATTCAAATTGGTCTTTCCTGAATTACAATTTTAATAATTGATATCTTTACTTTCATAAAATGTTTAATATGGTACCTGAACTATTAATATGTATTTTATTATAGTATTTATATTTTCACAAAATATCTAATGTGGTGCCCGAATTATTAATATTTGTTTTATTATGGTACCTGGTGTTAACATTGTTAATGACTTGTTAAACTAGCCAATAAAAATTCAACATGTAATTTTTTTTTCTAAATCATCAAGTCCATATTGATAATATAACATTATGTAAAAACTAAATAAAACAAAAAGAATTAAATTAAATTAAAAAAATAACTAAACATATGATTAATAAAAAATAAGTAAATACTAAATTTAACAAAAAAATGTTCATCTTTTTCAAAGAGCTTTCCATTTAAAATACTATTTTTTATTATCCATGAAAGTTAATTTAGTATTTATTTCTTTTTTTATTAACCATACTTTTAGTTATTTTTTAAATTTAAATTTATTTTTATTTTATTTAGTTTTTCATATAATGTTATATTATTCATGTGAAATTGATGATTCGGGAAAAAAATTTACATGTGGAATTTTTATAGGCTAGTTTAGCAATTCACTAATGGTGTTAACATCAAGTACCGTAGTAAGACACATATTGATAGTTCAAGTACCACATTGAACATAGTAAAACACATATTGATAGTTCAAGTACCCATCAATTTGCTGAAACATCATCTTAAGCCTTTATCCGTAATTACTTTCCATACCATACATAGAGTGAACCACCACCATAGTCTATCCAAATACTTTGTTAACTTAATTGTTAGAACAATTATTTTTATCTAAAAATGAAAAAAATTAATAATACAAATAAAAAATTTTCATTATATAATTAAGTAATAAACATATATTTTATTATACAATGAAGTTAAAAATTAAATTATTTTTAAAATTTGCAAAATTTTTATGTAAAAATTTAACTTAAATCAAGCTTCATATTATTATATTGATAATAAATTTTATTTTTATTTTTAAAAATTTTTAAAAATATTAATATATTAATATAAAATATTATATTTTTCAATATTATTAAACATACATATTTAATTATTTATATTTACTCTTCACAAATTTGCAATTTAGTCTTTGTACATTTATTTTCAATAATTTATTCCTTTTACTTTTCAGATTTGAAAATCAAGTCCAATTGTTGATATTGTTAAATTTTTTTGTCAATTTTGTTGATATCACATTTTTAAATAAAAAAATACTCATTTGGTAGTCATATAATTAAAAAATAACGTTGTAATGAACTTGAATTTAATAAAATATTTTTAATATATACAAAAAAAATGTAAAATATAAGTTTATAAATATAAAATAGACTCAATTAAACAATGAAAAGATAAGAAAAATCTCAAATATTTGTTTGTTTCATTGAAAACAGCTTTTATAAAATATTTTTAAGAAATCTGTCAAATAATAGAAAATATTTTATACAGATTCATCCAAACATAAAAAAATATTAACTTTTTCAAGAAAATAAGTCATTTTTCAAGAGTCATTTTCAGTGAAACAAAGAGACCCTTAAACTCACATCCCACCATTGATTTAAATGGACAAGTGCTTAATTCAATCTTACTTTTTACTAATTAATCTTATTATATAGTTGTTTTAGTTTTACTCTTACAAATCCAGTACATTGGCAAGTACAATACAAATACAAGAAATTACAATGTAAAATTAAATCAGTACAAAATATAATAGATAAAGGACAAAAAAGAACACAAGAAAACTTATCTATAACATATGCCCATATTGAAATTAGAGACCCATGCATCATAATTACATAGAGTGAAATTCAAATTTTTTTAATAATCTCATTATGGGTTCTAATAATATATATACTCTTTTTGACATAATGCTCAGAATTACCCATAGCCCTTCCCCAATCCATAAATAGGAGGATAATGCGCTTTAGTACACTTGAATCCACGTTCTCCTATATTGACAACAATGCCCATGCCAATCGAGCTAAGACTTAATTGGCTTTGTTTCCATGATTTTGAAATAAGACAATGCTGTAAAACAGAAAATAGATATGTCTATCATAAATTCAGATACTTACATCATATGCATAACTTAATGGTTAAATTTTACTATTAGTCCTTATACTTTGTAAAAATTGTGAATTTAGTCTCTGTACTTTTATTTAATTAATTTTAGTCTTTATACTTTTCAAATTGGTAAATTTTAGTCCCTACACCTTTTAGATTTTGAAATTTTAGTTCTGACCCAAATAATAGGAGTTAAATCTGTTTGGCTAAATTCAATTACTAGTCATGTACTATGCGTATAGTTATAGATTTAGTCCATTTTCTCCAATTATTTCATTCTAAGTCCTTATACTTTTCGAATTGTAAAATTATAGTCTTAATGCAAATAACAATCAATAATCCATTAATTGGACTTTTAGTGAGTAGTACGTAGAAATAATAAGCCGACATGACATTACACATATGATAATATGTTTGGCACATCAGACTTTGGAAATAGCAAAACTTTATTTAATGAATTTAACAAATTTTGCTAAGTACAAGGACTAATAGAAAAATTTAACCATAACTTAATTCTAAAAAAAAGGCGTACGAAGATGATATTTGTGAGCATGCTTCTAAATAATCCAATGAGCAATAATAATGTAATAAAGTGGGAAATGATTGTATGAATAGTCACGCCACGTCATTTCTATCTCCTTTTCAATAGTTTAAAGTCATATCAATATTTTTCTCTTGAATTTTAACATTTTCATATTGAACAAAATTAAATTTAAACGAAAATTTTAAAATTCAAGATAAAATTACTTATGTGATATTAAATTATTGAAAGGAGATAATATTTATGTTTCGTATTATCCTTCTTCTGTAATAAAAGAGAGCTTAAAATTTGATAAAGAGTAAATTGTATGAAACTGTAATTACACATCATCTTTATCACTTTTCAATAACAGAATAACAAATCAATTTCTTTTTCTTATTTCACATTTTCATACTATACTTGCTAAAGTGTGATATCTTTTGTCATGAATGTGAATCCAAATTACATAGTTATTTGAGAATTTAGTAAGATATTCATTTTAGAAAGAGAGAGGAATATATATGTAGATTCACGTGAATAAGTGGACAAAAAAAGGGTGTCCCCTTTGCTTGAAAAGTTTGTCTGGGTTTTCGAATCAGTACAAATCACCCATCCTCACTTCAAACTATTACTAGTGGAAGACCCACAATGAGACAATAGTTCAAAATAAAGATAAATTTAAATGGATCATGTGTGTCTCTCTTCCTTTTCTTTCTAACAATCAAAAAATAAAATAAATAATAATAGCATCTTCCTGTTAATTTTATCTATCTTCTTCGTCTTCATTTCACCACATTTGTTTTAGCAAAGACAAGTGGTTGATGGAAAAGTTAGAGAAGCGTCGGCAGTAGGCTTGGATTCTTGTGGGAAAAAAATATAGCTAAAGGGGACCTTTATGTTTTTGTCTTTACAATATTGTTGTGTGTTATAATAACAGCGGAAGGTTGGTGGAGGTTTTTTGCAGGATTGAAAATCAATGTCAAGTTCATCTCCTTTTCTTCTTTTTCATTGCCTTAACCTCTAGGGCACTAGCTTGAAACCTTTTTTTTTCTTTTTCCATTTAGTTTTGGGGGTGTGTTTAATGGCTATGGAGATGCAGAGCGGGGGGAAGATGATGGGGTTCTTGGTTATCTTGTTGGTTTTGTTTATAGAGATGGCAGCACCCACTACTGCTAGCAGAAACAGCTTTTCTACCCAAATTCTTGAGGTTCAAAACCAGTTGAAGCTCTTGAACAAGCCCGCTGTTAAATCTATTAAGGTCAGTCAGAATTTACTCATTTGCTCCCTCTTCAAATTGTCAAAAAGCTGTAACTTTAGACTTATTTTTTGTTATCCACTGCATATGCGTTTTGCCATGAACAGAGTCCAGATGGAGATATAATTGACTGCATCAAACTTTCACATCAACCGGCTTTTGACCATCCAATGCTCAAAAACCATAAAATCCAGGTCCATTCCTCTTCTTTTAAGCACCATGAATGTGTTTTTGGTTTGGACTTCTTGCATCCATGGTGTTCTAAGGGTTGTGTGTTTCCTTTTATGATAAACTAGATGACCTCAAACTTTCACCCGGAAGGTGTTTTTGGTGAAAACAAAGTTGCTTCAAAGATGAAACCAGGTTCATCAAGGAATGTTACCCAGATGTGGCACTTGAATGGAAGGTGTCCAGAAGGAACTATTCCCATTAGGAGAACTAGAAAAGATGATTTGTTAAGAGCAAGCTCTATCAAAGCCTTTGGTAAAAAAAGGCACAAAACCATCCCTCAACCAAAGTCTGCAGATCCTGACCTCATCACTCAAAGTGGCCATCAGGTAGTACATACTGCTACTGCCTCATTTCTTTTTACATGAAACTGGTTTTGGTGTATATTGAACTGATATATGTGGTTACATATGTTCCATTTCTTGGGTGTTTGGACTTTGGAGCTTTGATGTAGCATGCAATAGCTTATGTGGATGGAGACAAGTACTATGGAGCTAAGGCAACCATTAACGTTTGGGAACCCAAAATACAACAGCCTAATGAATTCAGCTTGTCCCAAATCTGGATCTTGGGTGGTTCTTTTGGTGAAGATCTCAATAGCATTGAAGCAGGCTGGCAGGTACCTTCTTATCCAACAACAATTTTACATTATTATTTTAGATTCCATCCATATTTAACTCATTGGCCTCTGTCTTCTATAGGTTAGCCCAGATTTATATGGAGACAACCACACTAGACTCTTCACTTATTGGACTGTAAGACTAGACTCCCCATGTCACTATCCTTTTGTCCTTTGATGCATTTCTATTTTTTAACTCTTGTTTTCTTTATTACTAAAACCAGAGTGATGCATATCAAGCCACTGGTTGCTATAATCTACTTTGCTCAGGCTTCATTCAAATCAACAATGAAATAGCAATGGGTGCAAGCATCTACCCTGTTTCTAGCTATCATGATTCCCAATATGATATAAGCTTACTTGTGTGGAAGGTAATGAGTAAGAAACTATTCATAATAAGCAAGCTACCATTTCATAAACATCAAATTTATATATATCCATAAATTTGAGTGTGGCAGGATCCCAAGGAGGGGAACTGGTGGCTACAATTTGGTAATAGCTATGTGTTGGGTTACTGGCCAGCTTTCCTATTTTCCTACCTATCAGACAGTGCCTCCATGATTGAGTGGGGAGGTGAGGTTGTAAACTCAGAATCAGATGGACAGCATACATCCACACAAATGGGGAGTGGCCATTTCCCCAAAGAAGGGTTTGGCAAATCTAGTTACTTCAAGAATATTCAAATTGTTGATGGCTCCAACAATCTCAGGGTTCCTAAAGACATTGCAACTTTCACTGAGCAATCAAACTGCTATGATGTACAAACTGGAAAAGGTGGCAACTGGGGCAGCTACTTTTACTACGGTGGTCCGGGTCGAAACGCTAACTGCCCTTGACTCATTTAAATCCTTAAGAAAAATGAAAGCTAAGTAACCATCAACTGTTGCCAAAATGAATATTCATCAAGCCAAGTGCATGCCCTTCTTCAAGTTAAGTTTAAACTAGTAAATTTGTGAATCATGTTTTCACCATTAGATAGTAGCAATACAGGTTAAATCTCCTTATTAACTCTGCCAAAGATTTGTTGTGAGAAAGTGAGGTATTTCTAGCTGATATTCTTTGTTTGGACATATGAGTGTATATTTTGATTTTCCTTTTTTTTTTTTAATGTGTGTATGTGTCATTAAATTCTGCTTAAGCAATATAAGCACTTGGCTTTGTTATTCTTAAAAGATTATTCTCTATGATTTTCCATCAATGAAGGAACCTTACTTTGTAATGGCAAAAGGAAATGATTTACCTTTTGCTTTACCAATAATTGCCCTTTTTAAGTACTTGGACCAGGATAAATATGAGAGTTAATTGCAATTGTCTTTACTAATAGTATAAAAATAAGACACCCACACCTAAGTTCCAATCCGAAAACTTATTAAGGGTGGGTTGAGGTAGGCGGTGCGTTTACCTGCGGTTATTGTAAAAACAAGGGTGGCGGTGAGATTAGATATTGTAGTGATACTATAGTGTGAGACAAAAAGTAAATTAAACGTACTGCATCGCATCTCATTGCCCATCTAAATCCACTCTAAGCCTGTAAGGTCTTATCTAATGTTTGCATAAGACGTGATTTAAGTTCAATTTGCTTACTAAACTGTAACCTAATTCTAGTACATAAATTAAATCACTCCCCTTAGTAAGACTTTTCCTTTAAAAGCTTAATATAATTTGCACTAAAATAATTTCCTTATAATGAACAAGATAAGTGCGTGTAATCTTATATATGAAACCATAGCAAGCTTTCTCTTAAATAATCATATAATGGCTTGCAAATTTACAATCAATGTGAATCTTCATCTTTTTGAGTTCAACTCGATAAAGTCTTCAATATGGAATAGATTTTAACAATTATAAGAGCGGCACCTATAGTGAGAATATAAATAATCTCAGCCATTGAATCAAAATAAATGATTTCAAGCCTTAGATTTTGTATTTATTTTACCTTATTAAAATATAACCAACGGGCACCAACTTTTTTTCTTCTTTCATATCAAAAAAATTGGTTAGTCTTTATTTTTAGATTTAAATTTTTTTTTAAAAAAAATTAGAATGGAAAGCAAGATACTAAAAAAAGGGATTTTTCACTTCATTCTAAAAAAAAATGGGATTTTTTCATTGGATGAGTAAAAAGTGAGTACTCGAAATCAGCCAAGAAAAAATTTTTAATTTTTTTAGAATGAAATGGTCGATCAATTTTTTCAATCAAGAAAAACAAATACCTAATACCAAAATTGATTTATCTTATAATAACCCTAATCTCTTACTTTTCATTTCAATTTTTTCCTCAAACAGAAAAAAAAAATTGAAAGTAAAGATTATCCCAAAATTTTTCACCCTATGACTTTCATTACAGAGTGAAAAGAAAAAGAAAGAAGAAAAGATCAGGTGTTGTTGATTTTATTTTAATAAGGTAAGATAAATTGAAAATTTAAAGCTTAGAATCATTTATTTTGATCGAATAGCAAAGATCATTTTAATTTTCATCATTATAGGTGAAGTCTTCATGGAGATGCTTCATATGTTTGGCCTTATTAATACTAGATAGCTTTTTAGATGTTAAAGTAGTTGCAACTGAAGCAACAACTGATTTAGGATTCTCTATCATCTTCTAAATTCACTCCAACATGAATATTTGCAGCAGCATGCTTGCTCTCTTCCACTTCCAAGAATACTTCACCTCATCCTTGGATACAATGCCATTTTGCTTTAAGTGGAATTTGATAGATGAGTGAAGGGTAAAGCAATGCATGCCTAGTATTCTTGGTTTCTACATGCTTAACAATTTCATTGAAGGAATGAATGATCTCAAATTTTGATAGGTTGATCAAAAGTACATTCTAAGTAATTGAAAACTTCTAATGTACCACCTCGAAGAGAATTCTAATCGGATTAGGAATCTCGGTTGTACAGGCCCAAATCTGCCCGGGCTCGTACAAAAACAAATAAACAGAAATAAAAAACCAATAAATTGACAGTCCAATGTTAATTTACAAGGCCCAACAAGGCCCAAAACTCCAAATTAAGACCCGAAACCCAAGCCCAACAACAAAAGCAAAAAACCTAGGTTTCTTCCAGCACTACTGCCCTCATGTACGGCCTCTAGCTGCCCCTGCCACGTCGCCTCCGTACCTCCGTACCTACAAACTAAAGAGAATAGAACACGACAGCAACAAAGAAACAAAAAATTTTGTAATCTGCATATAAAAGAATCACTAGGCATTTTGTATTTTTTTTTACAGACGAACACACGAAATACAGAGAAAAATACACAGAGCAATAAAAAAAACAAAAATTTCTAAAAGGTGGCGCCTTTATCTTTCGTTTATTTAATGTTATTTTCCTTATTTATTGATTAGAAGGAAGAAAATAAAAAAGAGGGAAAAGGGAGTGAAAATCTCACCTGTCGGTTCGTCTTATGCCGCCGTGGGCGGTCGAGGCTGTCACCTTTGAAGAAAGGTGACGTTTTCGGACTAGGAGGGTTGAAAAGCAAAAGAAAATGGGGTCTTTTGCTCTTTCGAGCACCGTGGATGGCGGCGTTGTCGTCAATGACCGGCAGCCGCCACGGTGGCTATTCGCCGGAGTCTAGGTTCGGACAATGGGGGATTTGAGAGCTTTTGAGAGTGTTTTAATTTTTTTTATTAAAAAAGGGTAACATAATTATTTTTATAAAAAAATTTGCTTTTTATAGGACAATTAAATGACGTCGTTTAGGGTCTATCTCAGTGGCCTCAAAGCCGCGCCGTTTAAAACCACCAACCCAAAACCCGACCCGCTACAGCAGGGATCTGCGTGTTTCCATTAAGCCCTGATCCCTCGGCTCTTGTGGCACTTTTCAATAAGGTCCTTTTGGAGATTTTCGTCTTTTTATAGATCTTACCTTTTAATTTTGTTTAGTTTTCAATCGGGTCCTTGACCCACTGATGTTTTGAAAAAGGACACGTGTCCTGGAAAAGGGGTTAATTTTTATTTAGTCCCCATATGTTTTTGCGCATTTGATTTTAATCATTTGCTTTATTTTATTATTTAATTTGTTTGCTTTATTATGGTTTTTACTTTTAATTTCATTTCTATTCTAATTCAATTCCTAATCTGTTAAATTTCAACCTTTTTTAAATTTGTTATTTATTTATTCATTTTAATAGTTTTATATATTATTCATTTTAAACTATTTTATTTATTTTAAATTCTTTATACACTATTTATATTAAACTGCTTTATATTATTCATTTTAAATTGTTTTAGATATTATTTATTTTAAATTGTTTCATATATATTATTTATTTTGAACTGCTTTATATATTATTTTATTTTAAAACTGTTATATAGTATTTATTTTAGATTTTTTTATTACATATTATTTCTTTTAAAAATGCTGTATATATTATTTATTTTAAATTGCTTTAGATTATTTATTTCAAACGGTTTTGTATTTTATTTATGTTAATTTTTTATATTGTTTATTTTAACCATTTTTTATATTTTTTATTTTTTTCATGTATTATTTATTTCAACCTTTTTATCTATTATTTACTTTGAATTGTTTTATATATTGTTTTGTTTTGTTTTATTTGATTGTCAATATTAATATTAAAATAATGTATGTTGTGATTATTGCCATTATGTGTATAATAATTCGTTTATTTGTATTCTCGTGTCATTATGATTCATTATTGTAACATTTTATTCGTAATTATTACTCCATGTTGTATATTATCATTCCATCGTATTTCATTAAAACCACTTCAAAGGTCGCGTTTAATTCTTTTTCTTTTATCCATGACATCCATTTTATTATATTTCAACTAAATAGCACGTATCGTTTCGGTTTTGTAATCGCGATTATTCAAAAATTTAAAAATGAGGCAATGTTCCCTTTTTTTGGAAATTCGAGAAGTCATACCCTAACTTATGGGGTTTCGATTTTCTCGATTAATCTAAACGACTTAACATCCTTCTAAATTTAAAATACCTAAGTCTTAAATAAAAATGAAAGACAAACTCATTCTCGAGAGCTCAAATGTCGCATCCTAACTTACGGGATGTGATATATTGTTATCTCGGGACGAGTTGGCCTTTAATGCTTGTTTCAATTTATTCAAGCATTTAAAAAAAAGATCGTATTTTAAATTCTTTTTGACTTTTCAACTTTTGACGTTAAGACCTTAATTAATCAATTAGATACCAATTTTGGGTGTTACAAGGGTGCGAATCTTTTCTCGTGCGCAACCGGCTCCCGAACCCATTTTCTTGAATTTCGTAGACTAAAATTGTTATTTTAGTAAATCAAAACGTTTTATTGAAACGATCAATCACAAGGTGACCTAATCACACCTCATAAAAAAAAGATCGGTGTCGACTCCCATTTTTTCCCATTTTCATTTTAAAATAAAGTCGATCTTTTCTTTTAAAAAAATAGTTTCGACATTGGTCATGGGTATAGGAAAGCTAGCAACTATTCTTAATAATCTCTCTCCAATCAATATAAGAAAACTAAATATGATTCCAAATCGTATTCCATACTTGAGAACAAGACATTATCCTAATAAAGATCATATCTCTATTCAAGATAATTTTCATCCACCTTATTCAAGTCTAGATATATTCAAATCAAATTCAAAGTTTGAATCATTTAATCTAGCCTTGAATTATACCTTTCATTCAATCAAGTAAGCTTAATTGAATTTCAAGTTTAATCCTCATCTCATTGTGTGTGTGACACATTAGGTACTCAATAAAATGGTAATAGGCTCAAGGTTACTCCATTAAGACCAAACGCATCTAAGATTCAAAAGCGGAATCTAGAAGCCCATCATAACATCCAAATTATTTTAGAGTGAAGTGTGACCTAGTAATTGGTATCTAAGTTTCTATAAAATAAAATAAAATAAACCTTCAACTCACTTAATTTTAAATTAAATCTTTTTAATTGCTCCACTAAATCACTAACGGAAGTTTTTTATTGGCATAATAATAAAGTTAGTCCTCCAATATTTATAGATTTTATCAATTTGGTCCTAATTTTAAAAATTCAACAAACTTAATCCTCAACTTTACACATTCTGTTATTTATAATTTTGTATGTTTTTTTATAACATATTGTGTTTTTTTTTTATCAAAAAAATGAACTTTTAAATATATATTACTTTTAAAGTTTTTAATTTTTAATTTTTTAACTTTTTTTATTTTATTTTTAAGAATCAAGACTCAATTGGCAGAATTTGTAAAGTTAGTGATTAAATTTGTTGAACATTTTAGAATTATGACCAAATTAATAAAATCTATAAATATTGGAGGGCTAATTGTTATTCTGCCAATAAGAAAAGGCTTCTGTTAGTGATTAACATATGTATGACCAAAATATTAAATTTAATAACGTTAGTGACTAAAATAGAAAATTTTAAACTTAAGTGACCAAAATAAAAATACACTAATAGTTGGGTAACTATTTTTATAGTTTACCCTATATAAATTTGGGTTCCTTAATTATATCTATTCTATTATTTAAGGTGACATTTGAAAAATGATTAAAAGCCCCCTATTTTTACCAAACAACAAATAATAATATAAGAGTAATTTTATCTTTTATATTCTTTTAATAAAATATTACTATAACGAGATCTAAACTTAAGACGCATAAAACTTTAATTTAACTATTGCAATCTAAGTCTCATTTAATTTTTAATATAATTTTTTATAAATATATATATTTGCATAAGTTTTATGGGGGTTAAGATTTGAGTTAAGGAGAGCATTATTCGGTTATAACTGATTTAATTGACTTACCCAATACTTCAATTAAATCAAGTTTGTTTGTCAAGTCGATTTTGAATTTAGTTAAATTAGTTTAGATAAACAGTTATTGATTATTAAAATCCATAACAAAATCGACCGACTTAATCAACTTATATTTATTATTTTTTGATTTTTTTAAATATATTTATAATAATTATTTAAAGTACCTAAATTTAAAATGCAAAAAAAAATCTATAAAAAACATCAATTAAATTGATTAACTAATTCAATTGACCGATATTAAATCAATTAATACTTTAGTTGATCAGTTTAATTATTTTATATTGAAGTCGATTAAATTAATTAAATTAAAATATCAAATCAAGCCAAACTGAGTATTGCCAGTCTGATTTTAATAACTACTAAATGAATATAAATTCAATTATCAAATTGATTGATGACCTAATTCCCAAAATATAATTTCTGTTTTTTTTTTAAGGAAAAAAACTAAAGTAAATTACAGTTGAAGAAGCCTATTTGTACTCTGAAGTAGAGAAGTTAGTTACTTGCATTTTACATACCATACCATACCATACCATACCACTTTACAGGCAGTAAATGTAGCAATGTAATTAGACAAGCATAGAGTTTTAGAAGGTGCTAAGGTTTGTGACATCAAATGTACAAAATCTGTGATTGCCCCTTCAAAGTTAAGCTGAAAACTTGATTTATGTATGGGATTACCTGGCTCTGGACAATTGTATAGCTTCTTGGTCCACAGTTGAATCCTCACCCCAAGTGAACTGGTGTGAGAACAGCATGAATTCTTGGTTCCTCACTTGTTCAAGCTCCTCCCATTCTGCCCATCTCACTGCCAAACCCACTCCATCAAGCATTTTCACCACTTCTGCCATCGTCGGTCGGTCTTCGGGTGAGCTCTGAGTGCAAAGCAGTGCGACTCGTACGATCGTCTCAACTTCTTTTGCATCGTAAATCTTTAAGTTCTCGTCAACGATGTCATCAACCCTGTTTTCTCTCAGCAGCTTTTTAATCTGTTCATAAACAATCCTCACAAATGCTACAGGTTCAATACTCTATATATTCATAAAGATTTAGGAGAGGGTGCATCAATATAAAAAACTTACATGGTCAAGTAGAAGAACATCCTCTTCCTCTTCTAAACGAGCAAAATCTATGGCACGCTGGCCGGTAACAAGTTCCAGAAGCATTATACCATACCCAAAGACGTCTGTCTTTTCAGAAGATTTTCCTGTGGACAAATATTCTGGAGCAATATGACCCATGGTACCTCGTACTTGAGTGGTAACATGAGTCAACTTGGTATCAACAAGCTTTGCTAACCCGAAATCTCCAAGAACAGCCTCAAAATTGTCATCTAAAAGGATGTTTGCAGCTTTTAAATCACGGTGTATTATCTTAGGATTGCAATGCTCATGTAGATACTCCAAACCGTGGGCTGCTCCGAAAGCTATACGTTTCCTCATTGGCCAGTCCAAGCCCTTGTCTCCAGGTTTTAAATCTATAGAAAATTTCAGATATAAATTCAGAATACAGTAAATATGCCTGCATTGCAATGCATCAAAAGGCAATGCAGAAAGGACAAGTACCTCTTAGTTGATATGCCACACTTAAATTTTGCATGAAAGGATAAACAAGGATTCTTTCGGAAGAGGTTGTGCAGAACCCAATTAGGCGTAGAAGATTCTTATGAACAGCAACACTAATGAGCTGGACTTCCCTCTGGAATGCATCTTCACCACCAGGACTATAATAATCTGCGAGGCGTTTCACAGCAACCTTTGTGTTATCAGAGAGGACACCTTTATAAACTCTTCCAAACCCTCCTTGACCAATTATGTTGCCCTCATTGAAATTATCAGTGGCAAGTTGGATTTCACGCCATGAAAATCGCCTTATCTGGCCAAAGGAAATTTTGAGGTCATCTTCACCTGAAGTTTAAAAATTATCAAGTGTTAATTTCTACAAACTAAAGAAATCAAATAGACTTTCAGCAGGAATTCTGTAATGATCATGATGAGCAATAAAATGCATAACATTGGAATGTAATATCTTCCCCTTTAACTTTGTCTTTGATCATGGATGAGTAAAGAGAATTACCTATGACATCAACAAAAACATCACGCATGGATTTGTGTGCTTGGTAATACCAGGACGCGAAGAGAGCCCCAAGTGATAGAAGTATGAGAGCACCACAACTTGCAGAGGTTACGACAATTCTAATTTTGGACCTACTGGTTGAAACTGCCAAAACAGCACAACATTTAATCCCATATATAACACATACGAAATGGATATAGTAAAAAAGTTGGTGTAGAGAGCAAACCAGGGAATGTAGAAGTTGAAACACAAGCTTGTTCCAAGCTAGAGCCACAAGCAAGGTGTGTTCCATTCAAGCTGACAAAATAACACTGTCAAATGGAATAGCAAGTGGAAGTTTGTCTAATCTTAAGCAATAATATACTAGAATTTAAAGGAGATAGAATCTCTTATAAAGTTTACTTGATTCTTGGAACTAAGAATAAATTCCTTGGAACTCTTCCAGTTAAGTTGTTGGATGAAAGATCCCTGCCAAGTAAAAATGATTTGTGAGTTTTTGTGAAGTCAATTTAGCATATAAGCAAAGACCCAAAAAGAGGGTAAAGGAGAGAAATATAGACCAACAATACAAGACCTATATGCAAGTTTGATACTATTTATCAAAAAAGAATTTTATGATTGGAATAAGAACACATAAATGGATGTTTCCTGCTAAATACCAAAACTTATATTTTAATCGGATTTAGTCTGTGTCAGATATGAGTACGTGTCTGACACAAGTCTACTCAATCTTTTTCCATATATGAGGAAGATTACATTTTATACTCATGTTTGAATATATGTATTCTATACTAGTACTTCAAGAAAAATAAAACGTTCAAGTAATATAATATTATCAAATCGCGCTCACAAAAAGTCTGATTTAGGAAAAAGCAGAGTCCTACAGGTTTTTTAACTTGGATAATTGACCCCAATTTTCCGGAATAGAACCACTGAATTTATTATTTGCAAGACTCAGAATTTCTAAGTGCGCCATCTCACCAATGAAATCTGGCAACAAACCAGATAGATTGTTGTTCTGTAATTCCCTGCAAAAGAAATTACCAATCACTTAAAGGTCTTTAACATGCAACCCACATGTTCATATTAGACAATCATATGTTTATGTTCATGTGTGTTTGTGTGTTACCATATACTAATATGCCTTTTTCTCTTTCTAATGCCAAGATGCAACATGTATACAACATCATTGTCACTTACAAGTTAACAAGAAACTTTAATTTCTTAATTGAAGGCGAAAGAGTTCCTGTAAATCCATTTGAAGCCAAGTTCCTGCCAATTGATACATTCACATGTTACTTTGTAGTTAGTAAAAAACTTAAGATGGTTATGTAAAGTAGGGTGTGCCCAAGGATCTTACCTCTACCATAAGTAATTGGATTTACATTGTAAGCTATGTCAATTGATAATAATCATGATTCAAAATGGTGGACTTACAAGGATATGACATTCCCATTCCTACAGGTAACATGAGACCAGCTAAAGCAGGGACTGACAAGATTATCATTCCAATCAGTTATTCGACCATTGGAATTATTGAGAACCTTGAGAAACTCGATCAAAGCATTTCCTGAACATTTGCAGACAAAGCTATCAGTTCTTTTTGCCAACAAGCTGACAAAGCTCGTTAGGGTTCAAGTTTTATTGTCATACGGTCCAAGTTGCAATCTCTATGTATAACTTGAGGCGGAACCTCTAAAGGTTTCTGTCCTCTTTAGATGGACTAAATTATGTATTTATATGATATGATTATTGTTCCTCATATATGCCAGCACGTACCTTATTCTAGAATTAATACATGTTTTCTAGACGTGGGTTCGCCTACATGGTGGTGCGAATCCATATCGCTCGGTCTCATAGGAAGACACGAATACCTCACATACGAACCATGTAGGGTACAAAGCAAAACTTAATCGGATAATTGAGTAGTGGGCCGGTAATAGTGAGTATCATAACAAATTTATATATATATATATTTATGCATTCATATATTTAATAAAATTGTACCCCTTAAAATAAATTTGGGGGAGGGGAGATGGGTTACATAAGGCTTGAACCCTATCTTCATGCCAACTTACAGCAGCTCTAATTACTGCAACAGTGGTCTTGTTGGCAATTTCATGTGTTATAGATTTAAATAGGTAAAAATATATCATAGATTCATATAATCTTCATAAATTTAGAATTTAGTCTTTATATTTTTATTTTTAAAAATTTAGTATCTCTGTTGTTTATATTTCAAAATTCATGTCCAATTATTAATATTTTTTTGATTAAATTTGTTACTGTGACATTTCGAAATAAAAAAAAAATCTTCACTTAATAGCAATGTAACTAAAAAAGTAACATTGTAACGAACCAAGATATCTATTTGTTTTTATATGGCTCAAACATAAATACTAGTTTTTTTTAAGCCTAAATTTATACTAACATATTTTTAATATTGTTAATACACGATATCAATAGAGGTTAAAATAGAGAAGATGTTGTTCTGGTCCAGAAAATAGAGAAAAAACCCACCTCAAATGAAGTACCTTAGGTTACTTAAACTATGGTAATTTCGGGTCGGATTATTATATATTTTTATAGTTGTATAATAAACATTAAATTTAATTGAAATTAAAAAAAAAAGGGCTATGGTTAGTGTTACCATACCCTCAATATCAGGTTCCTTGGATGAGTAACTGGTTGCAACGAAAAGCAGTAGGAGCCAGATTGTGATATGCTTTAGAGGCTGGCATTTGGGAAAAGCTTCATTATTACTACTTTTTGCTTTATTCTCCGATGAAGATGGACCCAACAATCTCTCAAAACCTTTGAAAACTGCACCCAAAAAATGGAACATTATGTACTTTACACCAAATCACAGAGAAAATTAGCCTACTTTTTGTTACACAAACTGGGAAAAAAGAAAAAGAAAAAAAGAAAAAGTAAGACTGATTGATTGTAAATTTAATTATTTTAAATTTTTTTTATGAATTTTGTAATGCTTCATTAATGATTTACTTACGAAATTAAAATATAATAATATATAAGTTTAATTTTAAAAATACTGAATTTAAAATATAAATATTATAAGACTACATTGTATGAAATTATATTTTTATATATAATTTTTAATTTAATTTTAATTATTAATTAGTGGAGGTTGATTGTTAATTATATTTAAATGTTGTAACCACTAAATACCACTAAATAATTTATTGTAATATTATTTAAAATTTTAAATATCTATTTTACTTTTAATTGTGTATTTACATTGTAAAAATAATAATAAATTGGAAAATGTTTTTTTAAATAATTTTAAAATTTGCGACAACTTATTATATAAGATAATTGAAAGGATTTATTATGAAGATATAACTTGCAGAAGACCGTTAAAATTATATAAAAAAGATGAAGGGGTCTATGTACAATTTTTCTCTCCACAGATACTTCTTTTTTTTTCTTGTCACGTGCCAAAATTTTTAATAAATGAAATTATATTTATAAATTTTATTAAAAATATAATTTAAGTTTCACAAATTAGTGTTATTAATATATTATAGTTTTTAAATTTAAAATTTTAAAAATTTTAAATATGACGTAAACTCAAATGTTATTATTATAGATATCTTGAATATTCTAGTAGGTGTATAGCAGTCACCTCTTTATAATATCCAAAATTCTAACAGACAAATATGATTGTTACATAGAAGTTACGCGTGTAATAAATGTTTTCCAACTCGCTTAAATTAAGGTGAGATCTTAGGAGTTGTTATAAAGTTGGGTGCATAATAAAGACTTTCCAACTCACTTAAATTAAGGTGAGATTAAATGTAGTAAGATTCTTTTAAAATTAGTTGTGGTTAAAAGACAGAGATATGGAGACGGTAGACATTTTATCAAGTTACGCCATAAATTAAGAAATTATGTTGGTGACTTGAAATTGTTAAATTAGTTATCAAATATGTTTTTTTTCAGAAATTAAATTTATGGTTAAAGGATTTTTACTATCATTAAGGTTGTGTCACAATAAAAATGTCAGGTTAAATTTTTTAAACTTCAATTATTTTAAATAGTTTAACTAATAAAATATTATAAAAATATATTTAATAATTTTTTATATTTTAAATTTTTTATTCATAATAAATTTTAAAAAATAAAAGGTTAAAATCGAAATTTTTTTACCTTTAAAAGTTAAAATGTGACAAATTTAGTAAGATGGAGGGAGTATATTAGATTATGACACACCTATGATATTGGTGAAAATTTTGTGTAACAAATATATTTATAAAAAAATTAATGCAAAAAATAAATGAGACTTTAGTTAAAATAATAAAGTTGAGATATTGTTTTATGTTCAAAGCTGGTTATATAAAAAAATGAAATTATTTTTTATAATTTCACAACTAAATTGGAACTTAAGTAATGAATGATACCAACTCAATCAAATATTTAAATATTAATATAAATAGATAATAATATCAAATTATGTCAAATATAGTACAATAGACTAAATGTAGAACAATAAAGAAAACATAATTAAACCTAATTAAAATAGAAATAGAGTAAATTTGCTCATTCATAAAAAAAAAACCCCTTAAAAGTAAGTTATCCAAACCTCAATCATTAAAACATTTTAAAACCCATCCACAGACGCTTATGTAGGGACCGAAAACTCACGCATCATAATTGTAAATGGTAAGACTCAAACTTGGATTCTTATATATTCAAGATTTCCACCTTAACCAACAACATCAAGTCTCATTAGTTAAATTTTGTCAATAAAATTGGATTTCATTTCATTGACAAACTTAGCTACCCACTAAATTTAGACAAAATTATAATAGTAGAAATTAAATTTTAATTATTATATATCATGAACTAACAGTTGCAATAGTTTTTTATTTATTTATGAGGTATAATTGTAAGAATTAAATTTGAATTTATTAGAGGGTAAACTATACCGCACGTCACTCTAAAATAGTATTGCTCCTATTTTGGTCACTCTAATTTTTTTTATCAATTTAGTCATTCTCATTAAGACAACTGCTCGAATTGGTCATTGTCGGATTGCCTACGTGAGTTTTTTTTCTTTTGATTAAAGTTAAGGACCTCTCAATAAATAGTCCAAAACACTTTGTTTTTTATTTTTTTTATTTGCAACATGAAGATTTCAACGGTGGCATCATCAACATTTGAATCCTAGTTAAGAAAAGGGAATCCAACAACAATGATGACCAACTATTTCCATGACCCTACCCTTTTTGATGAGCCCACTTGCCAGCCTAACACCACTGACTACCATGGCAAGGCTAAAGTGGTTTGAGAACTCTTCAAGGCACAACAACTGATAAGGGAGATAATTATATAAAGGGGAGAGTAAGAGAAATGAAGAGGATATTGGGGACATTAGGATAGGCAAATTGATGGTTGGCTTGTAACTGCCATCAAGGAGTCATGAAGTGCATATCTTGGAACTAAGAAGGTATTGGCTCAGCCTTGTAGTTAATTGTTAAGTGAGCTTAGTAAAAAGTTTGATCTTTGATGTTATTTTTTTATGGAGACTAGGAATGGAAAGGAAAAGGTTGAGGATTTTTTTTAAAATTACCATTTGATGAGGGGATTCATGTTGATCCTTAAGGAATGAGTAACGGTTTGTCACTTTAGTGGAAGAAAGAGTGTAAGGTAAGGATTAGGACTGTTGAGACGAATATTATCGATATTGATATTAAAGATGAGGATAAAGGTGTTTGTTGAATTTATGAGGCTCTAACACTGGAAGAAAGATTAAGGGTGTACTTGGTTAGGTGAAAAAGTGGAGGGATAAAAGGAGAGAGTGAAAAAGTGGGAAGAACATATATTTTTGAATGTGCTTGGTAGGAAAGATAAGTGAGAGGAAAGAAAATAGGAGAGATGATTATTTTCCATCCTAATGCATAAAAATCAATCCTTTCAAATTGAAATGATGAGAGCAGAGAAAATAAGAGAGATGTGTATGTTGCTTCAAAATTATGTATTTGTTAAATATTTTATTTTATTTTCTTTCATTTTTCAACTCTACCAAGCAATGGATAGAAAGAAAATTATTTTTTCTTTCAATCTTTCCATCTTTCCTACCAGGCATACTCATGGAAAGAAATATTATATTTTCCATCTTTCTATTTTTCTATCCCTTCAAATGTCCATCTTTCTAACTTTTTTTCCACTCTACCAAACAAAGCCTAAAAGTTTGGAAGGGTTTGAAAGATATTGTCAGGGTTATGAGGGGACCTTGGATGAGTGTAGGTGATTATAATAACATTAAAGAAATGGAATAGAATGACAAGGGAATGTTAAGGTTGGGAGAAATATTAAAGCTTTTCTTGGGTTAATAAGTGATTGCACGTTCATTGATTTACCTTTTAAGAGACAAATGTTTACTTAGTTTTGTTGTAGGGAGTGAAAAGTAATAAAAGAGAGTTTAGATAGAGCTTCTGTGAATAAGGATTGGGTGGATATGTTCCTTGATACACAATATTTTTAATTTGGCAATAGTAGGTTTTTATCATTCATCAGTTTTTGTTTATACTAACTGTAAGGATAGGAAAGCTCTTAGAAGGTTTGAAGTTGAGATTCTTTGGGCTGAGTTTGCGAGGTGTGAGAGAATAATTGGGAAATTGGAGTGGAGACTATAAGGGTTCTTTTGCTTATAGGTTGACATAGAAATTTAAAAAAAAAAAGTGCATAATCTTATTAAAATTGTGGAGTGTAAGATATGTAGGTAATAATAAAAAGAAGATTAAAGATGGGTCTAATAGAATTGCAAGAATATGGACACAAGCTTGGAGGAGTTAAAGGGGCTAAAGATGGAAATTAGGGAATTGTGGAATAAGGAGGAAGTATTGGTTTTAAAGGTCAAGGGTTAAGTGGTTGAACTTTGGGGATAGGAATTCTATTTTTTTCATCAAGTTACTAGACAGAGAAGACAATTTAATAAGATCTTGAGAATGATGATTGGATTGATAAGGAGCTAGAGATATTTCAAGAGTTTAGAAGGTATTTTCAGGATTTATATAAATCAAATGGGCAAAGGGAATGTCATATGTTCCTAATTGGTGGATGATGGTTTGAATGATAAGCTGATTAGGAGAGTAACTATGGATTAGTTCAGTTAGAAGCTTATAAGGCACTTGGGGCTAATGAGTTTAATGGATTCATTTATTAGAATTATTGGGAGGTTGTAAAGGATTATGTGTTTAAAACAATAGATAGTTTTTTATAGTCGAAAAATGTCAAGAGAAATAAATAACATTGATATTGTGTTACTAATTCCCCTGAACATGTGATGTAATATAGACACGTCAATCTTTGTATTTTTTTATAAAGTGATCTTAAAGGAAATTGTGAATAGGGTTAAACCATTTTTAGGGGTTGATTATATAAAATTATAGTGCATTTATGGGAGGAAGGCAAATTCATGATAATATATATTGTCATTTCTCAAGATGTTTTAACATATATGACCAGATTCGTATCGGGCTTTAACTAGGTATTTACATATATTCTCTGACTAGGCTTGACTTGAAATATAGGTATACTTTTTTACTCAAACCCGACCCAAATAAATTTGCCTAGCCCAACACACTCAAATTACTTTATAAAATATAATTTTTAGTAAACAATTTACATAATGTAAATTGATAAAGAATTCACTAAGAAGATCCCAATGAATAAGGTTAGAGGAAGAGATTTTTTTATCTAACCTTATGTTGTTGATGGGATGTTTACTGAATGTTTAGTATATGATGTCTTGAGGGCTACACTTCAGTAAGATTACATAGTTCCATCAACATTTGTGGTTATAAATTAGAAGTTATGGAAGTGTATTTAGAGCTTGAAAGTTATGAGTAAAGTGAAGCATTTTTTGTGGAGGATATATAATATTGTTGTTGTTAATGTGAATTTGGTGAGAAGGAAAATGGTACTCCTTCTTCCATGTCAGATTGGTGGTAAAGAAGAGGAGAGTGTTGAAAATGTATTTGACATTTGATTGGACTAGTAAGGTTTGGTACGAAAGGTGTAGGCTATGAGTGGATAACAATAATTTAAAAGGGTGAATTGTTAATTGTTGAGTATTTCTTGTGATAATAAGATTGTGGAGGACAAGAGAATTAAAGTGGTTATGATTGCATGAAATATTTGGAAAGGAAGGTTTGAGTCTATAATCAACAAGAAGGAGATTGTTGTTCATAGGGTTATTGCTAGACTAAAAATTGTTATTTGTGAATTAATTGAGGTTTAGAAAGAGAAGGGTCAAAAGGATATAATGGGTGATGAACAATATTTTTTTGGAATTTTATTTAGATTTCAGCTCTGTTTGATGACCTATTTATATTATTAATTTAAGTTAAAAAATAGCTTAATCCCACATAAGCAACTGAATAAACGGATATTAACTCATTTTGGGTTTGATTCACGTTAGTTGTATTTGATGTTCGAGCTTTATCTTATTATTGTAATTTACTAAAAAATCAATCTATCCACACAATTGTTAGCCTATTTGGCAAAAAAAAACCCTAAGAAAATTAGAAATTCACTTTTAAATGTAATATTTTATTAGACTTCTCAATTTAATGCATTTTTTGCTATGGTAAACACTTTGTCACTTTTTTTTTGTCAATCTAACTTTTTTAACCAAACTTTTTAAAGAGTACTTACTCAATTAACCTTTAATTATTTTTTTTACGATGTAAAAAAATATAATAAATTAATCGATGAATTAATTCAATCGAAAATCGATTATCAATCTGATCTAATCAATAAAAAAAGGGTTAAAATCAGATTAAATAATTACAAGTTGGGTTTTGGCTATTTTTATTAAATTTATTCTTTTTATAGAGTATTAAAATTATTTTTCAAGTAATAAGATTTAAACCATTAATATCTTAATCATATGTTAAACATCACCTCATTAGGAGAGATGCATAATTTTATTAAGTAATTACTATATTTAGTACTTATTTAATTTATCTTTTAATTGAATAAAAATCCATTGCAATCAAATCAGTTAAAATTGATGTTTTGATTTATTGGTTGACTTCCCTTGGAATTCTTGCATTCGGTAAAGTTGCTAATTAAGATTAGAAGCACACCGACTGCTTGTTTAAATGCCACAATATATATATATTTTTCCAATATAACAGTAGGAATAAAGCAGCAAAATACATCACATATAATATCAGTTTTCGTATATATATTAACATGAAGAAGAACATGTATGTACGTATGTATGTATGTATATAAAAACATACCTGATTTGGCAAGGCTGCCATGGATGAAGTTGCAGCAAAACCAGGAAACCATGGGAAACCGAAACAAACAAAAAAAAAAGTGCAGAAGATGACAAGAAGAAGAAGCCGAGGAGATGGATAATAGATATAATTCAAGACATAATGTTGATGGGTAGTAACAATGATGAAGATCATGTGAAAATGGGGTTATGTTTTTAGTTCAAGGTCGGCCCCCATGAAGAACTTATTTCATTAAACAATTAAAACAAAGCAAAAGCTAAAGAAATTCTGACAACTGACAAGAGCTGAATAATATATGTGGAATAGAATATATTTGTTGAATGACACACACTGTTTCAGAATAGAATATTATAATTAATAATAAGCATTGATTTCATGTTTTGGTTTGGGAATTGGATTTCAATTTGGAAGGTGGATTGAGAATTAGAATTAGAATTAGAATTAGAATCCCACTAATTTATGGATGTCTCCCTTTTCCACCTTCTTACATTAACATTACCTCTATAATATTTTTTTCCCATTTTTAATCTTCAGGTTTATGTTATCTCTCTCAATATTCAAATGTATGTCTCTTTTCTTAGAGTGCAATGTGCGGTAAAAGTACTATAAAGATTATTATATTAGGAGTTAGATTATATTTTATTCTATTTACTAAAAAAATAAGTAAATTAGTCCTTATATTTAGATCAAAAGGCACATTTGGTATATCAAATTTTAATAAAAAAAATCAATTTTAAATAGTGAAGGGGGCAAAATGCAATTTAATTCTTAGTACATAGACTTCTATGATATTTTTTACTTACAATGTATCTTACCATTACATCGAACACTCATTGATACTATTATTTTTCTTTTGCTTAATTTATTTATATATTTTAAACTTTTAACATATTAAAAAGTTTGACTACTCAAAATAATTTCTCTTCCTAAAGATTAGTAACTACAAAACTTTGGAAAGAGAGTGTATTGTCCCTTTCTTTGATCTTTATTAAAAGGGTGTAGGCATGTGCTGGAAATCATATTTCATGAATTTTGATAGATTTGTGTATTTTTATTACGTTTATATTTTTATATATTTTTATGTGCTTAAGTGGTATTTAATGTATAATATATTTATTTCGATTGAATTTTAATTCGATTGGCATAAGCATTCTTGACAATGTAGAAGGATGTGTGTTCTAGTGCGCTGAAGCACATTTCCTTCTATTTATGAGTAATTCTAGATATAGTTTTAAAAAGAACATATATAATTAGAACTTATAATAAGATTATTCAAAAAATATATAATATATTTATAATTTTTTAAAAAATAATATTTATTATCATCATTATTACGAATAATACATACTTGAATAAACCATAATCAAAATAAAATATTACACGACAAAATTAAATTAACATTAGAATATATATGAAGAAAATCCAAATGATAATATTTGAGCCTGAAGAGAAGTTTCAGCTTTTGTCAAGATTGTCAATTTCTCATTGACATATATATATCTATTTTAATATGTTGAGAATATGTGGGTAAAAGTATATTAAGAGTCAGATTCCATTTTGTCTTATCTACTAAGAAAATGGGTAAATTAGTCTTTATACATTAGATTAAAGAGCAAATTGTATTGTTAAAAACTGGCGTAGCTGACAGAATAACTACTACTTTATGCCGACATACAATAACCGATTTTTAATAGAAGAAATGGATGGAATTTTTAACAAAAGACCAATTTAGTCTTTAATCTAACGTACATTGACTAATATGTCTATTTTTTAAGTAAAAAGACAAAATACAATCTAATTTTTAACTAAAAAGAATAAAATACAATCTAACTCCTAATATAAGGGCATCCAAAATAATTTTATCTAATCTATATATTCATATCATATTTCAATTAACTTTGTGATTTCTTAATTTGCCAAATATAAATTTGGTAAGTGTACTAGAAAAGTTTCCATTGGCATATATATTGTGGTGTTGAGTTGAGTGTGGTCATGTTATCCATAATAACAACATTCCCCAGTCCCGACCACTAAAAATGACACTATTCCAGCATGTTTACACCCCAACAGGAACAGCTAGACATGCCATCTTAGAGCCGCCTTGGACCCACCAATTTTGCTCACTTATGTGCCTTTGCACTTAATAATATAATTCGAAAAAAGGCCACATGGCTCACACCCAACAAATGAAAAAGAAAAAGCAATTGTTTTAGTGAGTTGTATTTATTTTTGTATTGTTTTTTAATATTTATTTTTGTATTGTTTTTTAATATTTTTTTCAAAAATTATGTATCTTAATTAATTTTTAAAATGCTTTTTTTAAATATTAAATGGTATTTACATTTATAAGTGTCGAGATATTTATAAATATTTTCATTCACCCTCAATATCATCTGACTTTTTTTCAAAATAATATTTTCAAAATAAGGTTGACTTACAATCGAAATCACATGGTATAGTCAAAGTAATAATAAAATGAAATATCATATTGTGAAGTATTTTGAGAATCAAATCCCTCGATGAGAATAAATGGAGTTGTTAAAATCAAGTAATGCACATACATTGGTTCTCTATGTTGAGAGAGTTATGTGAGCAATGCTTGTGATAATAGTGTCCCTGCTTTTGGCACTATGTAAGTCACATGACTTCTCTTATTTAGTGTTTACAATCTTTTGAAGCAAAATATTGGGACTGTAATCCTTGATAATATTTTAGACATGTGATAACCCATATTTGAAGACTGATCCATTTGAAGTAACATGTAACATTCTAAATTTTCGGTATAGTAAACTTTATTGTTTCGAGAGTGCGCATAGTGAAAATCTAAAGAAAAATTAAAATAGGTTATCAAATGTATATCCCTATTGAGTTAATTTGATATTTATAGAAGAAAAATTAGCGAGTATGAGCGGGAACTTGAAATATTGGAATAGGATTAAATTGAAAGAGCTGAAAAAATGAAAGGATTAATGTGAAATGTAACACCCCAAAACCCGGCTTAGAAGTTTCGATTAGATTTTGGAGGTCACATTGGTCACCGAAATGGCTCAAAACAAAACATTGATTTAAATAATAAAATTCGTTTCGAAAAACATTTTTACTCACAACTTACTGAAACTGAAAATGAACTTTACCAAAATGTTTTGCAAACATTGAACTTATTTTTCATTTAAAACTTATTTGGAACCAAACTCGCAATGGATTAAACATGTTTGCAACCAAAACGAACTTGAAAAAAAATCATTAACTGAAACTTTAGTTCAAAATTTGTAACATAACAAAATACTTTACATACCTTGATCGAAAATCGTAAACTTATTGTTAAAAACCTGACCAATTGCAAAGGAAAAGTTTCAATCTCGAAGTTTATGATCATGCACATAATTTGCAAAATAAGTCAAACCAAAATCCCAGAGTTTTTACCAACATCCAAAGTCCAAATAAAACATATACCACAGTCCACAAAAATTTATTTACAGTCTGAATGAAGACAGTTTATCAAGATTTACAAAAAAAATTTATTAAAAACCAAACTGAATTGAGACATTCTGAGACGTTTGATTTGTCGAATCCAACTTCTAATCTTAAGGGTTACCTAAAAAGGAGAAAAACTAAAGGATAAGCTACGAAAACTCAGTGTGAGGCTTAAACATACGTAACTAAACGATATCAAAACAATCAAACAGTTCAATGACAAATAATTGAACCCTTATATAAAAGTTAGATATAACCATATTCAAATTTCACATCGAATTTAACACATTAATTTAAATTATCTCTAAACATATATGCAAATCATATTCAAATGCAAAATGTCATCAAACCCCATTTAACCAGCCTCTACACACTGTCTTCAACCATCGTCACACACCAAATAAGGGTATACTTGACCTTTTCCAAACTCTACACACTAGTTTTTGGGTTATGGTGGACCCATCCAACCAAATCATTCCATAAAGTGGTCATATGCCACATGTTTGTTATGCAGTCAAGCTGTTAATGTAAATGCGGTTCTACCGCTATAACATAATAGTAATGTAGTTTAATTGTCAAATCGAACTTCCTACTCTTCATATTCATATCCCAACCATAATGCAATGCAAGTATTATGCACACAGATTTATAGAATCTTATATGCTCATCTTCAAATTCCATAACCAATAATCACACAAACAAATGGTTCAGACTAGCGGAATTAGAATCTGACAAACTAGTATTCAATTACAAAGTAACGGATATGATAGTTTGACCTTTTTCATTATCACATTCAACCATTTCCGTATTCCAGATTAAGATACCACAAAATTTGATCATGGGGACGCATATACATATATATACAAATTCATAACGTATCCATTAGTACAACGCTCACCTTAGTCAACCAACAATCAACATTCATGTCTAAAATATTTCTAAAGAGCTCTAAACAAGTAAGGGATTACTCATGAGACAAAACAAAACAATTAAGGAAATATAAATAAAATTGCAAAAACTGGACCACACGGTTGTGTGGCTAAGTCGCGTAAGAAGGTCCAGACGTGAGACATGGGTACAAGTCCGTACGGCTGAGAGACATGCCCATGTGACTGGGTTACACGGTTGTGTGTCCAGACCGTGTAACTTTTTATGCCTGTGTGACAAATTTACACATTTATGAAGCAGGGAAGACACGACTGTGCGGCTGAGGGAGATGCCTATGTAACTGAGAGACAGTCCATGTCTGACCGACAATTTTCCCAACAGGGGTCACACGATCGTGTGGCCAGCCCGTGTGACTCACCCCATACAGTGTGAATAAAAAATTTACCTAATTTCTTAAGCAGCACACGGTCGTGTGAACCACCCGTGTAAGTAACACACCCATGTGGTTCATAAACCACCCCAAAATCTACTGTAAAACAAGAATCAAATCTCAAAACCAACCTCCAATTACATATGTTCAAGTAAACACACCTTAGAAGTGATTCCCAAACACCTACGAATGACCGGATCGCCTTTATGCTACCAATCTGAAAACTCTGAAATTTTGGGAGAGAAAAAGGGATTGACGTGAGAGACATAGTGGAAAACATGAGAAACTTTTGAGAAATTTTCTTGATTCAAAAATTAAATTAAAATAAATAAAATAAAATTTAATGAAATTCTAACCTATAATATTTCCCAAATTTGAAATAAAAAAATTAACTCCTTCAAGCATACACGAAGACTTGAACATGACACCTAAGGGTAAGCTAACACACACCTTACCACCAAACCAGCAAACTCATTCTATTTCTAAATCGCAAAGAAAAACATAAAAATCTAACTAAAACCACTGGCTCATCCTATAAGCCTTAATACTTCTATCCCAAATTCCGGGGTGTTACATGAAAATTTTCCAGATAAGAAAAGATGGGTTAATAATGAATATTTGGTAGGAAAATGATATGGAATATTATTTTTATGAAGGAAGTCATGATTGTACCGAATCGAATAAAAGTGAAAAGTATAATGACTAAATTGTAAATTTTCCATTAAAAGCAATTTTTGCATGAAAAATTAATAATTATACTAAGTGATTAGGGGCTAAAGAGTAATTTTTCTATAAAATGGGTATTTTGATAATTTTACATGAAATTATGTTGTGGATATATTAATGTAGAGTTATTAAATACTAGGGATCAATTATGACAATTGAATGAGAATAAAAAATCAAAGATTAAATGTGGACCACATTTTTAGATAGACTTTGACCATTGACTTTGACCAAGATTTTAAGGGAACTAAAAAGGGGGGAAATAACAGATTTTTCTCATCTCTTCCCTCTACTTAGTCAAACATTATGGGAAAAGAGGGTAAAATCTCTCTTTTGTTATTTTGTTTCTTTCTCTATCCAAATTCAAGCCAAAATTTCACCTGTTCACCTTGATTTTCACTAAAATCAACTTGGAAACCCACTTTCGAACTTGTTTCCATCGTCATCTTTCCCATTTAACCTAGGGTTTAAAATGGGTAGTGAGTGAAAGCTTATCTAGTAAGAGAAAACTTCAATCAAAGTAAGAATTCATGTTTTCATCATCTTCACCTTAGTTATTTGAGGTTTTTTATATGAGAAAGTTGCTTGAGTATGTGTATTGATATATATATTATGTGTGTTTATTAAGAAAATATGATTTGGTGGAGAAAAGGATTCCAAGAAAAGGATTAAGGAGATTCAAGTGTTGAAAAAGATTAGAGAAGTACTATTTTGAGCCTTAGGTCATCTAAAAAGTAAATTGTTGGAAATAACCCGGTTTGAAAACTGTTTTATTACATAGCGAAAAATTAAAATTTAAAAAATGACTTGGTTTGTGATATTTATAGCAATAAACCTTAGACCAAAATCAACTTGTGTTTCGGATAGCTGGACCTCTTTCATTCGCGACTTTCAACCAAACAATCTTCTCTGACATTTTTGTACCATGAACTGCTTTGAGTGTAGGCTCAAACCAATTGAATGAAAATACAGAACTAGAAATAGTTTTCTTTTCTTTTGAGGTGAAAACAAAAATTGTTTTCTTAAATAGAAACCAGTAGAATTGTTATTCCAAAAAAATAGATTTAATAGTTGAGAATAAATTCTCTCTATTTTTCAGAAGAATAACAATATCTTAAAGTTGTGTTTATAGCTTCAGTAGTATCATCTATTTATAGGAAGAGAAGGTAAAAACCTTATTGAATTCTAGAAGCTTATTTCAACTAGAAAAATGAACTCATTATCTAATTAGGAATATAGGTGGCGATAGCCCTAATTAACATTAACTAGGGTTAGTCATCCACCCTATTAACATAAAGGACTTTTGGGCATCTTCTATATTGGGTCCAATTACCAATACTTTCCTGGTTTTTAACTCAATACTTTATAATTTGATCCAACCCAATATTTGTTTTTCTATTTCCATAAAATAAACTTCAATATTTATATTAAACAATTTTCTCATCCCAATTTTACCTTTGATAAAATTATGAAGATTTTATCCCTAATAAAGTTTTGAGAAAAATATATTTGATATTTAACAGTTCAACTTGTTCACTATGATCAAATAGTTTATTTTCATTTTTGGGCTTTAAAATAGCTAAAAAATATAAACTCATTCTTCCAATCATATTTTAGAAATTCATGTTTATTTGCAAATGAATAATTTCTCATTTCCATTTCCATTTCCATTTTGAGAAAACCACATTCATTTCCAAATGATTCCATTTCTCCATTTTGGAAAACATCAACCATTTCTAAATGTTTTACATTTCTTCATTTTTATTCATTCTGTTCTTTTTTATTCAAACACACAATTCATTTCTGGTTCAATAAGTTAGCGAAGGGACTAATTGGACATATGTAATTGAGGCTCAAATGATTTATAATTAAGTTCTAGCTTTTCGCCTATTAATTATAAACTCATTTAGTCACGAAGTCATTTCACTATAGTATTGTGATTGAGCTCTCCCTAACAACATACTATTACGAAAGCAACTCGATTAGTACTCGTCCAACGCTTTTGTCATAAGTGTGTTACCCTCATAGGATATCCTTAATCTTTTTGGGATAATATTTGTTCTCCTAATATAATCTTATTTTATATCATGGTAACCATTACATCTTCTTTCATGAAAAGTCAATTACTATCAAATAGTAATCAAATTATTCATCACAAAGAAGAAAGATTCATGGCCACGTTTACTTTTCATCAACCATGTAATACCAATGAGAGGATATCATTTACCCATGTCTTAGACAATGAATTCCACTATTGTGAAAGACGCTACATACTATAGAAGTTGTACACCCAACGCACCAGCTTTTGGTTCCTTATCTATTCGAACTCAGGCTTTTACTTATATCAAAGTGTATGAGTCACGCATATATAGCCTGCCATCCATTCAGGATTTAGGTATGTCGCACTTTGAACATCACAAGTGAATAAATCCATAAACAAATCCAAGATCTATTCTTCTTGGGTCTAGTTTTACGTATTGTTAGTCCAGTCTGATGTACTGCCAGTCTAGTCAGTCACATCTATGCCTCTATCTTCTAGGAATCATCTACTCTGATGCCCAAGACAAAGTGTCTACCCAATTGGACTTGATAGACGACATATTAGTTTTTCAATTGGTTTGCTCCTTTTCGATTAGACTAAGGACATGTTTAGGTTTGTTTACTAATATAAGTTGTCTTTCTGTATTACGATCCTACCACATAATACTGCTTAGTATTAGTTAAACACTAGACAACTAGTGAACAACATTTGCTTTCCTTTTGCTTTACATGCAAAAACCACGTGAGGACAATAAACAAAGTATTAATGTAATTCATAAATAATTTTATTAACCAATCTGTTCGAAAAATTACAACTGTACTTAGACGAAAATACTACACTTAGAGTACCAGATCCAACATAAATACCCTTAGATTTTCGAACTTTTCCTTCAATAATATAATAATGAGTTGTGATTAATTAAGGGAATAAATAGTTAAAGTGGAAAATATGTGTTGAAAACTTGAAACCATGGTTAAAGTGTTAAAAAGGGAAAGTAAATTTTCCCTCATATGGTTCAATGAATCTTGGACTAAATTTTCCTTTCCTCTCAAATTGAATAATTATTTTTACAAAGGGACAACTTTAAAAAGACCTCGCATTGTACTCAATCTCTTTTATTTTTAGATCAACATAAGACTTTCGTCTATCATAAGCAAGCTTCAAACAATCCTTGACAACCTTCACTTTTTCCTCAATCATTTGATTAAATCAAGTTCAACCAGTTTGTTCTTACCCAACTCTATCCAACATAGAAGAGTCCTACACTTCCTACCATATAAAGCCTCAAAAGACGCCTTCTTGATGCTCGATTGATAGCTATTTTTATAAGAAAACTCGACTAGAGGTAGAAACTTCTCCCAATTACCTTCGAACTTGATCACATAACTCCTCAACATATCCTATAAAATCTAGATCACTTGCTTAGATTTCCCATCAATTTACTAGTGGAAAGCGGTGTTGAAATTCACTCTAATGCCTAAAACTTTATGCAACATTTCTTAAAATCTAAATGTAAACCTAGGGTATCTGTTAGAAATGATGGAAATGGGCACACCATAAAGTCTCATTATTTTTTAAAATAAAGATTAACAAGCCTCTCTAGGGAGTAGTCAACTTGGTCAATCTATCTACAATTACCTGAATTGAATCTTTCTTCTTTGAGGTGAGCAATAATCCAACCACAAAGTCCATAGTGATACACTCACATTTCCATTCAAGAGTTGTGGTAGGTTGCAACAATCCCAAGGCACTTGATGTTCTACCTTTACTTGCTGACAAGTTAGGCACCTCGATACAAATTCAGTGATATCCTTTTTTATGTTCGACTCGGTAAGTCCTTTAACTTATAAACCAATTTCTCTTTGCCCTTAGAAAGTTGACTATTATTCTCCAATGATGACTTTTCTTATGGTTTTGGCACACTAGCCTTAGGCTAAGATTTTTTTTCCTTTGCACAAGAAGCCATTAACTATAGTTGTCTAAAGTAGTGAAGCTTGTAATATGTGAATTAATCCGAGAAGAATTTTTAGGAATCGAGCAAGAAACTGGATCTGGAGTTAGTTTAATAGCACATTTGTTGGAAAACTGATCAATCCTTCCGCAAGTAAAACAAAGAGAATTGAGACCTTTACACACAATAGATTGTTTGTATCCCTTAACAGTCACAAAACAAGGAAGGGGCTTGTTGAGATTAAGTTGAATACATAAATAAGCGTAATGCCCTCTTTTACCTACGATCATATGATTATCAATGCGCAAAAGAGGGCCAATACCTTTGTCGATTTTCCTAAGAATATTGAGGACAAAAATATTCAACAGGAAGATCTAGGAGATGTAGCCACACAACAACATAGGAATTTGTAGTAGTAGAAGCTCGAAGATTTGGTTTCCATTTAGAAACTATGAGGAAATGACCTTCGATAAGCGATGGTCCGTTCTTACTACATGTTCATAATCACTTTTCTCACTTAAGGAGACAATGAAGTAATCAAAGCCTAAATCAGTAAAAAGAATTTTACCTGTCGGTTGCCATAAAGAGTTTAGGCAGCTTGAGACAAAATGATATCCCATTGATTTGCCAAAGAATTTAATGATAAGAGGTCTCGATCATTTATTTCTTATTCTGATTTTTTTCATCCTTAGAGAAAGTGATTTTATATTCTCAGAATTTGATTATTGAGAGTCATCAAGGGAGTCCTTTAGAAGTAGATCCTCATAAAATTCTTCATCATCAATGGCCATCTCTTGATTAAAAATATCATTAAGAGGTTGTTGAGAATGGAGGGAATCTTTATAAGAGAGAGTAGTTTTAGGAGAGGGCTTTTTAATACACTTATTACTCTTAGCTAGAGCATCTTCTTCCTTTGTAGTGAGACTTACCAGAGATTATAAAAAGACTTTGTTAAGTTTGATGTTTCTTATATTTTGTGCGAACATTAATTTGATTATTTCGAGAAATATCACTAAAGTTTGAACTTGGAATAAACATTAGGTTTTTTCATTAAGAAATTTGGGCTAAAGCATTGAGACATAACATATTGTGATACATGGAATATACTATTCAAATTCTAAGAGAAAATATCACCATGATTCATGCATTATGTTTCGAATTTAAGTGTTTATGGGCAATACGAACTAAGTGGAGAATGTTGGAACTGCTAAGTTGCAGTTATTGGTTCGTGGGGTTATTCCATGTTTCCCATTTTTGTTGCCTTCCACTTCCATGTTGTTTGTGTGATAGTGGGGCATGTGATTGGTGGTTTTTTATGAGGAACCACCATTATAAATACCTACTTGCATAATGCCCCTAAGCACCAAAAAAAAAAACAATTCCATCTAGTGAGGTTTACTGAATTGCTTAGAAGACTTTAGCAATTTTCGTGTTTTTGTATAGCTAAATTCGACATCCTAGGCGGTTGTTTAACGCGCTCGCTAATAGCGCTACAACATCTAGATTTTGACATTTGATTCGGACAATGACCGAGGATATTTATATTCAATCTTTTCCTCTACACTTTAACGTTTAAACCATAATTTATGCTTATAATTTTAGGAAAGGGGCTTTTAATACACTTATTACTCTTAGCTAGAGCATCTTCTTCCTCTACAGTGAGACTTATTAGAGTGAGAAAGCACTTTTTAATCCCTTTAATTTACATTAAATTTTGTACCATGTATGCTTCCATATTTGTACAGTGTATATATGTGAATATATAGATATATATAAAAGGAGGTACCCAAAAATATCTCGAAGACATGTCATGACAAGTTCATCGAGAAAAAAACTTAAGCGGAAGAAAGAGATGAATGAATTACTTTTTTAACAATTGAATATTTATTTTCAAAGTTTTACATTATCTTTGTTTCAATTATTTTAATATTAAAAATATTTATTATATGTAATTTTATTTTGAGTGATTGAGTTTTAACTCAATTTGTATAGGTATTATTACCATTGAAGAATGACTTGAGTTCGAATGCGTTGAAGTGTATTATCCTTTTATTTATGAATTGGAAAGGTTAATGAATAGTTTTAGGTGTCAAAAAAAATCTGAATAAATTTGTCAGAACAATTTATTTTGAGCATAATTTTTTTTAATTTAGTTATGTGATTGCTGATTTGCATCATAATAATTTGTCAACAATCATGAGTTATTTAATTCAATAATATTTTTAATTAATTATATAATGGTCATTTTGTATACATTGTTTTATTTAATAATATTTATTTCATAAAATTTATTAATAACTTTCCATGCCTTTCAAAAAAATTTTAAAAAAATTCCACGTCTTAGTAATCAATTATATACAGAAATAGTTTTTGCTTAAGATTTTAATAATAAATGTTGAAATCAAATAAAAAAACCAATTATTCATATTTATTAAAATTTTCTACACATATTTATTAAAAAATAGTTAATTAAGAATTTTTTTATTAATTGTTTTTAAACAATAAATAAAGTTTTAATTTCAAATTGCATTAAAATATTTACCATCTTAGATTTATAAACCCAATTCAATTCAGTGAGAACTTTCATTCACATTTTTTTCACCAATAACGTTCTTGGACTCCTGAATTTGGAGTATCCTACTTTCACACAATTCACAGGTGTTATATGGTTATAATAAAAACAACTCGACTTGGAATCTGACTCGGGGTCCGACTCAATATAATAAAGGGCTACAAACATACTAAAGAGGGGGCAACTTCTCTATTGATCTGAACCAAAACACCATCCATCTCTGATCTTGACCTCTGATCTTGACTTCTGTTGATACCATGTATCAATAACAGATTCAATAAACAATTGATATTTCACAATCAAAGGTGTAGTTCTGCTTGTAGTAGCGGTCCTTATATATCATATTAACAATTGAAATATGGTCGAAAGAAAAATTCTCTATTTAATAGGGCTTCTTCCTTGTAACTCTTTTTTCTTTCTCCATTATTATTGTTAATAGATTTCGTTTAATATCTTGTGCGACAAACATATATAGATTTATGGTTTTATATATAAGTGTTAAAAATTTTAAAATGTAAATGCAAAACATATTTTATTAATAATTTATTTTTAATATGAATTTAAATACAAAAAACCTTAAATTTTAAATTCATATTTAAATATAAATATAATATTGTATTGAAATTTTATTGATAATTAAATTTTATGCCCTATATGTTGAAAATTTATTTTACATAAATGCAATTCTATTAAAATTTTATTTATTATAATACAAACTATTAGGATTTTAAAAGTAAAATAATTATACTATTTTGTTCTATTTTCTTAATCACAAGATTTTGAAACCTTGCTATTTTATAACAAATAAACATACCATATTTTCTAATCAATACATATAATCAAGCTCGTGCATCGCGCGAATATACGAATTAATTTTATTAATACTAAAAATTTTATCATACATATATAAAAATAAATAATTAAACGTAAAATTTAAAAGTAATAATAAACCGTAGTTGTAAAGCAGTCTATACTTGAAGACAAGAAAACAGTTAAAAACAGAAAAAGAAAAAGTGAAACTCTAGCTGCTGGGCCCATCAGTTTGTTTGAGAGACCCACAAGCTGACTTGAAGATTGCCTTGGGTCCAATATGAATATTTTTTAATTTTTTAAAAAATTGATTAATTATTAATGTAGTATACGCGTGATTAATGTAGTTAATAAATATTAATTTTTTTATCTATCTTAAGGTGATTTGATAGATAACGCAAGTTCAATGGCTAAAAGGGGCGAAAAAATAAATAGAGGGCTAGAATGGTTTTTTTTATATAGTTAGAGGGTAAAATAAGTCATTATGCCTTTTTTTAAGCTTGCTCGTATTTTTTATGTTTGTTGAGAATTTAAGATTATGCTCAGGCATGATCATGGACTAGGTCGGGTTTGGGTTGATGCACAAATTTTGGCCTGAGCAAAAGAAATAGGCTTAAAATTCTGTCCAAGCTCAATCAACTTAGATAAAAAATGCTAAATCTGAATCTGATCCGGTGTGCCCTTATTAACTTTTTCTAAAATTATTTTTTATATTAAAACAAAATTAAAAATATATAATACATCAAATACATTAAAATATTAAAATAAATGTTTCTCAACAAATTGAAAATACATTAAAAAAATATTTATACTTAAATAACACTAAGATAATTGTAACTTAGCAAATAAATGCCTCTAAAATAGTAACAAAAATAACAATAAAACAAGAGTTATACAATATCCAAACAATAATAACAAAGTAATAGCAAAATAATAGCGAAATGGCAACAAAATAACAAAAAAAAAAGAAAGAAAATTTAGATTGATTCAAGTCCGGTCATGGCCAAGTCAAAAAATCCTACTTGAGACTCGACCCGTTTAGAAAATGAGCTTTATTTTTTGTTCAAACCCATTTTTTCAGGCCTATATTTTTATCCAAACTCTCTCACTTTTTAGGTGAGCCTTTGAATCTAAATGAGTGGCTCGACTAATGATCAGGTATTATTATACTTATATTTGTTTATTTAAAATTAGACGTGATTTTGTTTGTTCATTTAATTTAGGGGCAGCACTATAGAAAGTATGGTCCTTGCCTCTCAAAAAAGGGTAAATTTATGGTTTTGCCTCTAAAAAGTATAAATTTCAAGTTAATATGACGGTAAAATTGCATTATAATTTTTCAAATTTTGTAATTCAATTTAGAAAAAAAAATTCTAACTTTTGCCACTTATTAAAACTAAATGAACTTATTTATAAACATTAAACGAATATGTTTATGAACATGTTCATCCATTCATAAATAATAAACAAGTAAACCATAAATAAATATATTTATTATTCTTTTAGATATAAGATAATAAACATAAATATTAATAATTATATTATAAATAAATATAATAAACACCTAAAAATATTATTATTAATTATAAAAAATTTAAATTATTTATTGAATAAGCTTTAAATGAAAATAAGTGAACTTGTTACGGTTAATAATATATTATTATCTAGAAAAATCTAGTAAATTATAATTAATAATCAAATAATTGCATTGTAAAGAAGGGGCGAAGCTAGAAAAATTTTCAGGGAGTTGAAATTAAATTTTAACTTTTAATAGTTTATATCTTTATAATTTTTAAAGGATTAAATTCAATTTTTATAATTTTTAAGTGGGTCAAAGTGTAATTTTACCTTTACCAATTTAAATTTTTAAAATTTTTAAAGAGCCTAAATGAATAATTTTTCATTTTACGAGGGGCCGAGGCTCCTGCCAACCTCCTAGATACGTCACTGTGTAAAGACGTAAGTTTTGTATCTAAAATTATTTTTTTATAAAAAATATAACTATTTTTTAAGAATGTTTAGTAAAATAATATAATCCTATAATAGGGTTTCTAGTTAAAAGTCAAAATCGGTATCTCATGAAAATATAAATATATCATATGTTTATATAAATGATTTTTCTATTAATTAAATATATAAAAAAATTCATGTTGATTTATTTAACTTGATAAATGAACTTAAAAAAATAATATCTGGTCTCTAATCGCTCACTGAACTAATAATATATTCGTAATTGAAATTTTAAAATATTTAATAATCATGATTTTATTTTTATATAATTGTTGAAAATAAAATAAAAACAATTATCCGAAATGACTCAAAAGTTTGAATTCATTATTAAATTAATATTAAAATATTTTTTTATTAATATATATTTATTATAATTAAATTAAAATATAAATAAAATTTTAATTTTAATAAATAATAATTTAAACTCAACCCAAACGAATCTAACTAATCAAATTGAATGAATAATTTGGGAGTTGAATAAGTCTCCGAGCCAGCCATCATAAAACAAACAAAAATATAATGACAAATATAGTATTCAATATTTATATTTTTATCAATTTCATCTTTAGTTTTTTTAAATTAAATTTAATCGTTAATTTTGACTAAAATATTAAATTTTTAACTAGATTAGCGTGGCAGTCTGTGTATCAGTTTATGTGTATTTCATTCTAACATGATATTATTTATCTTATTTATCATATTCAGTGTTGTTTAAATTGGATTGAATCAACTGAACGAATCAAAAACTGACTAGGGTATTGGTTTATTGAGAGGTTAAAAATTGGTTGACCCACAACCTGGTACAAATCGATTGAACTAAGCTAGAAAAACCAATTAAATCGGCGACTGAATCAATTGATCTAGTTTATATATATTATAATTTTTTCACGCTTTTTAAATTTTTAATAATTTGTTTTCTTTGAATCACCCAGACCGATTGAGTCAGTTGGACTAAAAATCGGTAGTCTGATTAATTTGACCACCAATTAAATCCCAAAAACATTAGTCACGTCAATAAATAATTTAAAAAATATAAAAAACGAACCATGACGTGTAGTCAGATTGTCATGTGGCTACCATGTTAAAAAAAAATTTTTAGTCAATATTTTTGTTAAAAATAAATTTGATTAATTAAAAAAAATAGGACTAAATTTAACTTAAAAATATAAGAACCAAATTGAAAAAAATGTAAATGTTGAGAATAAAATTAATGATTATACCAAAGAAAATAACATAGCGTAAGTAAGGTAGAGTCAGCGTAGAACAGTTTGAGATTTTGACCAATTCGCCCAATTTACGTTCTCCATGTTTCTCAAGTCCAACTTGCGTCACTCGACAGACATTGATTGGACAAATACTACAACTTTTTTTTTTTATAATTTTAAAATTATAAAAAAAAGTACGTTCTTACTCGGCGGGGGATGGCAATTGGGTGAACTTTCAGTACCTCTTTCTTTGAAATTCTACGCTTTCACAACTTCTCCATTTACTTCTTCGGTTGGGCATATGCTGGTAAGATAACATTTTCATTTTTTTTTTGTAATTTATAGTTTTACATTTTGAATGTTGGAGTTGAATAATTATAATCAGGAGAAGCTGAAGAATGGGCGGGATTTGTTCGAGGAGCGGTATCAGAGATGATGGAGTTGGAAATGCCTATGGGGGTGGTGATTTCAACAATAATTATCAGACCAAGGCTGTTCCTGAAAATAGCTTGATGAATCCACCTCAAGTGACGGAAATCATGGAGAAGAGAATCGAAGAACCCACCGATGATTTCTACGATGGAATTCCCCGTTTTACAAGGGGCATGTCTCAGAAATCTAGATCAGTTAGGTCCACCCAGGCTGCTGTTGCTAAGGTAATCTTCAAATTCACCCCCCTTTTTGTTTAACACTTCCTCCTTTTGCTTTCGTTTTAAACTACACCAGTCACAAGACTTGAATGTTACTTCCTTAGGTGGTATTTTCATTAGCGACTTTATCAACGATCCTACTCTTAACATTGCAGGTTTCAGAGGTGGGTTCACGTTTAGGCAAAGCTGGTTCAGTTGGACTTGGAAAAGCAGTGGAGGTATTGGATACTCTAGGAAGTAGCATGACAAGTTTAAATCCTAACGCTGGGTTTGCTTCTGGAGTGGCAACTAAAGGCAATGAACTCTCAATATTAGCCTTTGAGGTAGCAAACACGATTGTGAAGGGTTCAAATCTTATGCAATCCCTTTCTAGAAGAAACGTAAGGCATTTAAAAGAAGTAGTACTTGCCACTAATGGTGTTCAAAATTTAATATCTAAAGATATGGATGAACTCTTAAGAATTGTCGCAGTTGACAAAAGGTAAATATGGTATCAACTACCCATGACACTACTTTCAACTAATCGTGTTGCCTTTTGGTGGCTCTCCTTTTAGTATTTAGCTGCATGGTCTTCTTAAAAACCTACCAACTCATGCTCAAATTTTTTCTTAAGAATCTGTTTACCTCAATATCTGCAGGGAAGAATTGAAAATTTTTTCAGGAGAAGTAGTTCGTTTTGGAAACCGTTCAAAGGATCGTCAATGGCATAGCTTGGAACGTTATTTTGAGAAGTAATGCATGTTATATGGTAGTTCAGTGAATATTGTTTCCAATGTGCTAATGTGCTTCGTTTAAGTGATGCATTATTTTCATTTTCCAGAATCAGCAGAGAACTTTCTCCTCAGAAACAACTGAAGGAAGAAGCAGAATTACTGGTGGAGCAATTGATGATTTCAGTTCAATATACCGCTGTAAGTTTTATGCTTCACATGTCACCGAGTACTAATATATTGTGCAAAAATTTGTATTTCTATTGAGTTCTCTTGGTTTTCTTTTATATTCAAAGACTTCAAACCATCATATTCTTGTAAGGACTTGAGTGTCTAGGTTGGGAACTTCAAAATTGACTATCAAACAACTGCAAGAAATAAATCTAAAACCTAATATCACAGGCATTGAAACATCTTCAAATGATTCTGTTACAGCAAATTTGGAATTTGCCAAAAATACAAGACTCAAACAAGTAAAATGATCCATTTCCTAGCTCACTAGCAGTTTGAAAATTTAAGAGATTTGATGATGATCCCTATAATATACTAATAAACCCTACATTAGATAATGTCCTTATTTTAGGTGCCCCTGTTGTATTCAATCTTTTATTTCCTTAATTATGATCTGCATCACATGTTTAGCTGTAAACCTTGATGTATTAGGAGCCAACATATCATAGTTGCTTTTCGTTTGGTGATCTTTGCAATGTATTATCTTTTGGGACTTCAGTATAGTAGATTGAAAACGATAAGGAGGTTGAAAAGAACTGCTTTTTGTGTTGCAGGAACTATACCAGGAATTACAGATTCTGGACAAATTTGAGCAAGATTACTTGCGTAAGCGTCAAGAGGAAGATAATTCTGCTGGCACTCAGAAAGGTGACTTCTACATCTCCTTCAGTTGCATATATATAATTTCTTTAAGTCGCACTTGATTTGAGATGTTGCTTTAGTTGTAACCTAAGCAATTGAAGATCAAGAAGTATTGTGCTTTCTATTTTGGTTCAATTATTTGCAAGGAAGGCCTCATAATTGAGTTATTATTAGAAAATATGGATAAAATAAGATGTGTTACAGGGATAGTATTGATAAGAGCTTCCATGTTGGAGATTTTTGTAAAATGATCATGGAAGATGGTATGCCATGAGATGAATGCTGCTGGAATAAATATGTTGAAATGAGTTTGTGGTCATAGAAGAAAAGGCAATTAAAAGATAGTCATTCATAAATTAAGAACAAGCTAAGAGGATGATATTTTAGTCTTCTAGATAGTACTTTTCAAAAACAAAGGAGTTCCCTTATTGATGCGGCACAATCTTGGACATGATTGAAAAAGCTACATGTCAATACAAGTAGAAGGTGGGTCAACCATGGTTTCCTTTGCACTTTCTTTTATTCCACTCAAAGCTAGCTTCCTTTGTTGTTGGGCCTTCTCATATCTTAGAACTAGCTTAAAATGATGAGGAGAGGCAATTAAAAAGATAGTCACTCGTTAACTGAGAACAAGATAAGAGAATGATGTTTTATTCTTTTAGATAGGACTTTCAAAATAAAGGAGTTCCCTTACTGATGTTGCAAAATCATGGTTTTCTTTGCTCTTTCTTTTTTCCCTGAAAACTAGCTTCCTTTGTTGTTGGGACTTCTCAAAAGTGAGAACTGATATAATAAAGATGAAGAGAAGTTGAGAAAGAGAGATGAAGTAGTTAACCTCTAACTTGTTTGTAGGAATATATTAATATTTGGATTTGGAATTTTTTGTAGTAACAATAATATTCAGCTTGGGAGAAGTTGTGTAGAACTCGGGAGAAGCTTGTATAGGATTGGAACTGTTTCTCTGCTAACTACTAAATATTCAGCTTGTATAATTTTTCTGTGATATGCAGGTGACAGCCTTGCTATCTTGAAGGCTGATCTGAAAAGCCAAAGAAAGCAAGTAAGAAATTTAAAGAAAAAGTCACTTTGGTCCAGAAGTTTGGAAGAGGTAGATGCAGTTTACTTTTTCAATTTGACCTTTATTTTCTTTGATGGTACTTTTTCCATATATCCTCTCTTATAACTAATACTTCTTCCTATTGGAAAAGCAGAACACTGAAAACAGAGGATAGAAAGAATTTCTGTAAAAGAGAACAGAAAGAAATTCACTTATTGAGGAATTCTAGGCCACTCATATAAAAGAAACTATCCTATTTTAATGCTTAGAATATGACAAATTGCTAGAAATCAGGTAGCAGGAAATCAGGAAATGATCCTAAGTAATCAAGTAAAATAAAAATAAAATAATATCCCTAAACAAACTCCTAGAAATCTGGAATTGATGAGCTGTCAACAAAAACACAATTGCCTAATGAGTTAGTTTACTGAAATGTTAACTGTCGAGCAAAATGTGATGTTGCTACTTGTTCAGACTATAATTTTTGGTTGCAGGTCATGGAGAAACTTGTTGATATTGTCCATTACTTAATCTTGGAGATCCACTGTGCCTTTGGTAGTAATGGTATGTACTCATTCAATTAATATTCCTATTTTTTAAGTTTTGAATATTTAAGTCATGCAAGAGCATGATTGATTCCACTTAGTTAGGTGATCTCAAAGTGATAAGGTGCAGTGCAAATCATGCAGAGCACCTTAGTTGCTTATCTTTTGTGCCTAGGCACATCTTTCATTCAAGGCAATAGGTGACCAAAAAGCATGCCCAACTTCAGTGTCCTTTGATTTCTTTATCTTTTAATTTCTTTTATTAGGTTCTCTTTCGATAGTTACAAACAAAAGAAAAAAAATTCTGGCCATTTACAAGAATAAAGGGTTGAGTAATGTACCTGATGCAAAAGAAGGAATTGAAAGAAACTTGGTACATATTTACTAAGTTATTTACTTTTAAGCTTATCAGACATGATATGTATGATTTCTTCTTGTATATATTTACCTTCTAGAAATTAGCGCTTTACTTCAATGATATTTTCCCCTTCATTGGAATTTTATAGAGTATCAAAAATCACCTGAAGGATCTGAGAGCGGTCACCAAAGATTGGGGCCTGCTGGCCTTGCTTTGCACTATGCAAATATAATTATGCAAGTTGATACTCTTGTGAGTTTGTCTTCTCTGTTTTTTTTTCTCTTGCATGTTTATGTGTTTGACATTGATTCTTCCATGTTTCTTTTATTTTTATATTCTAAATTTTGCTGAAGATAAGTAATTGAAACTACACCCTATGTGTATGCTACATCTGACATGTCATGCATTCTAATATTGCCTTTAATTAAACAGACCACAGGTAAAAAGAAAACAAGCATGGGCAGAAAATTGTCTATGCGTTAGAGAGATACAAACATGCATGTGCATGTTTACATACACATGCATGTGTGAGCATGCTTGCCTGCTATTGCACGAGGATAAATAAGTATGCATGGGAAATGTGTCTTATCCTAAGTGACTTATAGAATGGTTGTCCTTTTTCTAATCTAAGTTTTAGTAAATACAACAATACATCAAATTCGAGAAAAATAAATGAGCAGCTTGTTCTTGTGCTTGCTTTTATCTTGAGTCACTCGAATGTTTCATTCAAATTCTGGATAGTGCCTTGACTTGGGTATCAATGGGATTACATTAATAGTTTTATTAGATTTCTTTTACATATTAAATATGATGAACTGGTTTTATTTAGTTTGTCTTAGAAAAAGCAAATATCCCATTTTTTACCTGGTCTTTTTGATTTTGCTTCAATAGATTTACGTTTTCAAAACTTCTCTTATCCTTATGTTCATCAGGTTGCTCGATCAAGTTCTATTCCTGCAAATACAAGGGAGGCATTATACCAGAACTTGCCACCCTCCATAAAATCAGCTCTACGCCCGAAATTACGATCTTTTCATGTCAAAGAAGAGGTAGTCTATGGTTTGTCAATTTCTGTTTTTGTAGGGAAGATGCTGATTGTATCTAAAAACATAGTAATAATTTGAAAACCAAAAAGGATTGCTGGACGTTTCTTGATATTTATTACCAACCAAGCTGTGGTTTGTTTTGAACTTTCCAGTAACCCTTTTCTGTTTGTTTACCATCTAATCTGTTTGTATGGAATTCTGCAGCTTACTGTTACAGAAGTCAAAGATGAGATGGAGAAGACATTGCAGTGGCTTGTTCCACTTGCCGCTAACACAACCAAGTAAGATGGCCAACCTATTTTCTTCTTTCTGTACCAAGAATGATGATCAGCTATTTCACAAATAACAAGCTTCTGGCTTGTTTATCTTCTGCTTCTGCTTTTTTTTTTTAAATATTTTTTTTCCATTTTTATTTGTTAAGCCTTCTAACCCTCGTTGTTGCTTTGCACTTACACAGAGCCCATCATGGTTTTGGTTGGGTTGGGGAATGGGCAAATACAGGGTAATTATAGTTTTCCCCTTGTTCTCATGATTTTATTTTTTGGGTGCTAGAAATCTACAAATATGCCAAGTGAAAGAAGATTTTGACATTTGTTTTTTCACCTTTTTTTTTTTTTTTACATAGTTCTGAGCTCAACAAGAAGCCTTCAACTGGACCAGCAGATGTAATTCGGATTGAGACACTTCACCATGCTGATAAAGAGAAAACAGAAACCTATATTCTTGAACAACTATTGTGGCTCCATTATTTGGTCAACAAATCGAAGTCAAGTGTCGCTCTTGGCTTGAATACATCTACCAAAACCCAAGTTACATCTAGAGAGAAGAATAAGCAGCCCAAACCTGAGTCTTTCACTGCTCAAATTCCAGAAGAAGAGAAGTTGTTGCAGGATTTAACTATGAAAGTAGGAATCCAGGGGATTAGCCGAAGTCTGGATTTTGACTGTGAGAGGAGAAGATTGAGAAAGCATGATTGCCTAAGCAAGAGTACTGGTCACTCTCCTCCAAGAGTAAGCAAGGAAAAGGGGTTGACAAAAAGGCTTCCTTCCGGGGTTCCCATCATAGCTTATGGCATGTACAAAGAGAAAGCATTGGATGTTATCGATAGAGTTGACAGTCTCAGCTAATTCATTGAATGACGAGAGTACGGAAGAGAATACTGATGACATGAGCAGTGAGGTATTGGCATATAAATAATTTAGTTCCAGCAGTTAGTAGCATAAAAGAGATGTTCTGCACTGCGAATAGCATTCCAAAATTTTGGCTGAATCCATCAATCTTTACATTTGTTTGGCTAATCCGGTCCTCTTACTTAGGCTGCTATTGTGAAAGAGTATCTGCAGGGCATAGAAGGGGGGGGGGGTGTATGGCTTTTTACTTCCTGTACAGATTACAGATTACAGATTGTTAGGTCAGTTTTATCTTTTGGTAGAGATATTAGTATTACATAACCTAACCTCTTTTGTTTCTTCAAAGGTGCCCCTTGTGTTGTTCCTTTAGACTTAGGTAAATAATCAGCCATCTCTCTACACCTATGCCAACTTGATTATCCATAGAATTATATATACCTCATATGTGTAATTTATAAATTTAAATTATTAAGTATTTTCTATAATATATATTTCATAGGTGATTTTAATTAGACCTAACAACTTTGGATATGATACAATACATGATATATATGCAATATGAGAAAAATTAAAACCAAAACATGGAATTTTAGATTGGTAATTCCCATCTCATAATTTGATTTAGGCTTAATGCATCATTTAGTTCTTGAACTATATTGCATTACCCTGTTAGGTCTTTATTTTCTTTTTTGTTTTAAATCAAGTCCTAAATTTAAGGAAGGGATAATGGCATATATAGTCCTTGGTACTTTAACAAATCTTTTAATGTCGCGTCTTTACTTAAAACTATTGATTTTGAAACTTAAATTTTAAATCTGTCTATCAATGTAGTACCTCCCTCTACCGGTGATAAAATCTTACATCACTTGGCATGTTGGACCAATCTCAAGGTGTCACGTGGCATTATTTTGTAAAGTCAAATCAAGGGACTTAGAAACAATTGTATCAAATTTAATTTTAAAAAGTAAAAAAGTATTAATATTTGATACATTGTCAATGCATAGGTCAAAATTAAACAAATGCCTTGGGTATAATTTTTGACCTGGCCTAGCTTGATCAAGATGTTTCTAATTTTTTTTCTTTTTATTGTTTGTTGCTGTTTTGTTACCATTTTACTATTATATTGTTACTATTTTATTGTTGTTGTTTGAATATTGTATTACTCTTGTTTTATTGTTAATTTTCCTATTATTTTAGAGGCATTTGTTTGCTAAGTTGCAACTATCTTAGTGTTATTTTAGTTTACAAACTTCTTTTTAACGTATTTTTAATTTGTTGGGAAACATTGATTTGAATGTTTTTAGTGTATTTGATGTACTATTTTTTTTAAGTTTGTTTTTTATATATAAAAATAATAATATAAAAAATTTAACAGCCCAAATTTCAGTGGTGTCGGAAATAGTGGTTCGAGACCACTAAATTCGACGAGTGAGTTCGAAAATTTTATTATTTAGTATTTATGAGTTAAATGTGATTTTAAGAAGACTTATGAAATAGTGATTTGTGTTTTAGAAGAAAGTATTAAATTAAGTGGTTTTGAAAAGGAGGTATTGAGACCTCAATTTCATAAACCGAGCTGTAAATATTTTTATAAATATTTACGGAGTGTCATTAAGTTAGTATTAAAATTTCGTTAGACAAATTTAACATTTTGATAGTTAATTAAATAAAAAAAAGACTAAATTGAAAAAAGAGCAAAACTTACTAATTAAAGAAATAGTGATTAAATAACTTAAGTGGTAAATAAAGGAGGACCAAAAAGGAAATTAGACACCTATTGGAAGGCTTGGGCGGAATAAGCAGAGAAAAATCTTGAAATTAGGTGATTTAGGGACAAAATGGTCATTTAAGAAAGTCAGGTAAAAATTAAAACAAAGACCAAATTGAATTTCTAGACATTTCTTCATCAATCTTCAGCCAAAAACAGCCATAGGAGAGCTTTTAAAGCTGGTTTTTCATATTTTTACTTCATGTGAGATCAATTCTTTCTTTTTTCTTGAAATTTTTATGTTTTTGAAACTTTTACAATTAGGTCCAATTATCTATTTCATTAGTTTTTGATTTTATGGGTAATTTTGAAAGTTACATTGATGAGTGGTGGATTTTTGTGATGAATTAACATGGATTAGAGCTTTAATTTTGTTATATGATGATTTTATCAAGTGATTTGAATAGAAATTGATTGTAGGACCAAATTGTGAAAAGATTAAATATTAGGGTTTGATAATAAAATTATATTGATCAAAGGTTGTATGATAGTTTAGAATATTTAGATAAATTTACAATTGAGAAAAATTAGCTCATTTGATAGGCTAATTAGTGAGGGACTAAATTGTAAAAACTATAAAACTTGGGGTAATTGTGTAATTTAAAAAAATTAAGGGTATTAATTGTGAAGTGAATTAGAATTGAAATATATGCTAATGAATGAATAATCTTATATTTTAGATTAAGAGCCCATAGATAATCGTAAAAAAAAAAAGAAAATTAGCCGAATAGTCCCTGAACTATTACAAATTCCACAATTTAACCCAGGTAAGTTTGTATGGTTAATATTTTATATTGATGAATGGTATTATATATTTATTCATATCATTTTTTGAAAATAAAATTATTGTTAAAGTTATGAAATTGAATTGTATGTTTGAAACGAATGAAACTCGGGATTGAGTACAGTCGTTCAATGTAAAGGAGGAATTAACGAAAAATTACCCAAGTAAATTGAGGTTCAACATTTGTTGCAAACTTTCGTGTTTACTTTCCGTTTAGCTCTCATAAGCTTCAGTTAAATCATAGGAGTTTCTGTTTAACCCTAATAGGTTTCCGTTCATCTCTTTTGAGCTTCAGTTTAACCCTTATTGGGTTTCCGTTCAGCTCTTATGAGCTTCTGTTAAACCCTTATGGGTTTCCATTTAGCACTTATGTGCTTCTGTGCAGTCTTCAGGCTTCTGTATACGATGTAATCATATTCGTAAGACGTTCTCCAATTTGACAAGGGTTGGTAAGTGACATATGGAATTAATGTTTGAAGACTTAAAGTTGTTATTGATATTGATTTGAAATAAGTGAATTCATCAATTGAATTTGTGATTGGCAGGAAATGTATATTGAATGCTTTATTTAAATGAGTTGTTATAGTATGTTTAGTGAGATTTATGTTTAAAGCCAACGAACTTACAAAGCTTCAATAAGCTTACTTGTGTTGTTTAATGTTCTTTGTAGATTTTCGAGAAGTCGGAAGATCGGATCAACACATTGAGCCACACTATCCAACTTGTTCCAGTAGATTTTGCGATACATATTAAGGTTTATATGACATGTATAGGGATTGAAATGGTTGAGTAAATGTTAAGAATTACATTTTGTTTATGTTTCAAGTTAACTTATATATGATTGGTTTTATCATGTTTGGTATAGTATTAGTGTAGTTAATGGATGGATAGTTCCTAGACTTAGTAGTGAATAAATTGGTAAAACATGTTTATATAAGTAGTTGCATGCGTGAATTGTTTTATGTTTTAATTAGAATGTTAGAATATATATGTGATAATATGACCATATTAAAGTTAGGAATTTGTTTGTTTTGGTGTCCTTGTTATGGCCTATATGTATGAAATTTGAAGTGTGTAGGTTGAAGTTAAGAATGGGTGAGAAAAGAGGTCATAAAATGGCTTATTTTCGTCCACACGGGCAAAGACACGGGCGTGTGTCTCAGCCGTGTGTGACACACGGCCTGGCACATGGGTGTGTGGTCTGGCCGTGTGTCCCTTGCATCTTAAAATTTCAAAACAAAATGTCCAGATTTTTGCACACGGCTTAGCACACGGGCATGTGGTTGGCCGTGTGATCCAAGTCAGAGAGTTACATAGGTATGAACCCGGGCTGGGACACAGCCGTGTGCCTCACATCGATGCCCACACGGCCTAAGACACTGGCGTGTCTCCTGGTTGTGTGAGCCACATGGGTATGTGTCCCCTGCTCCTAAGAAATTTTTTGAGATCTTGGGAAAAATTTCCTGAGTATTCGGTTTAGTCTCGATTCACTTCTAAAGTGTATATTGGGCCTTGATGGCTCATACAAGGGACAATATGAAAATTTTATGATTGGTTTCTGATATGTTTTATTAAATGTTATAAAATATTCGTACTTATTTCATAAAATCTGGTAATGCTTCATAACTCTGTTCTGACGACGGATAAAGGTTATAGGTGTTACAAAAAAATTAATATAAGTAAATCAGATCAAACTTGAGTTTAGCATTTTTTATTTGAATCAAATTTGAATAAAACTTTAACATCATTTTTTTTCAAGCTAAACCGAAACCTAAAAAACGAAACTAAAATTTCGCATCCACCCACCCAGGCTCTAAGCACCAATATTACTTGTAGAATTTCCTATAATGCTATCAAAACTAATTTACAAGGAACTAAGCAAAGATTAAAAAGAAAAAGAAAAACATTAAAGCCAGGTGGCCTATTTCAGCTGGTTGCTCTTTCTCAATCATTAGTGGAATCTAAACTATTCTGGGTATTAATTAACAGCAATCTAATCTAATACTTTCCAATTAATCACATTGAATTTGCCTTCCAACTCAACCAGTTTTCTATCATTATCTAACCAAAATAATATGATTATTCAAGGACTCATGTAATTATAGATTTGAAAAATAATTATATTCTATCTTCTGGAATTTATAATTTGTCTTTCAATTTTATCTCTTTCCAATAATTTCAAGCTCAATTATATTTAAAGTAAAAAAAAATATATATGATATATAATTTAAATATATCTTTATAATATATATATATATATAAAATAAATCGATTAAACTTAAATTCATCGGTCAGTTAAGTTAATATGAGAGATTATTAATTAATTAAGACCCTGTTTGATAAAACGTCGAAAAAATTCAATCAGTTGAAAAAAGTAGATAGGACCTACTTATCACTTGATAGAGAATAAATTAAATTGTTTCTTTTATTTTAGGGTGTGTTTGATAAAATTAAATATTGATTTTTAAAAGTTTATTTTTATTTTTAATTTTATTAATCTAAGATTTTATATTATTTTGAATAGTTTTGAAGGAAATATAAATATGGTAATTTGAATTTTTTTAAAATATAATATAATTTTTTTAATAAAATAAAATTAACTTAATATTTTTTACCTTAAGTGGTAAGCAACTACCTATCTATTTATCTTATTCAACATTTTTTTGTTGAAAATTTTGTATCAAATAAAAATTTAAAATATTAAAAGTTGAAATTTTCCATTTTCAATAGTTTTTTAAATATATCCTTTTTTTTATTCTATTGAAGATTATATTATAATTTATTAAACAATATAAATATATTCAATATTTAATTTTAAATAATATACCAAAAAAAGTTATAACTTAAAATCAACAATAAATTTTTCAGCTTAGGCTAACCTCCTCACTTGTGATTGTGAATATATAATATATTACAATTAAAAGCATGCATAAGCAAAAGGATACTTTCTTTTATGTTGTTTTAACAAAGACGGAAATAATGAAAGTTGTGAAACAGTGATTCATGATTTGTTGACACTCCATTTCAGCCAAATTCTAAGGAATTTCTTTTTCCCTTTTGAATATGGTAATCTGTTCCAAATTTTGGATACCTTTAAATGGATGAAGGGGGTCTGGCATGCCTCCATTGGTTCCTTTCTGCACAAACCTACCAAGAGGATCAAAACAAAAGGTTAAATTATAATCTTTATCAAGACTTCTTTTAGCTTTTATTGATTAGCTCTTTTAAGTGCTTTACTTAATAAAAGATTATGGTTTATAACCTACTTTTTTAGAACCCATTTAATGCCTGGTTGACACCCATTAGATGCAAAACAGGATCAAGCTTTCTGACAAATGGCATCTCAAAGGTAGAATTATAAATAATGGGTTTCACCCTAAATAAAGGATAGATAGATGCTTGAAAGGAAGGAGAGAAGGTACCCCATTAAAGTAATTGATGAAGATTCTATGGAATGAAAAGAGAAGAGAGAGAATCACATGATTTTATTATTAAACTGGATTTTATGTAAATCAATTTAAAACTCACACAAATTTATTATTGAATAGGTGGAGTAATTAGCAATGTTATTATATATTTGATGTATTTATAAAGTATATCTTGTTATATTATTAATTTTTATAAAATTAGAGTTAAATTAATAGGCTCTAAACAAAAAGGAATTAATAAATCTCAAAAGCCTAAACCTTACAAGATGGTTAACTGGCAGGCAAGCAATGAATAACTATTAATTTAACAATACTACCTGTCACAAGTTACAAGGTGAGATCAACAAAGGGTTTGGAGATAGTTCTATTGGATCAAGGACACTAGCACTAGTTATCACGCACTTTCAACCTTTCCCTTGCTGAAATATTCCCTCAAGCTCTCATCTCCTAACTGACTTAAGCATTGAATAGCATCTTATATCACAAGCTCCACCACCCCTCGTAGTTCTTCCTTTTGTCCTGTAAGCACAAAGTCCTCACAAATCCAGAAACAACCTGTAACGCCCCAAATTTTTGTAGTTTCAGCTTTTGTAAGTGTTGGGCTTGGAAGTGTTTGAATCTGTGTTTCAAGTTATTTTGGGTTTAAATATATGTGAGTTTAGTGATAATGTGCTCTGGGGTGTGTTTGGGAAGTCCCAAGTTCAAGCTTTAACTTGGGCTAAAATTTGGTTTTTATTGAATAAAGCCTGACTTGAGGTTAGTGGGCTTATAATGAATTATGGGAAAAAACTTAACAGAATGGGTTTGCTAGTCTGGTGGTTAAGTAGCAAGGGAATACGCTTAGGGTTAGGGGTTCAATTCCCTACAGTGGCGATGGGATTATTTTTGTTGCAAGTTGCAATTAAGAGTTGGGCTTATCAGAAATCTGAGTTGGGGTTTTAAGGGAAATTAGGGTTTATTCCCTTCTTTTTGGAATAAAGGCATTCTTTTTGTTTTCTTCCGTATTTTCTTTTGTTTTCCCCAAAAACCTTGCTGCCGAAAATCATCTTTCTCCTTCCCCTCTCTTTTTTTCTTCTTTTTCGATAAGCTTAGACGTATAGCTAACGGTTCTATCGATTCAGTAAGTATCGCTTTAATTTGAGTTACGTGTTTTCCTTTGGAGTTTGTTTAAAGAAGGATTTTGGTTGCTGTTTAGGGAATATTCAAGGATCTGTAGATCACTAATCGAGTTTTTAACAGCGAGGAATCACCGTTCATCATTGAAGGTAAGTAGATCTCTCTTTCAAGATTTGACAGTTCTTAAGGATGTCGATTTAAGTGATTGATTTTGGGTTCGGTATTTTCGATTTTAAGCTTTGGAGTGCTTGTTATTGGATTAGCAAAGAAAACAAACCAGGTGTGTACTCCAATTGCGTAGAAAATGAGTTTTTAGTGAAAGTAAAAAAGTGGCCTATCGACGCCACACGGGCGTGTGGTCTGCCCGTGTGGTAGCCAGCGTCGCGAGACACGGGCGTGTCACTGACGAGCCAGGCCGTGCGCATGCCACACGGGCGCTACAGACACCGGCGTGTGAGGCTGGCGAGGCCGTATGTGAGGCACGGGCTCGACCAATTGGTCCGTGTAGGCTGCATGGGCGTGTGGGACTTTGGCCCAGGCCGTGTGATCCACACGGGCAAAGCTAAGTTGGGTCGTGTGGGCCACACGGGTATGTAAGCCCACACAGGCGGGGCACACGGGCGTGTGAGCCCAATTTTCCTAAAATGTTCTGTAAGGTTGCACGGATCGCCTAAGTCGACAGTGACCTGCCTGTAGGGTCGGTAAGCATTATTTAGACCCCATACTATGAATAATTACTGTGTTGTATGTAAAACATGTTCAATAAGCATGTACATCTGCCTGATTTCATATATCAGTTCTGCTATGATATGATCTAATTTCTGCATATAAGCATACCACGATATTTATGATGCATTGCATTGGGTTGGGTTGTTGTGAAAAGAAGAAAGTCGGAGAAGCGATTAGCCTATTATCAGGCAGTTATGCTGCACATATCTATTATGTACTGTTTTACAGTACCACTTGGTGTGTAGGGCTGGGTGGGTCGACTTTATCCGCACATGGTGTGTTGGGTTGGACGGAGATGGTGTGTAGGGTTGGTAGGCATGATTTTTGTTCTCTGATATCGGATCTGATCTGCATGCAATATCTGTATGGCTAAGGCCGAATATTTGTATTCTGTTATCTGTTTGTATGCATGTTGTTTGTAGGGATGTACACACTGAGTTTGCAAAAACTCACCCCTTTATTTATTTTATGTCAGGTAACCTCAGCAGTAGATGGATCGGTGTGGCGAAGGGCTCGATGGTGACCACTGTTAGACTCATGGATTTTTGAGTAACGTTTATTTCATCTGTTTAATTTTTTTCCTATATTTTTTTGGGATTTAATTTTTAGACTTGAACTATTTGTTTTGGGTTTATTTTGGTGTTTTAAAATTGTTAAGTTGTTAATTTACGAATTATTGATGTTTTAGCTTCCGCGTAAAAGAAGGGTTTTCAAATAATTAATGGAATGCGTATTTCTCGATTTAAGTAAAGATAATAATCTGGATGATTTTAACTTACTAAGCTTTTATAAAAGTATTCTCATGTAACGCTGCCAGATTCGGCCATAACGTTTAGGTCGGGTTTGGGGTGTTACATTTAGTGGTATTAGAGCCCGGTTCAGAACTCGACTGTGAATTTTGGGTTTCAAAATTGGGTTTAAAGAAAATGATTTGTGAAACAATTTGAAGTATTTTGATAATAAGTATGTGGTACACCGAGTCTCCGGTACCGATCCTGTAAATTCTCTTAAACTCTGATATATACTATCTGAAGCATGCTTAAATGAAATATTGTCTGTATTTGTCTGAAACACTATGTATGTATTGTGAGACTACTATAAGTAGTACTTTACTGGAACACTTAGGTAGTGTAAACTGAAACTATAGTGAGCTTATTACTCGCGATAACTGACTCTGAAACACTATTATTATATTGCATAAAATATCTGTTAATGATTATCGAAATTGTAAACTAATGTGCATAAAACTTCTAAATACAGATTAATTCGATAGTTACGATGAGCACACGTGGTACTCGTAGATGAGGTACTAAAGGCCGAGGTAGAGGCCATAGAGGGATTCGAACTGAGTCCTTCGCATTTGATACGATCCTTAATCTGGACACTAGCGAGACGCCGGTGTCACTTGTTACTGAGACTGGTGTTGAGTCTTAGGACCGTACAGCTAGTGATGACGCACTGTCTCAGGTCATGCTACTAATTTTGGAGAGGGTCGTTGGGGTTAATGTTGGATCTGAAGGCCGTGGGTCAGTTACGGAACGTCTTCGGTCGAATGGGGCTGAGATATTTAGGAGCATCGCTAGAGTTGCTCTGACTGTGGCCGAGTATTGGATGGAGACCACAGAGCGCATAATGGGTGATTTGGATTTTACTGATGAGTAAAAGCTCAAGGGGACTGTGTCTCTACTTCGCGGTGAGGCGTACCAGTAGTGGTTGACCGTTAAGAAGGGTACTCAGCCTGATAGGTTGACTTGGGATTTGTTTAAAACCACCTATCAGAGTAAGTATGTGGGAGCTAGCTACACTGATGCTAGGCAACGTGAGTTTCTGAATCTCACTCAGGAAGACCGTTAAGTGGCTAGGTATGAGGCCAAATTTCTGAGGCTGAGTCGCTATGCGAGGGGCATGGTGACGAATGAGTATGAGCGCTGTGTTCAATTTGAGGATAGTCTTCGTGATAGTCTGCGAGTTCTGATAGCTCCTCAGAGGGAGCAGAATTTCTCAGTCTTGGTCGAGCAGGCCAAGATAGCCAAGGAAGTGAAGCGCTCTGAGTACCAAAACCTTGAGAAAGGGAAAGTTAAGAGAGATTCTGAGTCTACTAGTTCTGGGATGAGGCCTAAGAAAAAGGCCAGGACTGACGGGTCCGTTAGAGTTGGGCCTACTGTTGCACCTGTTGGGGTGGCGATCTGTTAGCTATATAATAGACACCATCTAGACGAATGTTGGAAATCTACTGGCGTTTGTTTGAGGTGTGAATTGACTAAACATCGAGTTAAGGATTGTCCGCTGAGGGGTAATCAGGTGCAAGCTCTGGTTGTTGAGACTGTGCAGCCGCCGAGAGGAGTACAACGGCCATCTAGGGGCCGAGGATAGGCTAGCGGTGATAACGGTATGGGTCAAGGTCAGAGAGCACCTAGCAGGGGTGCTGGCCCGACTGAGGCGAGACAACATGCACTTGTGGCAGAACTGAAGGCTCAAGTTCAGGAGCTATTAAATTATGGATTTATTCGTCCTAGTGTGTCTCCATGGAGAGCACCAGTTTTGTTCGTAAATAAGAAGAACGGTATGATGAGGATGTGCATCGACTATAATCAGTTGAATAAGTTGACAGTTAAGAATAAATACCCACTTCCGAGGATAGACAATTTATTCGATCAGTTCAGAGGGGCTTTTGTGTTCTCTAAAATTGATCTGCGATTAGGATATCATCAGTTGAGAGTAAAGGAGGCTGATGTGCATAAAACGACATTTAGGACTCGGTATGGACATTACGAGTTTCTAGTTGTACCTTTTGGGTTGACTAATACACCAGCGATGTTCATGAACCTAATGAATCGGGTGTTCCAACCCTACTTAGATTAGTTTGTGGTTGTATTTATCGATGACATCTTGGTTTACTCTAGGACTGAGGATGAGCACGACATGCATCTGCGGGCGGTTCTGCAGATTCTTCGGGAGAAACAGCTATATGCGAAGTTTAGTAAGTGTAAATTCTGGCTTCGAGAAGTGACATTTCTAGGACATGTAGTTTCTGCAGAGGGGATTAGAGTGGATCCTCGTAAGGTTGAGGCTGTGTTGGATTGCAAATAGCCGAAGAGTGTGTCAAAGGTTCATAGTTTTTTGGGTTTGGCAGGTTATTATCGATGATTCGTAGAAGGGTTATCGTTGATTGTAGTGCCGTTGACTAAGTTACTACGTAAGGGAGTTCCCTTTGTTTAGAAGGACACTCAGCAGGAGAGCTTTGAGAAGCTTAAGACAGTCTTGACTCAAGCTCCAGTTCTGATACAACTTGAATCTGGCAAGGATTTCGTGGTTTACAATGATGCATCACATGTGGGTTTGGATTACGTCTTGATACAGGATGGTAATGTGGTCGCGTATGCATCTCGTCAGCTCAAGACTTACGAGGTTAATTATCCGACACATGATTTGGAGTTGGCAGTGGTGGTTTTTGCTCTTAAGATCTAGAGGTATTACTTGTACGGTGAGAAGTGTATCATCTACACTGATCACAAGAGCCTCAAGTATCTCCTTACTCAGAAAGAGATAAACTTTAGATAGCATCGTAGGTGTTGCTGCTTAAGGATTATGACTACGTTATCGAGTACCATCTGGGTAAAGCCAATGTGGTGGCAGATACTTTAAGTCGTAGGGTGATGACCGATTTGAGGGCGATGTTCGCTTAATTGAGTCTTTATGACGATGGAAGCCTTCTGGCTGAGCTGCAGGTTAAGTCAACGTGGTTGGATCAGATTAAGGATAAGTAGTTGGGAGATAAGTCTCTTGAGTTACGATTCCGTCAGGTTGAGGCTAGCACTACCACTGATTTTAGGATTGACAGTAATGGGGTGTTGCGTTTCCGAGATAGGATCTGTGTACCTAATGATGAAGAATTGAGGTTGTCGATTCTGAAGGAGGCGTATAGTAGCCCTTACGCTATGCATCCTGATGGCAACAAAATGTCTAGGGATCTTCAAGAGTTGTATTGGTGGCTAGGGTTAAAGCGTGAGGTTACCGATTTTGTTGCTCGCTGTATGACTTGTTAGCAGGTTAAGGCTGAGCAATAGTTACCTTCGGGTTTGCTTCAACCAGTAAGGATATCAATGTGGAAATGGGAGCGAGTAGCGGTGGACTTCGTTAGTGGGTTACCCCTAACACCAACTTGGAAGGATTCTATTTGGGTCGTCGTGGATCTATTGGCCAAGTTTACACATTTCATTCTGGTTAAGACGGACTTCTCCTTGCTAAAGCTGGCTAAGCTCTACATTTCCGAGATAGTGAGGTTGCATGGGGTTCCTGTTTCGATCATCTCCGATAAGGATCATCGTTTTACGTCTCAGTTTTGGTAGAAACTTCATGAAGCTTTGGGTTCTCATCTGGATTTCAGTACTGCTTTTCATCCTCAGACAGATGGTCAGTTAGAGAGGGTGATTCAGTTATTGGAGGATATGTTGAGGGTTGTGTTATGGATTTCCGTGGTAGTTGGGAGGAGTACTTGTCATTGGCAGAGTTTGCTTATAATAACAACTATCAGTCTAGTATTCAGATGACACCATATGAGGCACTATATGGTCATAAGTGTCGCATTCATTTGTGCTGGACTGAGTTAGGTGAACGACGTATTCTGGGTCCGGAGTTAGTATCAGAGGCTAAGGATAAAGTCTACGTGATTCGTGATTGACTAAAAGCGGCTTCTGATAGACAAAAGTCCTATGCTGATTTGAAAAGGAAAGACATCGAGTATTCTGTAGGAGACATAGTTTTTCTTAAAGTCTCGTCATGGAAAAAGGTTCTGAGGTTCGGTTGTAAGGGCAAGCTGAGTCCTCGATTTATTGGGCCGTACCAAATTCTGAAGCGAGTGGGGCGAGTCGCATATCAGTTGGAACTACCTCTAGAGTTGGATCGTATACATGACGTATTTTACGTATTGATGTTGAGATGCTATCACTCCGGTCCTACTCACATTGTGCCTATAGAGAAGATTAAGGTTAGACCAAATCTGATGTTTGAGGAGGAGCCAGTTCAGATTTTAAATCGCGACGTTAAAATTCTGCATAGGAAATCTATTCCCTTAGTGAAGGTGTTGTGGCGGAATCATAGCACTGAGGAGGCTTCTTAGGAGCCAGACGGTTTGAAACGTCAATAGTATCCTCACCTTTTTTGATCGGGTAAAATTTGAGGACGAATTTTCTTTAAGGGGGTAGAGTTGTAACGCCCCAAATTTCTGTAGTTTCGGCTTTTGTAAGTGTTGGGCTTGGAAGTGTCTGAATCTGTGTTTCGAGTTATTTTTGGTTTAAATATATGTAGGTTTAGTGATAATGTGCTCTGGGGTGTGTTTGGGAGGTCCCAAGTTCAAGCTTTAACTTGGGCTAAATTTTAGTTTTTATTGAATAAAGCCTGACTTGAGGTCAGTGGGCTTATAATGAATTATGGGAAAAAACTTAACAGAATGGGCCTACTGGTCTAGTGGTTAAGTGGTAAGAGAATATGCTTACGGTCAGGGGTTCGATTCCCTACAGTGGTGATGAGATTATTTTTGCTGCAAGTTGCAATTAAGAGTTGGGCTTGTTAGAAATCTGAGTTGGGGTTTTAAGGAAAATTAGGGTTTATTCCATTCTTTTTGGAATAAAGACATTCTTTTTGTTTCCTATCGTCTTTTTTTTTGTTTTCTCCAAAAACCTTGCTGCCAAAAATCATCTTTCTCCTTCCCCTCTCTTTTGTTTTTCTTCTTTTTCAATAAGCTTAGACGTATAACTAGCAATTCTGTCCATTCGGTAAGTATCGCTTTAAATTGAGTTACGTGTTTTTCTTTGGAGTTTGTTTAAAGAAGGATTTTGGTTGCTGTTTAGGGATATTCAAGGATCTGTGGATCACTAACCGAGTTTTTAACAGCGAGGAATCACCGTTCTTCGTTGAAGTAAGTAGATCTCTTTTTCGGGATTTGGCAGTTCTTAAGGATGTCGATTTAAGTGATTGATTTTGGGTTCGGTATTTTTGATTTTAGGCTTTGGAGTGCTCGTCGTTAGATTAGCAGCCAAAACGAACCAGGTGTGTACTCCGATCGAGTAGAAAATGAGTTTTCGACGAAAGCAGAAAAGTAGCATGTTGTCGCCACATTGGCGTGTGGTTTGCCCGTGTGGTAGCTTGCTTCGTGAGACACGGGTGTGTCACTGATGAGCCAGGCCATGCGCGAGCCACACTAGCGCGACAGACACGGGCGTGTGAGGCGGCGAGGCCTTATGCGAGGTACGAGCTCGACCAATTGGGCCGTGTAGGCCGCACGGGCGTGTGGGTCACACGAGCGTGTAGGACATTGGGCCAGGCCGTGTGATCCACACGGGCAAAGCCAAGTTGGGCGCGGGCACACGGGCGTGTGAACCCAATTTTCCTAAAATGTTCTATAAGGTTTCACGAGTCGCCTAAGTCGACGGTGACCTGCCTGTAGGGTCAGTAAGCGTTATTTAGACCCTATACTATGAATGATTACTGTGTTGTATGTAAAGCATGTTCAATAAGCATGTGTATCTGCCTAATTTCATATATCTGTTCTGCTATGATATGATCTGATTTCTGCATATAAGCATGCCACGATATTTATGATGCATTGCATTGGGTTGGGTTGTTGTGAAGAGAAGGAAATCCGAGAGGCGATTAGCCTATTATCGGGTAGCTACGCTGCACATATCTGTTATGTACTGTTTTACAGTACCACTTGGTGTGTAGGGTTGGATGAGTCGATTTTATCCCCATACTTGGTGTGTAGGGCTGGATGGGTCGACTTTATCCCCATATGGTGTGTTAGGTTGGACGGAGATGGTGTGCAGGGTTGGTGGGCATGATTTCTATTCTCTGATATCTGATCTGATCTGCATGTGATATCTGTATGGCTAAGGCTGAATATCTGTATTTTGTTATTTGTTTGTATGCATGCTGTTTGTAGGGATGTACACACTGAGTTTGCGAAAACTCACCCTTTTATTTATTTTATGTCAGGTAATCCTCAGCAGTAGATGGATCAGTGTGGTGGAGGGCTCGATGGTGACCACTGTTAGACTCATGGATTTTTTAGTAACGTTTATTTCATCTGTTAATTTTTTTTCCTATATTTGTTTTGAGATTTAATTTTTGGACTTGAGCTATTTGTTTTGGGTTTTTTTGGGGGTTTTTAAATTGTTAAGTTGTTGATTTATGAATTATTGATGTTTTAGCTTCTGCGTAAAAGAACGGTTTTCTAATAATTAATGGAATAAGGATTTCCCGATTTAAGTAAAGATAATAATCTGGATGATTTTAACTTACTAAGCTTTTATAAAAGCACTCTCATGTAATGCCGCCAGATTCGGCCATAATGTCTGGGCTGGGTTTGGGGTGTTACAAACCTCCAACCCATCTTAATCCTAAGAAGATGGTAATATTTAATACCATTTGTGGGAACGAGCAAAGAGGCATGAATCCCACCATTGAAGCTATCCTTATCGATACTGAAGCCAACTCATTTAACAATGAAAATAATCCTCTTGATACCAAATCCAATCCACATAACACCATTGGTAACTCTTCTATTGTTGAGAACTTCACATTTGATGTTGCCACTAGCCACATTGTTCCTATGTAGTTGGAACCCTAACATGCATCAAATGCTTACCATGTCTAATTCCACTAAAGTTAGCTAAACTCCCACCTTTGCTTACTATTACAACCCTCTAACCTTATATTCCTTAGTGCCTTAAACATACTCTCATCATCCTTACATTTCCCTTTAGTATTTATTGTATTGTTGTCCATTGTGCCATTTATCTCGTTTAATACCATTGTTATTGTTGAACTTCTTATGTAACAACCCATTTTTCTGTGTTGTTGGAAACAATGGTTTTGAGGCTACAAATCCGACGAGTGAGTCTGTAAATATTATTGTTTAATATTTATGAGTCAAATATAAAATTATATTGAATTTTGATTTAATAATTTTTAGTAAGTGAATGAAAATTTAAGTACAAGTGGTTTGTCCTTAAATTCAAGTGGCTTTAAAAAATGAGGTTTCGAGATCTCATTTCTATAAACTGAGCCTGTAAATATTTAATAAAAAATATTTTCAGAGTTGCCAAATAGGTATATTAAAACTTGATCCAAAAATTTTGACGTTTGGATATTAATTAAGAAAAAAAGACTAAATTGTAAAAGTTATAAAAGTTAATCGATATTTATTTTTATTTGTTAAAAGGTTGAATTAATTAATATTAAGGGTTTTATGTTGAAAATTTCCCTTTTTCTTATTAGTGGCCGGTTATGGTAGGTTTTATTTAGATTTTAAATCAAAATGATTAGTTAAATTAATATTAAATCTTATAATAATAAAACATCCATTATCATCTTTCATTTTCCAGTTTCTTCTTCACCGAATTTAGAAATAAAACAAGAAAACCATAGCCATAGTTTATTCAAGTTCGATCCGCCATTGCATGTAAGTCCCCCAGGTGTTTGTTTTTAGTAATTTTTATAATTTTGAGATCGTTGCAATTAGGTCCAATTAATTCATATCTCTTTTTTCAAAGTTGTTAAAGTTTTAAAAATGTTTAAATTGATGAAAATTGAAGCTTTTGATGTTTAATTGTATGGTTGTGAGCTTATTTATGAATGCAGACTAATTTGTTAAGTAAATTTTGTTGGTTTTGTGTGTAAGGACCAAATTGTAATAATGTAAAAATTGTTATGAGATTTCTATAATTTATGTTTTTAAGGGCTTTAAAACGGTGTAATTGTAATTGGATTGAAAATCAAAGCTTGAATTTGAAAGATATAATAAATTTGGTTTTAGGGACTAAATTGAATAAAAAATAAAAGTTTAGAGAAAAATTTTAAAATGACGATTAATGGTCAAATATATGAATTCTAGTATTTTATGATATTTGAATTGGTTAATTGAATAAAATTATTATATTTAGATAAAAAAGCATCAGTTGGTTGATAATTGCAAGAAAGGAAAAATGGTGTTCATAGCTATTAAGATTAGATAAGTCCGTAAATTGGTTTAACTAATTAGTTGTTATTTTGTGATTTAATAATGATCTATATATGTTGTGATTGAGTTCATTTGTTTGATAAATGATAAGTGATGAATTGGATTAATTGATATATAGTAATTAATGAAATGATTTGAATTACCATATTAGCTAAGTTAATTATTATGATCGTAAATACAAATTATATGGATACGTTCTTGTAATGGTATGATATGAAGAAATTTGAATGAATTGGAATGGATAGTGGCCCGTATGAACTTTGTGAAGGCTTAGGATTCAAATGACATGTCATTAAGGTTATTACAATTTGGGTGCCGATCTTGGATGTCCTACCAATGGATGAGGTCCTGCATTTGTTGCAGATTCTACACAGATCATGTGAGCAGTATCGTGTAGCCTAATATCCCGACCTACAGCTCCTATGAGGAAACCCATTTCATAGCTCGTCTGATCATTTGCAATTACAGTTACTGTTACAGGCACACTTTGTGTGAGCATTGTTCTCATGTATCCAATGTTATTTTATTTGGTTCATTGAGTGTTAAAGGTGTAAAATGAAATGGAATATATGAAAGGGTTAAATGGAATTAGACAATGAATGAAGATATTTATATAAATTATTGAAATGAAATGTGATATACAAAATAATTATGTATTAAATGTGTAAATGAATGGTAATATGAAATGGTTAAATGAAGTGTCTTGAAATGAAGATGTGAAATGTTAAATGAATATGTAATGGTTGGTATTTATGTACCAAGTGTGCTTTTCATGTATATTTTATATATATATATACTCATTAACCTTGTGAGACTTATGATGTGTATTGGTAATTAATGAACTCATGACCATGATATTGAATTATCTTGTAAAATGTTTAAATTTCATCCTTTATGGTAAGTTAAAGTTGAAGTTTATTACAAACTTATTAAGCTTTACGTAAGCTCACCCTGTGTTGATTTTTCTTCCTTGTATATCGTCGAACTTGAACTATCGATCGGATTGCTTTTGGAGATCACTCTATCTGACAACTTATTCGGTAACTAATTTGTTTATTTTGATTCAGTTATAAGTGGCATGTAAATAGGGTTTTGGTATATATATGTTATAAGGATTATGGATATGTTTTGTGTTAATTGAAATATGAGATGTGTTTAATGATGTGAATCTTAATTATTAATTTTGGTTGATTTTGGTGTGTGATGGCAATGATATATCTATATAAGTGTTTTTGACCATTTGCTATATGCCTTATGAAAGTAGTTTGATGTTTGTTTCATTGGATGAAAATGAAATAGATGTATAGATATGTTTGATTAGTTTATAAGGTAAGAACGTGTATATAATAAATATGAATTGAGATTAGTGTTGATTTGTGGTGCCAGTGTGAGCATATTGGTTAGGAACATAGGTTGTATGTTTTTGGTATATTTTTGACATGTTTATATGTGTTTTGAATAGGTGAAAATGGTTGGATATGGTTTGGTAATTAAGAAATAGTGTATGAAATTACTTGTTTTGGAAGTCATTTTAGGTGCACACGGCTTGAGACACTGGCTGTCACACGACCGTATGCCACACACGGTTATACCACATGACCATGTGACCTATTAAATTTTGGTGCAGGTTTGTTTCTCACTGTCACAGGTTGTTACACGGCCGTGTGACTCCATTTTTGAACTGTGCACGGTTTGGCCACATAATCATGTCCCTGAGCCACACGATCGTGTGATCCCTGTTTTTATTTTTATTTTTTACATTTTTCTGTTTGTTTTAAATTAGTCCCTAGTTGTTTACAAACTAATTTTAGGGTCTCATAAACTCGATTTTAAGGCTCATTTTTGTATGAATTCCATGAATGATGATTGGTTATGTATAGTTTATATTTAAATTAATATTTGGTTGGTTTTGTGATGTTATGAGATTTGTTAATTGTCATAATAATTCGTAACCCTAATTTGACGGCGAAGATGGGTTAGGGGTGTTACATCCTACTTTGCATAGGCTAACCCCACTTGTATCCAGAACAGTTTCAATTACATAGGTTAACCTCATTTGTGTTAAATACAGTCTATTAGATGTGTTCAATCAGGCATACACTCATCACCAACCATATTATGATTACACTACCTTCTCCTCAGCTTCATCATGCCAGCAACCAAATTATCATCCCCAATACGTTGCTCAACTACAAATCTTCACATCCACCCTTACATCACAAAAAAATGCTAAACCAAACAACTTTTGCAAGGTCAACGAAGCCAGTTAAATCAACCCTAAACATTAAGTGCTAAATAAGGGACCTAAAAGTCTCGAACAACATCAACAAAATCAACAAGCCCACACATCATTATGATGACCTTAACTCTAATAAACATTAGCAAGACATAAATATATAATGTGTATTTTAATGGGTTTAATATCCTTTTTACAGCCCTGACCTAACAAAGCAAATGGTTGACCTAAAACAAGAACTAAAAAACCTTAAGCAATCTTAGAAAGATATTTATGAATTGTTAATCACAAAACACTACCCCTTCTCTTTAGTGATTCGTCAAGCTAAAGTGCCACCAAAACTCAAACTATCTTCGGTCACATGACTAGGCTACAAACCTTGCTAATCATCCTAATCATTTCAAACCATTCTATGATCTTAAGGCATTTCTGATGCAATACAATGTCATGTCTTCCCTATAACCCTTAAAAGTTTGTTAATAGCATAGTGGTATTCCTTAACACCAGGTTTTGTTGTCAACTTCAACGAGTTTAGTATTAATTTCCTAATAGATTTTGGCAGCCATGTAATTGCAGTGTGTACACTTGTAAATATGATAATTGTTAAATAGAACCCCGATGAAACCCTAAGAGAGTACATCAAAAGGTTTAATGTTACTCCATTGAGATTAAAGTAACTTAATAAAAAGTGGGCCATCACTAATTTCTTTGCAAGGGTGTTTCACAAATCTCTAAGATATGCCATTATTTATATACAACCCACCAAGCTTTATCAACTCTAAGAAAAAGAGAAAAACATGGATAATACACAAAACTACAAGTCTGATTCAAAATTTAATCAACCAAGAAACACACCACAACTAGATTGAAAAAGAGAATGAACTTTGGCTCACTCAAATTTTGAGCAACACACTCATATGAATACAACCTACACCACTATTATACATGCCATGAAGAAAGAAGACTTGGTAGAATGACCATTGCTTATAAGGACTGGTCGTACTCAACAATGTTAAAATATCGTTTAGAAAACATGTCAGAGTTGGCATAGTGGAATTTTAATTTTTTTATAACGGATCTTTGTCATGATATCTAATTTTTGGAATCTAGTGCCCTTAGTGTAGTGATTACGTCTATGTACTTGTAATTATTTTAAACAAATTGACTTAATAAAACTCCATCGTTACCATTAATATCTTTTGTATATTGTCCTCAACAGTTTTTGAATGCAAAGCAAAATGAAAGCAAATATTAGCTCATTGATATCTAACGTTTACCTATTGACACATTGCATTATGAGGTCAGATAATAATGCGAGAAGACAATTTATATTAGTAGATAATCTAAATAGTCTTTAATTTAATTGAAATTGAGAAAATCGGTTAAAAGACTAATATGCCTTTTATCAAATCCAATTGGGGAGATACCTTATCTTGGGTATCGGGATGAATGACTCCCAAAATATATAGACATAGGTGTAACTATCTAGATTGATAGTGCATCAGACAAGACTCAAGTAGAGTGAATCTTAGATTCGTTTAGGCTTTATTCACTTATGATGTTCATAGCGTGGCTTACCTCAATCTTGAGTAAGTGAAACTATTTGTGTGTGACTCGTATGCTTTGATGTATTGATAGCCTGAGTTCAATTAGTAATAAAGCTGAAAACTAGTACGTTGGGTATACGATTTTTGCATGACACAACGTCACTTACAATAGTGGAATCCATAGCCCAATAAAAAGGAAAATGATATCCTCTCATTGACATTATATGATAGATGAAAAGTAACGTGGTCACGAGTCATTTGTCCTAAAACAAATGATTTAATTACTATTTGTTGGTAGTTGTTCTTTCATGAATAAAGATGTAATGATTATCATGAGATAAGATAGGATCATATTGGAAGAACAAATTTGTCTCAAAGAGATTAATGATATCCAATGAGGGTAACACACATATGACAAGGTCATTGGATGAGAACTTGATGAAATAACTTTCGAAATGGTATATAATAGGGAGAACTCAGTTATGGTAACTTAATGAAATGCTTCCATGACTAAATACTGTTGTAATTAATAGAAAAAGAGTCGAAACTTAATTATAAATGATTTTAACCCTAATTATATATATTTGATCGATCCTTCCACTAGTTCTATATAACATTGATGGTTTGCATTAATCAATGACATGGAAAGTGTGAAACAACAAACTAGAGAAATAAATTGCATGTATTATTATCGTAGTGAATGAGTTTTGTCTCTATAAACAAGAGATGACTCGGGAATTAAATTAATTTATTCAAATTATTATTTATTTTGTAATTAAATAATTGGAGTTCGAAGTGAAAATTAAATTAATAAAGTCATTATAGTTTTATGAGAACAAGTTAATTAAATTAATTTGCTCATAGATTTTAGTATGGTTAAGTTGTCATGATTTTAACGAAATTAGAATTCAGTTGAGTAAATAATTTTAGCTTAATTAACTAATTAATTAATTAAATGAATGAATAAATAAATAATATTTTGAGCATATGAAAAATATTTATTAGGTTGAGAAATTATATGAGTTGATTTAAAGACTAGATAATACATATAATTGACCCAATAAATGATAAGGCCCAACTAAGCCCAGTTTAATAGGAAAAGTGACAAACCCTAGCCGCAGAGAGGTCTTGTCGTTGCCCTTAGCTTGTATACTCCTAGTAGGAGCCAATTTTTATTAAAATGTTATTATTCGGTTACACTGTGTTCAACCGAAACACTTGTTAGCTTCTCTATAATTAGATACTAAGGGCTAGGTCAAATACACTCCTCTCATATATCAATATTCTGTCAAAATATAGTCAAGCTATTTTCCAAATAAATTCTATCTTTCGACATAGTCCATCTTATGGTTTCTAGCTCTTAAAGTTTCACTAAAGTGTTCATTAATTTATGAATAGAGCCCACGCTCTAGCAAACAGAGGTCAAGGATAGTGAAAAAGATCGTGATGTCGAAAGTCAGAAATGAAAAAGTCTGTCGTATCTGAAAACACAAGTATAATTCGTGTAATAAGTTTATTGCTATAAACATCACAACAGGATAGTTTAAATGAAAATTTGTAAAATTTTGTTGTGCTTAGTTCCACTATTTTCAAACTATCTTTCCAACAATCTAAAGTAATAAATATGATCAAACAAAATACTTATGTTCCAAGGCTTGGTCAGGTGTCCAAATCACAAAAGGGCTTTAGGAAATGCCCTGATTTTTTATCCACTCGACTTGAAGTCCAAAGTCTTCAAGTTTTCAATTGAATGATGTTCTCCACTATTCTCGAACTCTCGCTTAGAGTGTGGGATCTAACTTAAAAAAACCGAGCAGAGGACAAAAACCTAGACTTTGCAGAGGTGGTAGTTGACTACTTCCTATATGCGTATCTCAAACCAAATTCAACTTCTAGACTTGAGTTATAACTTTTAGATTATTGTAATTATAACTTGTACAAAACTAGAATCAAAACTTAAGAAAAATAGAATTTATTCAAATACAAAAAAATTACTCAAATGAAATTTTCACTAAATTTCAATAGAATTTTTCATGTATATTCTTGTAAATCATTTTTGGTAAATATGGGGTATACAAGAGGAATATATGCAAGGCTTACAATCTAATTCATAGTAAATTAATTAACTTTTGGAAGAATTCAAGTCTAACTTGGAGTTTTCATGTACCATGGCTGGTGACTCCAAGGGAAATAAGTCTTCTTGTGCTTTTGTGCATTATCCTTAATAGCTAGTTTGATCGATTTAGCCTTAATAATTAAATATTCTTTAAAAAATATATTTAAAAATAATTAATTTAGTTAAATAATTAAATTAAAGTCATGATGACTTTATTTTATTAGAATCTATATGCAAATTTATTTAATTATTCAAATAAAATTAAACTACGATGGCTACTTAATTTAATTTTCACTTAGTTCAACCTTAAACTCAAACTTTCATTCTACCTACGATTAGGTTTTCTCTGTTTCTTTGTCTGCTAATTTGCAGGTTTGGGATTTTCCCAATTCGTACCCAGTTTTTAGGGTTTACGTTTGAATTAGAAATCGTAAGAAAGGATTCTCCATTATAGGCATGGAATCAGATCTCGCAAATCTAAACTTAGACGATTTGAAAGACGACCTTGTTGTAAGACAAGAGGAGATTGACGATGGAGACGATGACTTCATGCTCTACCTAGTAAGCAGGGTACTAACAGATTGTTCAATCCACTTCCCCTCCTTAAGGAATGTTCTTTATGAATTATGGCATCCTATTAAAGAGGTAACTATATTAGAGATTGAGGAAAAACATATTCTATTTCAATTCTACAATGAAGTTGATTTAAAAAAGGTTGATTAATGGTATTCCCTGGTTCTTTAATCAACACCTAATAATATTTCATAAATTAATGAGAGGGGAGGATTCGTTATTTGTTCCCCTACATTACACAAACTTTTGGGTGCAAAAACATTATCTACCATTGGGTTCAATGTCGAAAGGCATGGCAAAACAATTAGGCAACTTTATTGGGGAATTTTTGGATTATGATACAAAGATTCTAATAAAGGGTTTACGTAAGATCATGCATATCAAAGTATGTTTGGATGCTCAAAGCCCCTTAAAAAGAAAGAAACGAATAGTGTATGGCAAAGATAAGTCAACTTACTTTACTTTTCAATATGAAAGACTTTCTCTATTTTGTTTGCTGTATGGGCGTTTAGGGCATGGTGAAAGCTTCTGTCCTTTCTGTACTTTGTTGAGATCTTAAGAAGTTGAATTTGGTTGGGATACATCTTTGAGAGCGGCACCAATGAGGGAATCGATAACTATAAGTAAATGGCATCAGGAGGAACCAAAAGAGGTGATCAAAAGTGACATGGACCTGAAAAAATTTGTAAAAGGAATCAAATACGACCTCAAGGAGCGAATGAATTTAATAATATGGGAGGAAAATGCGTGAAAAAGAAATTAAGTAGAAGATTTCATAGGATTAATCAGGTTAATGAACTTGCAAATCGAAGGTGTGAAAAACGAGGCAACGTATAATATGATAATAGAAGCTAATGAGGTACTCGAAGAAACACCAATCGGATCTATTGATAGAAAGAAAAGACAGAAGATTCAACAAATAGAAGGGGCTCATCAAAATACTCATTCAAGTTCTACGATCAATAATGAAATATCGGTAGCCACTAATAAGCAGGCTGACTGGTCGCAATGAAAATCTTAAGTTGGAATGTTCATGGCCTAGGGCAGCCGCAAAAAGTTAAACGTTTCAAAAATAGCTTGAGACAACTTCAGCCTCAAATTTTGTTTCTAATTGAGACAAAAGTTAATTCAAGAAGAATGGATGCAATAAGGAAAATGTGTGGCTATACAAACTAAATTGATGTTTGTGCAGATGGATCGAAAATGGGACTTTCTCTTGCCTGGAAGGAAGGAGTAATTGTTAAATTGAGAAGCTATTCTAGATATCATATTGACATTGAAGTTATGGAAAATAGTGGAGAAGAGTATTGGCGCTTTACAGGTTTTTATGGTTCGCCAATTGAGCATAAAATGAAGGATTCCTCCTTAGACAGTTAAAAGAAAGCAACCAGTTGCCAGGGCTTGTTATGGGGGATTTTAATGAAATACTCTTTTCGTTTGAAATAAAAAGGGGTAGGTTAAGGGAGGAAAGAAAAATGTTGGCATTTAAGGAGGCTTTGGAAGATTGTGAGTTGAATGATCTAGGCTTTTCAGGTCAATTGTTTACGTGGGAACAAGGTAGACTTCCAAACAATAACATTTGTGAGAGACTTGATAAAGGGGTGGCAAATCCATTATGGTGGGAAAAGGTTTCTGAATTTCTCAGTTCAACATAAGTTTCATAGTATTTCCGATCATTGTCCTATAAGTCTTACTATAATGACGCATGGAAGGGGTAGATTTTCGAATAGTAAAAGCCATTGCGATTCAATGCTAACTGGGTACTGGAAAACAATTTTGAAGAGTTAATTAATCAATGGTGGGATTTGGAAGAAAAGGATCTGCTAGAGAAATTAGAATATCTGAAATTGAAATTGAAATCTTGGGATAAATCTAATAGCAGATCCAGATAGAAGACCATAAAGGAATTAAAATTGCGACTTAACATTTTAAATAAAGAAGATCTAAATGAAGACATCTTAGCTGAATTAACAGAAGTTAAATTAGCACTAAATATGGAAGCCGACAAGGAAGAACTATTTTGGGAACAACAAGCAAAAGCTAATTGATTACGAATGGGGGATCGAAACACTGCTTTCTTCTATAATTTTGCAACATGTAACACCCCTATACCATGTTCGACTTAAGGAACCTGATATAGGAATATTACATTTGGTGCCAAAGTAATTCTTGGCTAATTACTATTATATTTGAACATAAAAATGGACAAATAATAAATTTAAATAATTTATATTTAAATCCATTACTACTATTTGGGACTTACTAAATTTTTCCTAAGTACATGCCATTCTATTCAAAATTTTAAAACGTATCCTCTTGTTGCTTGAAGATGTGATGAGATGAAGACTAGTAATATCAAATACAACTCTTCAAAATTTCTGTACCTAATCTGCGCACGGAAACAAACCGTACACTGAGTATACACTCAATGATATTACTATAAATCAAATACTTAAGGTAAAAACAATATATATACACATTAAATCTTACCATTATTTTACCTTCAGTAAATCATTCATGCAATTAAACTTTAAATTTATTCTAATAATATATATCTTAAATAGCTTTTCTTTATTTTAATTTTTATATCTTCTTATTATATTAATATCAATTTCATACAGTTCATCAATAACCAATTTCATAAAATTATTATTTCATATATTTCATTTCTATATCCTAATTCAATAACTTATTCTATTCTATATCTAAAACCTTACAACATTAGTCATTCAATAATTATTTAAACCAACATTTTTCAATAAAAATTAATATAATTAATTCATAAGATTATATTCAACTAACTCATACACTATTTCATTATTTCCAATTCATTCTATTTTCACTTCTTATTTCGATACCTCAATTTCAATTCACATTTAAATTCATAATTTCACTTTCTCATACTTTCAATAGTTCAAGCATATAACTATCCAATTTTTCAAATATCAATTCATTCTTAAACTTTCATTAATTAACAATAACAATATATATATATTAGCTATTCTTCAATTTCATTCACATATCATATGTCTCAATTTCAATCACTACATGAACATTTAATTCATGCCTTTCATTTCTAATATCAATTTCTATCCACAATTCAACTTTCTCATATTTTCAATAGTTCAATCGATCAATTCATTTGATTTTCTCATTTCATTTATTCAATTGATTTCAATATCAATAATTCGATATTTTAGCAAATTCATGAACCTTAAGTTCATGCTTCAAATCTCACATATTAATTCCATTCACAATTCAACTCATAATTTCTTTCTCATATTTTTAATAGTATGATCAATCAAATTTATTTAATTTTCTCATTTCAATTATTCACCCTATTAACAAACCCGAACTTTGACGGATACACGGATTCCAATCCAAACACACCAGTACGGCACATTGTGCTTAAAACGGTACATAGTATCTAATCAGTGTGCAACACATAAGTGCCTGAAATGACACACGAGGTGCCTGATACGACACACGAGGTGCCTGAAATACGACACATAAAGTGCCTGATATACGACACATAAAGTGCTTGATCGGCAAAGCCGATATATCTCGTACTCTTCCAAATCCTATGACATGCCAATTATATCCGACTCAGCCCAACTAGTTAATAGGGTATTTTAATTCTCAATTCACTTTCATTTCCAATTCAAGATCACTTTTCAATTACAATTTCACATTCAAACCAATATACAGTTCAATTATACATACACATTCACCATTCAATTCAATTCTCATTCAATTCAAATTCACTTTTCCACTTTCTAATCAATAAACAATTCAATACCAATACATATTTCAGATAATCACATATAATCATATTTCAATTCAATTCAAACCACTTTTCAATCAATACACAATTCACATATTCACACATATTCATAAATTAATTCACTTTTATTAAATTCATATTTTTAATTCATTTTCCAATCAAATTCAAGTCATTAATTACTTTTCAATCAATATACATTTCAAATACTCACATATTTTCTTTATTCAATTCAGTTTGATATACTTTCAAATATTCACATACTTCATAATTCAATTATTTAATTCAAATAACTTTTAATTTCCAATTTGTTCACATTCAATTTCAATAGCCATAAACATTTTTCAATCAATTTCATTCAAATCAATATCATTATTTCAATTGCTTACCTAATTTTACTTGCCATGCATTTTAATTAAAATATAATAATTAATAATAAATAGATTTGAATTAGAGTAATACAAACCTGGATTTGTTTGATTACTCCTCGATAACTTTTCCTTTCCTTTCGGTGCTGATGCCTCGGGTTCTTTGCTAACTATTAAAGCTTTGAACCTTCAGACCCTAGTTTTCCCCTTTTTCTTTTTTTTCCCATTTCTTTCTTTGCGAATGGCTTTTGCTATTCTTTCTTTTGCTTTCTTTTTTTTATTTCATTTATTTTATATCTTATATATATATACTAGTTAATAATGATAATAATTATAATAATAATTATAATAAATATCTTTTAATAAAACATATTTACATTACATTTGTCACCACTTAATTTGTTTATCATACACAAGAATCTCATAATATAATTATTTAATTAATAACTATTTTTTACTTAATTTTCAAGTAAATAAATAAATATAATGCAAATGTATATATTTACATTATTACAATTGTCATTATCCAATTTGTTTGTTATACAAAAATCTCACAATTTAATTATTTATCTAATAAATATCTTTTACTTAGTAATAATAAATAATAAATATATATTTACTAATTAAATATAAGTATTACAAATGTACATATATTTTTTTTAAAAAATTGTACAATATCATCGCCATCCATTTGGCAAATTTTTTATTTATTCATATAATATAATATTTTTAATTGATAACTAATATAAATTACCATATAATAAAATAATTATATACATTATAATTTAATAATAATTAAACAATAAAAATATTAGATTTTATCAACATTTGCCGCCTCATATATGGTGAATGGTATATTTGCCATTTTGGTCCCCTTTTCTTTTTATTAATCTATAATTCTACTTTTGTCCCTTATTCAATTTAGCCCTTTTTCCTAATTTCTCTAAATTAAGCTAAATTCACTTAATTAAAGCCTAATTAAACACACAACTAGCCTCACAAATATTCCTAATAAATATTTACGAACTCGGTTTACTTAGACGGAGGCCCTATAACTCACTTTTTCGGTACCCGTGAATTTTGGGTCATTACAGCAACCTAGCTCAAAATAAGAATACAATAAAGATTTTGAAGGATGGAAGGGGTGGATGGGTGGAAGGTGACAACCCCATTTTTGAACTTGCAACTAATTTCTTTTAAAAACTATTCTCTTCCAAACTATTACAAAGTGGTAAAAGGCTTAAAAGCGAAATCCAACTGTGTATTACAGAATCTTTAAATGAGGAACTCGTTAAAGAATTTAAAGAAGAAGAGGTAGTGGAAGCTTTAAAAAGTATGGCACCTCTCAAAGCATCCGGAAAAGATGGATACCCAACGTTCTTCTACCAAAAGTTCTAGCATATTATAGGAAAGGAAGTTGTTAATTATTGCCTCCAAGTGCTGAATAATGGGAAGAATTTTGAGAAAATTAACAAAACCAATATTGTGCTTATCCCTAAGGTACAACCCCTACGAATTTGGGACAGCTCAGACCCATAAGACTTCATAATGTCATCTACAAATTTATCTCAAAAGTGGTGGTTAATAGATTTCGAAAGGCGCTACACTTATGTATCAAAGAAACGCAAGGTGCATTTGTCGCAGGAAGACAAATAACTGATAACATTCTGATTGCTTATGAAATTTTACATTCTTTCAAAAAAAGAAAAGAAAAGAGGAGGCACGGGATCTTTTGCCTTAAAATTGGACATGTGCAAAGCCTATGAAAGAGTGAGAATGAAATTATCTTAAAAATATGATAAAAATGTTAGGCTTTTGCAACAGTTGGATAGATCTTATAATGATGTTCGTAAGGACAGTGTCATACTCGGTGGTACTTAATGAGATTCAAGGGACAGAATTCAAGCCAATAAGAAGAATAAAACAAGGAGACCCACTAAGCTCATACTTATTTATCATATATGCAGAAGGCTTCTCTAAGCTCCTAAATAAGGCTAAAAGAGAAGAGAAAACTGAAGGGGCTAGAGTGGGCAAAGGTGAGCTAGCTATCACCCATTTTTTCTTTGCTGATGACAGCATATTATTTGGGAATGCAACAACGGAAGGCGCAACTTCAATGAAATTAGTAGTTAATGAATATGAAAGTATTTCTAGACAATTGGTGAATTTCGAGAAATCATTGATTTACGTTAGTAAAAATGTACAACACGACCTTAAAGAGCAAATAGGGGGAGTTTTGGGGGTTTAAATTTCAAATAATCCAGAAAAATATCTAGGTTTACCAACAATGGTAGGGAGGAGAAAGAAGGGTGCATTCTTAGAACTAAAAAAAAGAGTTATCCAAAAATCGAAGAATTGAAGTATCCGTAATTTGTCCTTTGGTGGTAAAGAATTTTTTATAAAATAAATTTTACAAGCACTTTCGATATACGCCATGCAATGTTTTAAATTACCAATATTGCTTTGCAAAGAATTAGAAAATCTGATGAGTAAATTTTGGTGACGCAATTTAAAAACTAATAAAGGCATTCATTGGTGTAATTGGTTCACGATGTGTAGTCCAAAAGCATTTGGAGGTATGGAGTTTAGAGATTTAACAATGTTTAATACGACCCTGTTGGCTAAACATGGATGAAGAATAATCACCCAACCTGCTTATTTGTTTGCGCGTGTTATGAAGTTAAAATATTATCCGCGTGATAAGTTTTTAAATGCAAGGTTAGGAGCTTACCCCTCTTTTACCTGGCATAGCATTGGAACCCACGAAGCTTATTAGAATAAGGAACAGGCTGGAGGATAGGGAACAACAAATCAACAAACATTTGGAATGATTCTTGGCTACCCACCCCTGATGATGGAAGAGTAAAGAATCAACACATAAATATCAACTATTCCAAAGTAGCAGATCTAATTAATAAAGACTCGTTTTCATGGAACTACGAGGTAATCTGGAACTTACTAGAAAGAGATCAAGCCGGGGCAGTCCTGTCTATTGCATTGGTAAGCAGGACTCAACCGAATGTTATAATATGGTGAGGGAACAAATTATGAGAGTACACAGTTCAGAGTGGTTTTAAATGGCTAATGACTAATACTGTACAACTACAATATTATGTTACAGACCAAATCAACAAAAAAGATTATTTTACAAAGCTTTGGAATCTCCTAATCCCTAGTAAAATAAAAATACATTTGTGGAGAGTTTCTAACAATTTTCTTGCGATGCTCAATAACCTTAAGCTTTGAAGACTCAGGAATGATATTGCATGTCCAGTTCGCTCAGCTAGAGAAGAAATTGTGGAACACCTTTTTAAAGATTGCGAATTCGCAAAATAGGTCCTACAGGAAGTTGGGTTGGACATCTCGCACATAAACACAGATCACACATGAAAACAATGGTCAGCCTCTTCTTCTACATGAATAACATTAAAGTATGTACAACCATAGCAATTTCTATTTGGGCAGTCTGGTATAATGTTAGGATTTCGACCCGATTAAGCAGCGAACAAGTAAAATAGTGGAATAAATTGAGAAATTGAAGACACAAATTTAACGTGGAAAAACCTCTCCAAAGACGATAAAAAACTACGGGCAAAGATAATTTTACTATAATGGCAAAAGAACGAAGAATACAAAAGATGGAGATAAAAACTAAACCCCGAAAGCCCGAAAGAAAAGAACCCACAAAACGTAAACACAAAATTCTCTAAATGTGTTATGAGTTCTAATCTCTAATGGGTGTGTTTTTCTAAGGTTGTAAAAGAGCCTATTTATAGGCTAAATTCATAGGTCAAATAATAATAAAATAATCTAAACTAATCAGTATTTGATTGAAACAAGTAAACAGAGTTTAACTGAAAGATTATTTCTCAAATTTGACTGAAAATAGAAGTCATATTTAACAAATCTCCACCTTGACTCATATTTTCACAACGCCATCTTTGCCAAAGCCCTCCACGAGCCTAGCTTGAACTATGTAAGGAATTAACTGAGTCGAATTTGTGCTTAGAAACAGGAAGACTTCTAGCTTTCGACTTGTACACTTTCAAATCAAAACTAACCCGGGTCTGATTTTCACAAACACAGTGCCCTAACTTTTCAAAACTTGCATCCAAAAGAGAACCTCTCTTCAACGAAACGGTCATACCTTTTTCCCTCCTATGACAAAGTTGCCTCCGCTCCAAACGAGTTGACTTCGACTCTGTAACAGATGAGGGACGTCCGATTTCACCGGTCACTGTAGAACCTTCCAGAATATAAAGACTGCCGGTTCTTTTACCTTTTAACAAAACGAGAGCTCCACGAGATACTTTAATGCCACTCGACTTGATGTTGATTCTACATCCTTTCAAGTCTAAAATACTCAAGGAGATGAGATTCTTTCGTAAATCAGGTACATACCTGACATCTGCGAGTGTCCTAATTGTCCCATCGTGCATCTTAATTTTAACAGTACTAATACCAATTACCTTACTAGATGAATCGTTTCCCATGCGCACAACTCCACCTTCAACTGAACTGTATATGGAGAACCATTCTTTATTGGGACACATGTGGAAAGAACATCCTGAATCTAGGATCTACTGGGACGTGAGCTTGGAGTTATCGCTCGTTGACACTAATAAGAAATCATCACCATTTTCATCGGCCAAATTAGCACCAGCTACATCTTCCTCGTTACTTTCAGCAGCTCTTTTATTTCGCAGTTTATAACAATCTGCTTTGACGTGACCTAACTTTTTACAATAGCGACACATTTTATCTCGTTTCTTTGATGCTACCAAAACGGAAGCTTGCCTATCTGTCTTGCTATCCAAATGAAGCTCATTGTTGAGTTTGTCTCTACTCAACAAATGACTCTTCACATCTTCGAACGAGAGTTTGTCTCTACCATAAATCAGGGCCTCCCTAAAAGACTTGTATGAAGGGGGTAAAGAGCACAATAATAGCATAGCCTGATCTTCATCGTCAATATAAACCTCAACATTCTTTAAATCATTTAAAAGAGTAATAAATTGACTAATGTGATCTCTAATAAGCTCACCTTCGTTCATGCGAAATGTAAATAGACGTTGTTTCAACACTAAACGATTAGCTAGAGACTTAGTCGCATAAAGAGTTTCTAACCTTTTCCACAAGGCGGATGACGTCTTCTCCATCAATACCTCCTGTAATACCGTATTCGCGAGGCACAACTGGATTGCAGACAAAGCCTTTTCATCAAGCTCTTCCCATTCTGTTTTATTTAGATTCTCAGGCTTTTTCCCAGTAATAACCTTTTTCAAGCCTGATTGAACTGGAATTGACGTCATCCGAACTTGCCACAGATTGAAATTTGTCTCACCATCGAACTTCTCAATTTCAAACCTTGTTGTTGCCATCTCTGAACTGGCTGATCTATGAAAATTGAACTAGCCCTGATACCACTTGTTAGGTTTTCGACCCAATTAAGCAACGAACAAGTAAAATAGCAGAATAAATTGAGAAATTGAACATACAAATTTATCATGGAAAAACCCCTCCAAAGAGGATAAAAAACCACGGAAAAAGATAATTTTACTATAATGGCAAAAGAACGAAGAATACAAAAGATGGAGATAAAAACTAAACCCCGAAAACCCGAAAGCAAAGAACCCACAAAACGTAAACACAAAATTCTTTAAATGTGTTATGAGTTCTAATCTCTAATGGGTGTGTTTTTCTAAGGTTGTAAAAGAGCCTATTTATAGGCTAAATTCATAGGTCAAATAATATTAAAATAATCTAAACTAATCAGTATTTGATTGAAACAAGTAAACAGAGTTTAACTGAAAGATTATTTCTCAAATTTTTCTGAAAATAGGAGTCATATTTAACATATAACATTAATAGACTTTACCACGAAAGAAAAAATGGAAGGGTACAAGAGGTGGGTTTTATTAGAGCTTATTTACGAGAATTAGAACAAGTTAACTCCTTAACAGAAACCAGAATTAAACCAAGAGAGGATTTATAGAGAGCCCCTAAAGCAGAACAAGTTAAAGCCAATTTTGACGCAACATTTTCACAACAAGACATGACAACAACAGCGATAATCATTATAAGAAATCATGAAGATCTTGTAATGGGAGCATGTACTTACCCACTAGGAAGAATAGGGGATCCGACCACTGCAGAAGCGAAGGCATGCCTTCAAGCCGACATATTTGGTGAAGAAATGGGTTTTTGAGATTTGGTTGTAGAAGATGATGCTCTTACAGTCATTAAAAAGCTTAAATTAGACTCAGCGGATAGATCGATGATTGGCAACATTATTAATGAAATCCAAAGGAAAAGATTCAGTTTCGATAACTTATCTTTTGAGTTTACCCCTCGAAAGACAAATAATGCAAAGGACGCTCTTGCAACTTAAGGGTACAATCTGACTAGCCCGTCCTATTAGATTGAAGAGGTACCAATGGAGGTTGAACCCACCATCGTGAATGACCAAAGAAGATTTTTGATTCCGTAAAAAAGGGTCATTTCTGTCTGAGTCCGGGGATGTACTACCAAAATGAATGTCCTTTCTTCTCTATGACGAACTCAAATTTAGGAGAAATCTGGTATGGCACTTCAGTGGGATCATTTACAGTGATGGAAAAGAATAGCCAGTATACTCCATTAAAATGTCTAAAGATGCAAAGAAGAGAAAATTGTTTTTTAAAAGTCAATAGAATTTATGTTTCTTCAGTTTTTTCTTTTAGGTTTTGCTTGCTTAGGATTTTATCTGTGGCCTTTCATTTTCTTTTTTTTTTTCCTTTTAATTTTTTAGGAGAACCTGAGCCACCACCTCAGTTACCAATACTTTCATGATAGCTGTTAGGACAGCTGTTGAGTACAATTTTTTGATAAGTGTACCACATCTCCTCTTTAAATGCATTTCAATTTTATCACAAAAAAAAAATTCTCATTTTGAACTCTTTTATTTAATTTATTCATTCAATTAAATAATAATCTAAAGAAATTAAATCTTATGTCATTTATTGACTTATCGAGAAAATGCATTTACTACAAATAGTACTACACCGAACCCAATTTTTAAGGAAAAAACACACACACACACATATAATTTTCGATAACTTCTTGTTGCCTCTTTCAAAAATTCCCGATTTACTTTTGTTAATTTATCGGCTTAGTGTAAAATAGAAACATGTCTGTCTCGTCATAATAATGAGTGAATCAATGAATGAAAGTGGAAAAATGAAGATTAACTCTCTTTTTTATGTTTACGTTAAACTAATAACTCCCTTTTTTATATTTATGTTAAACCAATCACTGATCTTATGCTTTGTATTATTAATATAATCTAGTTTCTTTTTATAATATCTATTTATTTCTAATAAATAATTATATAATAGATTGAATTTATCTAATTTATTTCTATATCGAATAGAGTGGCGATTAAAATGAATGATTTACTGAGTATAAATCGTGAATCAAAAATGGAAAATCATAAAAGATGAAAAAGCTTTTGGCTCTAGTCATTCCATTATAGTGACAATTTCAAAAAACTGCTCATACTACGAGCATAGTATGGTCGTGGTCAGGCAAGTATGCCTAGACTTGATCATGGGTCGGGCCACTCGGCCTGGCTCGAAGGCCCCCCGAAATGTGAGAGAGTTTGGGCAAAAATATAAGCCCGAAAAATAAGCTTGGACAAAAAAAAGGCCCATTTAAAAACACGCCGGGCCTCGAGTAAGATATTTTTGTCCTGGGCAGAATTTACTAAAAGACAAAAAAAAATCTACTCTTTTTTTAATGTTATTTTCTTGTTGTTTTCTCTCTATTTTGCTACCATTATTATCGTGTTGCTATTATTTTATTGTTATTGTTTGGATATTGTATAAAACTTATTTTATTGTTAATTTTGTTATTATTTTAAAGGCATTTGTTAATTTTGTTATTATTTTAGAGGCATTTGCTTGTTAAGTTGTATTTATCTTAATTTTAGTTAAGCTTACATATTCTTTAAAATTTATTTTTAATTTTCTAGGAAATATTTATTTTGATGTTTTTAGTATTTTTGATGTATTATATATATTTAAAAATTATATAAAAATAACATAAAAAATTAATATGGGAGGGCCTGGTCGGGCCCGAGTTTTAGCATCTTTATCCGGGTCAGGCCTGGGCAAAATTTTAGGCTGATTTTTGGGTCGGGCTGGGCCGGGCATAATAAATGGGCCTGAATTTTTAGTTGAACCCAGCTCAAACTTAGCTCGGCCCGGCCCATGAGCACCTCTAGTATGCCCCAATCGCTAGTGGTTCAGGACACGTCTCTTTCAAGGAGACAACAGGGATTCGACTTCCCCTGGGGGTAGGTATTACGAAAGGAAGTTGATCATGGATTATCAATAAATCTAGAATTGATTCTTCCTGGGTCGATGCCCGAGCGGTTAATGGGGATGGATTGTGAATTCGTTGGCAATATGTCTACGTTGGTTTAAATCCAGCTCGGCCCAATAATTCGCTGATCTGCCATAACCCAAAACGTCCATTTTTTTATATTTTGTTTTCCCAAAAAGCCAAACAAAAAAATTAGGGAAGAATAAAAAAAGTCCAATTTTGTGATATATCCATCCCTACTGCTATTTGTTTTTTATTTTGTTCTATTTATTTAGTTGTTCCCATAAATTATGACCCACAAAAGATTTCTCATTTATTGTTTCTGTCCATTCATTCTCTGTTCTTATTATACAATTTGTTAGTCTTGATCCAAACAATAGCAATTGAATTCGTTTAGTTAAATTCAATTACTAGTCTTGTAATATGGGTACAATTGTAGATTAGCTCATATTCTCCAATTGGATCATTCTAAATCCCTTTATTTTTCGAATTTTGAAATTTCTATCTCGACGCAAATTACAATCGTTAATCCATTAACTAGATTTTTAGTCAGTAATATGTATAAGTAGCAAATTCACATGGCACTGCACATATGATAATAACATAATTTGAAAATTTGAAAAGTAAATGAACTAAAAATGGCCAAAATTAAAGTACAAGGACTAAAATCACAACTTTCATAGAGTATAGGAACTAATAGCATAATTTAAACTTTAAGTTCTACTCTTTTTTTTTTTTTTTTTGAGCAATCTCATTATAAGTTTTGATTATATTGGCTCTTTTTGACGTAATTCTTAGAATTACCCATAACTTCTTCTCAACCCATAAATAGGAGAGTAATGTGCTTCAACGTACTTGAACCACTTCTTCTTACATTGACAATAATGTTAACGCCAATCGAATTAAAACTCAATCGGCACCTTTAAGTTCTACTTACATTTCAAAAAAATCAAATAAATTTTATTTTTTTATTTGATAAATTTTATTTTTATTTACATGTGACATCACATCCAATACCTTAAATATAAATTCTGCAAATATCAAATATTTCTATTTTATTTTGTTTTGTTTGGTGTGGGGTTAAAATTGAGAGACCCACGTATAGTTGATAAAGGCCTCCTTCCACTCTAGAGCAAGAAATTTTAGAACTTTTCAGGGTCTCTGTGTCTCAATGCTATTGGAGTGGCCATCACAATATTCATTTTGTCTTACCTTTTTACCACTGCACATTGCTCAGCCAGTCCAATACCTTTGTTTTTAAAAGCATTTGTGATCATATTCAAAACTACTCTTAAATGCACTCAAATCCCTCTCTCTATATATATCCTCTCTTTTTCCTCTTCTCAAGCACCTTATCCTTATAATTTTATGAGTAAACCCACTCCACCACTGATGATTATGAGGAGCTACTCATATCAGGCTGATGATTTTACGTGATTTTACGTGCACCCACTGGCTGTTGAAGCTGCCAGCATGATCTAAACTTCCTTCTCTGTTTTAAGGATGGTTCAGATCATGTGGTAGCTTCACCTGCTGTTGGTATCACGACCACGATAATGCCCTTAACCCATTGAACTCAACTGCATTCATTCATCATAACCCACCGCTTCACTTCCTTTTCCTGCCACACTCTACTCCCATTCTCAATTTCACATTCACCGATCTTTCTTTTCTTTTCTTTTCTTTTGATGTTTCATTTTTCTTTGGGGTATATTACATCTGTTGAGGGGAATCTTTGGGTTCTCAAAAGCCTCAATGAAGTTACTGTTAGGGTTTTCATTGACAAGTTCTGTCATCCTCGAAACATTTTTTCCCTGCTTTTGAGATCCCATCTTATCCCTTCATGCATAGAATATTAGTGCCTCTCCATGTCTTTTTAGGGATAATATATAATTTGACCTCCTCAATTTCTCCATTTATTTAGTTTGTCCTTAAATTTCTTTTTGAATTAGTTGGTTCCTCTACACTAACACTGTTAGTTCATGCTGACCTGGCATTGTTAACCAATTCTATGATGCCATATGGTAGCCTCTCAAAACACCATGTGACAAAAATAAATATAATTTTTAATTTATATTTGCCACGTGTTATTCTGAGAGGGTACCACGTGGCACCACCAACTTTTCTAGCAATGCCACATCAGCATAAGCTAACGATGTTAACACGAAGGTACCAACTTGATTGACGAAATATAAATTTAAGGACCAATTAAGTCAAAAAAAGTTTTTAAAAACCAATACTATATACAAATAAACAAATTCAGGAGCTAAATTATATATTATACTTTTTTATTGTGGGCTTTTTTGTTTTAATAATTTCATTGGCTGCTTTACCATAATTTTAATGTGCTTTTAGTATATTGCCAACACATATTTTAGGAATATAAAAACAATGGAATAAGGAAAAGCACAAATCTAGACTAATATTATAAACCTTTAATGTGTTACCAAGTACCCTTGCTACATTCTTTCTGAACATCTCGTTTTGGGGATAATTTTGTTTATTTGGAGGAATCATGACATGACGTGGAAATATATTGAGATTTGCAATCAAAATGCAGCAAAAAAGATTTGCATATTGAAAACTGTTACCTTATACTACTTTCAATTTAAAATATTAATTCTCTGTCCCGTTTTAGTTTATAATTATTATTTTGAATTCAGTGTACTGAAATATATTATCTTCCTATATAAGAGTTAAAAATGAGGTATGAGTAATTTTAAGCATTGTATAAAAAATCTAGATATGATCAGAACTTATAATGAAATTGTTCAAAAATATATATTAATTCACTTATAGAATAAAAGTTTTAATTGTTCCATTATTTGAAGAAAATTAACTTAGAATTTAATTTATTTGTTTTATTTTTAATAAATTTAAACATAGTTTAATATTAACCTAGTTTTAACTCGATTGGTATTGATATTGTTATTAGTGCAGGAGGATGCGGATTTGAGCACGCTTAAACACATTTATCTTCCTATTTAAGAGTTAAGGAATGGTTATGAAGAGTTCTAAGTATTATATTAAAAAAATTAAAGCACAATTTTTTTTTTAAATTCATTGAAATGAGAGAGTGAAATTTCAAATTAAATTACCATATATAAACATATTCAAAATTGGGAAGGTGATGCCAATCATGCTTTGAATTGTATGATAAGGTTGAAAATTTAGGAATTTAAGTTCTATATAAATTATGTGTGGATTTTTATAAATTTATTTTAATGTTGGTCTCGGATAATGGCGGAGCCACATATATAATTGTGGAAAAAGTTTTAAAAAATACTTACAAAAATAGTTAGCATTCTTTCTTTTTTCTCTCAAACTTTCTAGAACTATTACATGATAGGTAACCAATCTTTGAATAACTCGAATTGGATTTCTCTAATTCAGTAATAATCCTTCTTTTTAATCTTTATTAATTAATATTTAAAAAATTAAGATCAATGGGTTTTTTATAATAGATTAGAATTTTTATGCAATATTTAATTTTTTATTGATTGAATGATTTTAGGATATTGATTTTCTATGAAATTCTTATCTTAATTGAATAATAATTTTTAAAGATCAGTTAATGCAAATACTTGAACAAATTAGGACTAATGGTCGTTATAATCTTGAATTTGCTGAATATTGATTAGAAATTTAAAGTTCCATTTGGTTTTTTTTTCTAAAAAAAAATTCATTTTCATTTTAAAGCAGGTTTTATTTTCTATTTTTAAAAATTGAAAAACATGTTTGATAATTAAAAATAAAAATTTGTTTTCAATAATGAAAACAAGTTTGATACTTATTTTTCTATAATAGAAACATGATAAATAAAATAAAAAATTACATTTATCTGAATTCAAACCTGGGTACTAGATTTAATGTTTAAAAAACCGTTAAAAAATTATTTTTGTGTTTATATAGGCTTGAAACGGACTAATTCATTTATGCTACGTAAGAGTATTATTTCTTCACAATATTTTAGTATATAAGTTAGCAATAAATTAATTTTAATTGGTAATATTTATCCACGATCTTGTTTTTTTACGAGAATTTTTACTCATCATTCTTTAGCATGTATATTAAATAAGCTTTTTGCTCATGTTATTACACTAGTAATCAAACGTAGCATTAAAGTTAAAAACTATTTTTTCTGTCATTTGTAGTGAAAACAATGAAAATATTTTTTTTATTGTTTTTTAATTTTCACATCTTTTCATTTTCATTTTCCAAAAATACTTTTAAAATTTTTAACCAATCACATTTTATTGAATATTTTTCATTTTCCAAAAAACGAAAATGTAAAAATGACATTTGTTTACGGAAACCAAATAGAGCCTTAGTATTTTTATTTAGAAATTATAGTCCCTAGTATGATTATTGTGAATGTTGTGTTTGTGCTCATCTTGTGTTCGACATATTACATTCTCATGACATTAAAAAGCACTTTTAAGTGATTTTTTTTTTTTTTGAAAGGAAAAAATTTGCCAGTTGTATGATGGCTCCAGGGAAACCTTTAATATTTACTTGTTTAAAATGTTTAATTAAAATGAAAAATATATTTTAAAAGAAAATTAGGATGAAAAAATAGTCAAAATGAGATACATACCAATTCGATAAATGGTCAAAAAAGTCAAGTTGAGTTAAGCTTTAAAAACCTTCCCATCGATCCAACCAATATAGGATTTAGAATTCAGATTATAGCTTGTCATCTAAAAGGTAAAGACAATATAAGAAGAGCATATTTGTAAAAAGAATCTTATCAATCTCGTAAATATAATTTTCCCCAAAGAAAATTACGAGTTACTATTATACATTAATTTATAACACTTTTATAATTATTTTAATTTTTCAAAATTTAACCACACAATCTAAATTTTTTGACACCGTTCGTAATTATTTGTATTTGTAATTATGATAAAGGTGAGCTATTTTTCTATATAAGAAAACAGATTTTTGGTTGGGTACTTTTTTTTCTTTTTGTTTTCTATGTAGAAAAAGGAAAAGCTTTAATTCCCCCTACGAGATGAGCATGAGAAATTTGTTGAAGCTGGAAAGTCGACACCTAGGCTAGTTTTTTGGAAGCTTCATTTGGCCAAGAATCCCATGCCCATTTTTTTAGGATTCTATGACTGACCACCAAATCTTTCGAATATATCATACTATACAAATTGATGATGTAAATTGATTCTCTCCTTACTCTTTTAAGGGGCTTTTTTTTAAGGCTCAGCAGCGTTCTTCTCTATCTTCATTTTAAGCCTTCATACATTACATGCATGGCATTTATGGGAAAGATTCCATTTTGTTTGTAATTGTACTTCCTCTCTTTGGGTTTGCAACTTTCTCCATTTCATTTCCTTGTATTTTCTTTTAAGTCCATTCTCGTGAGGGTCGGTGGGCTTGGATTGGGATATCATCCATGGCTATTCCAAATGGAAAATGGTTTTACATGTAATAGGTAATATAACCAAGGATTGGGTTATGATTTTGTAAGTACAAGGGTATAACTAGGTATTTTTATCGAAATATTATAAAAAAAAATTATTTCTAAAAATAACATAGGTTTGAAATTATGTATGAAACTAATATGTTTTCTGCAATTTTTAATGATGTCGCATAGGAAGCACGCGATGCCACTTAAAAATCGTGTTATCGTTATCAAATAATTTTTTAACAAGTGTTGCCTATTTGACATGTGATGCCCATTAAGCTTACCAAACTTACATAATAAATCATAGAAAATAAATACGAAAAAAAGAAGAGTAAACCATGAATGAGTGGTCATGTTGACAACAGGGATACCCCCTCATTAACCAACAAACTCTATCATGGTGATTAACTTAATATGACGTAGCTGAGATACTTGGTTGTTGACCAACAAACTTTGTCACCTAGAAAGTTTGTTAATTTGAGAGTAGATTTGCACAAACATCGAGTTTGCTTTCCTACTGTCGGCAGCCATAGCCTTTGTCAGCTCCTTAGAGTATATGTGTCCCAACGACGTCATTGTGACTTGTTTTCTCCTTATTGTTGGTATCAAAGTCACCAACCTATAGAACATAGCTAAGAAAACAACTAACATTGGCAGATGATATGTTCGCTTTAAGGCAGCATTGATAGCCTATTCCAGATTGATGGTTATATGACCATAGCGGGACCTTCCATTGAGACATTGTGCCTATTGATTAAGCTCCATGCCATTAAACCAATCAACCGCAATATGACCAGCTTCACCCTTCAGCTTTTTCGTCCTTTGTTTGAATCGATGTTATTTCAACTCATACCCTATTGAATTTTTACGTTTAGTTTATCATTTTTATGCATTATTGAATGACAACATAAGATAATCAAAGGAAGTGTGCAATTATCGATGTTGACGACTTGTTTATGCCATTCAAGATTCTCAAACTTTTTCTTAAAGTTGCTTGCAATGTGTCAGATGCAATACACAAATTTTCACAAAACTTTAGAACACCCTATTGTAACAATGATCCCCTTTGCTCGATTGGAAATCAAGCATATGTTGCATTTTCTAACAACATGCATGTGCAAGTTCGTTAAGAAAAACTGCCAAGACTCCATGCTTTCTTTGTCCACATTGGCAAAGATGATCGGCAAGATGTTCTAGTTACCATCTTGTGCTACCGCAATAAGGATTTGTGTATATTTCTCATATAGCCAAGTTTCATCAACCTACACAATCGACTTATAGTAAGAAAAAACTCTAACGTAAGGATCGAATATACAGAACAAATGATGGAATATTTTTTCCCTTGCACTAGTTGTCCATCCTAGTTGTAAGCATTGAGTTTTTGCAACTCAACCACAGTTGTAATGACCCGACAATTACGGTCATCAAAAACTGAAGGTTTAAGTCATTATTTTCGTAAAACGGATTCGTAAATATCTATTAGAAATATTTACGGATGATAGTTGAGTGATTAATTAGAGTTTAATTTAGTGAATTAGTTTGAATTAAGATTAATTAAGAGAAGGACTAGATTGCATAAAGAGTAAAAGTCTAGTTATAGACTAAAGAAAAGCTAAGGGACTAAAATAAAAATTAGACCATAAGATGACAAGTGTGTGGTAATAGTGAAATACATGTGGAATTAAAATAAATTGTATAAGTATATGATTATTAAGTATTTGCTTATATTATAAGTAAATTATATTATATTATATTATATTATTATAATATATTAATTAAATAAAGGATGAATAAAGAAAATAAAATAAATAAAACATAAAGAAAAAGAGAAAGAAAGGTACGAATAGCAGGGAAAGAAAGAAGGAAAAAGGGAAAAAAAAAAGGAAATTTAGGGTTTTAAAGTTTCAAGCTTGATTAGTAAGTCAATTTAACCCAATTTCTTGCAATTTAAGTGTTTTTGGAATCCTAGGACAAAGCTTTAAATGAATTATGTTGAAAATAAGAAAGTTAGTGAATTTTTAGATGTTGATTAAATTGAATAAATTGAAGAATTATGAGTTCTTTTGATAGGAATTCAAGTTAGAAGTGGAAAGAGGATTGAATTGTAAAAAGAGAAATAAGTTTTAACATAGTAGGGATTAAATTGAAAGAAATTTAGAATTTATGTTTTATATTGAATATTAAGGGTTGGAACTTACTTAAAATAGATATGAAATGAAAAATAAAGAACTAATTTTGAAGAGAAATGATGGTTATGGTGATAGGACTAAATTGGAATTTATGTGAAAGTTACATGGAAAATAAAAGAGTATATTACTAAATAACATACATTGATGATTTCAAATGTTAATTTTTCCGTAGCTAATGTAGCACCTGAAACGTCATCAAAGAAACGAAAGGAGAAAGTGAACGAGGACATCAAGTAAACCCGAGCAATTACGGTTTGTATTTTTATAAACTAAACTTAATGCATAATTATTATTATCCTTAAAATGTATAGTAGATGAACATGAAGGTAAGTAAATTTATTATCGAATTATGAAAACCCTATTAACAGAGTCGGGCTAGTCGAATATAGTTGGCATGCCATAGGATTGGAAGTGTTAAGGGACATTCCAACTTTGTGTCGATGAGACACTATAAGTGTCGACCACTGTTACTATTACTGTTCTGGATTTGTTCCAATGAGGTACTTTGTGTACCACTACTGTTACTGTTACTGTTACCTCTACGGTGTATTCCGGTTTCGACCGATGAAACACTATATACTATCCCGATATCTGTGTATCTGTTCAGGTCCGAGTTATGTTAATAGGGGTAAATGAAGATATTAAAGCCTGACTGTTGCTGATTAAGTGATTTTACTGAATGTTGACTGTCATCGAATGATACGAAAGGTATACTGAATCTGACTAACAAGATTTGAGTGCTATAAGATGAAGATAAGTAATGGAATCTTTAAGATGATGGAAATAGAAACTTAAAATCCAAATATGTATATGACTATTTATTGCTTTAAGTATTAGTTTATAGAAATACCACTGAGTGTATACTCAGCGTACGGTTTGTTTCCGTGCACAGGTTAGGTACAAAGTAAATAGTGTTTCAGCATCCAAGCCAACTCCTGAACTCAAATACTTGGTGATGTATCTTATCTTAAGAAATGGCATGTACCTAGGTTGTTTTTGAAGTTATTTTGTTTATAAGTGATGTTGGTGAAGAATGTTAATAGATAGTTAATAAAAGTAATGTGTGTGTTATAATATAGTCCCTTTTGAATTGATTTGAATGGTATTTATGTACAAATTTTGAAGTTACTTTGTTTACTGGTTATTTGTATTAATGATTTTAATGAGTATTAGATGTGTTTTATCATGTTCAGGATTGGTTGAAAGATTGTATTTAAATTGTTTATTATTTAAGGTTTGCAGGGTTGGTAAATTTGAACTATAAGGTTCATTTTGAGTCTACATGGCTTGTCACACGGGCGTGTGATCAGACCGTGTGAAACACATGGCTTACACACGGGCGTGTTGATAGGTCGTGTGTCCCCTGCATCCTTAAATGTGAAGTTAGGATAGTACACGGGTAAAAGATACAGCAGTGTGTCTTGGCCGTGTGAAGGACACGGGTTTCAAGCACGGTCGTGTGTTAAAAACATGTGAAAATGGATTAAAAATGGTGAAAAATTAGTTGACCACACGGCCTAGCCACATGGGCGTGTGCCCAGGCCGTGTGCCCCTCTGATGTTTAAGAAATTACAAGTCAGAACTGCCCACGGGCTGGCCACACGGCCATGGGAGCCACACGAGATGGCCACACGGGCGTGTGCCCCTGACTTCAAGTAAATTTTTTCAAAGTTTTCCAAAGTTACCGGTTTAATTCCAAATTATTTCTAAAGTATGTAATGGGCCTCGTAGGCCCATATTAGGGTTTCTATGGTGGAATTTGAAAGGTTTTGATTTGAAATGCAAAATTTATAACTCTATTTTGTATAAATGCTAGTGTATAAGTCCGGTAATGCCTTGTAACCCTATTCTGGTGACGGTTTGGGGTTAGGGGGTGTTACAACAGTTCCCAGAACATACTATTTTATGGTATTCATCCATTCTTAAAGTTCATTGTAAAATGTGCCTTAGTCACCATCCAACTTTGTCATCACCATCTATTTAGCTGTTTAGGCTTTCTTATATGACACTTTGTCCTAAATTAGGATTGTATGCTTGTGACCAAGACCTATACAAGAATGGTGGGCATGTCTTTGACCTCCGGTGTAATGCACTTACAAATTAATTTTGCATCTAGTTTCTAATTATCATATGTTATTTGTGCAACAGTGCATGTATGAAGTCCTTCATATTTTTGAACCTCCCAAAGTAGTGACCTCTTCATCAATGCAACTCTTACCCACCACTTGCAACCTTCCATATGCCTCCAACACTCTCCAATATATAATACTAGAGTAGATACGATAGTTTTGTAGTCTACCGACACTTTCAAGTTGTAGTACTTAATGAGAGCTACACATGTCTCCTGATTCAATAATTGTAGGCCTATACACAACTCTTTAAATTTTGAATCCGGCATCAACATATGGCCAGGTATTATATCCAGTAAACTCTGAATCTGACATCAACATATGGCTAGGTATTATATCCAGTATTCTATGAACTCATATGTATGCATTGCATTGGGATTTACGCTCTGCATGTCTTTGAAGGTTTGTTTCATATGACAATGCCATGAGCTAAGTGATATTTTCATTATCATCATTGCCATCGACTTTATTATCAGTATCATTGAGAACCTTAATGATAACAAGGTTATTAAATTCTTTGACCTGCGCATCGAGATCATCATCATCGGGTACTTCTTAACTACTCGCTTGAATCCTTAATCCGAATTCAAAACTAAAAACCAATGGTTGTATCTCATAACCAGGACCCAAATTAGGGCTATTATACAAAGTAAGCACATTTTATGGATTGCTGCTCAATGTCATGGTCGCTCCATAGTCGAATGGATCTACCCATCCAACATTCAGATTGAAGTCAAATCTATATAAAGAACATTGTCTATCCACAGACACTCTCGGTACTTCTATAGACGGGTCATAAACTCCATATTGTTGATCAAATGGTGTGGGATTTTGACCACAACTCTTAAAGCTGTAGGAAGATTAGTTGCCCCATTTCCTTTATTAACATCCTTCAACTCAATGTACAGCTCCACTGCTTCAATGTTACCAGTGGAGTAATGCACTGTTATCATTGTCTCCACATCCTCATTATCTACTAGTTGCATCTCATTGTACATACGAGGATTTGATAAAATTAAAAAATTTGTAGAACAATCTTGACATCATCCTCACTCAACGTTGAGTAATTTTTGAACCAATCTATTCTTTCATTTCTTCAAGATTTACTCTCGTTTAACTTTGATCTGTCGTAATTTGATATGTCAAATTAGGCTCCACGTTACACTTGACGAGCTTATTCTCAAGCAATTTGAATGTTTTTATCATGTTTTTAGGTAGTTTTTGCTTTTTTACTTTAATAAGTGAATTAGTGTGTTTTACGCTATTTTTGAGACTCGAATTGGCTAAATGAACCTAATGGTGGATTGAGTATTGTAGGGAGTCAACGGTGGCCCAAACGTGAGCGAAAACATCACCTAGAAGTGGGTATCGCGGTATTGAAGCATGGAAGTTGTGATACCCTTTATAGTGCTGAAACAAAGGGGATCAAGGTCATCTATAGTGGTATCATGATACTAGCCATAGGTATCTCAATACCCAACTTCTCAAGGACTCCCCATTTCAAGACTAACGAAGGTATCGCGATACCACTGTCATGAGGGGACAAAAAATGAATGCATGGGTAGTTTTTATCTAACTTCAACACCAATAAAAAACACACACTGATGAGCATTTTGGTCAACAAAAATATGGTTTGATGCCTGTTAAAAAAGGTCAAAGCTTGGCTGGAGAGAAAAGACACACAAGACGCAACACTTTAACTTAGTTTTCTTGTTTTATCTTTTAGGATTTAAGTTTTCTTCTCCATAGCTTAGGGTTTAGTTTTCTACTTTCCTTTAGTTTTTCTTTGTATTGTGGTAGTTAGTTAAGTTAGTTATTACTGTAGCTAGACTTTATTTACTTGCTTAGCCCTTTAAACTTCTTGTATTTTCAGTTTAATCCTTAGTATTAATATAACTCAATTTCCTTTTTGTTTCTCCATTAAAAAATTGATTTTTTAAATGCTATTTTACATTTCTTTTGTTGCCATTTTTATGCATTCAAGCTTTTCCCAGAAAAGTTCAAGCTTTTTATCATTTTCCTTGCATTTAGCATTTATGCTTAGTTTTTATGATTGTTGGATGTTTGTTTGCTTAAATATGTTTATGTGTAGCTAAATCCTAAGTGGTTGTTTGATGGAAGTGATGGGTAATTGATTTTTTAGTTCAGGGACTAAATCGCAAAAACTAAACTAAATCGAATAAACTTCAAAACCTAGGATTGACGACCTGAGAGAAGATCTTATCGAACATCAATTTGATAGTCCCAAGGTAGTCTGGTGAGACCGAGAGATAAACCAAACTAATTTGTTGAAATTGGTAAAGTTGAGGCCAAGAGGTAAAATTGTACCAATTTAGGAGTAATAGCGATTTAGATCCTTAACTCGAAGGTTAACCAACCTCATGGAAATCAACCAACGCTGCCTCTTATCGTATTTGTTAGTTCCATATTTGGTTTTATTTACAACTTAGTGTTGTTTTTAAGTAATTAATTAGCACAATTAAACTTGTGAATGACCTGTCGTAATATGGTACTTAGTGAGTAGTTAGCTAGACTCCTTTAATTGCATGTGTGTAGTTTAGAAATTACTTAATCATCGACTTTTTTGGGTTCAACCCCTTGGAATACTTTGGTGTTCCATTGAATACTATAAATATTACAACTAACATTGTCTGCTTGTAGTTAAAACCGCACTATTCACGCTGGACACTATAAATCAATATGTAATGAAAATGAATTTATTAAGTTATTATGATTTTATGAAAAAAATTAAGACTAAAAAATATTGAACTTATAAAAACAATAATTATATACCAAGAACAATTTAGTAAAATTTACTTTTAGATAATCTTACAATTCGCCAACCAAACACTTGAATCTTACATTCTAGCAAAATAAGCTAAATAAGGTAATCTTATATTCCACTCATAATCTTACATTCCCGTAGATCCTATTATGAAATGTAATCTAAAATTCGGCAAACAAAACACACCCTAAAAGGATGTATTTTTGTGTTAATTGGTTAGGGGTTTTTATAGGTGAGTTTGAGTGTTCAGAGTTGGACGGGGTTGAGAAAAGTAAAATAATTGTGAATGTGTTTTTAATTCAAGATAGATGTCGCATATTAGTTGAGGGACACTCGTGTAGATTTTTCATATTTTTTTCCCAACAATCCAATAACTTTTCAATCTCAGCCAACTCGATTAGATGCCACATGCTAAATAGACGACACCCATATAATTCTTTTTCATTGTTTTGGTCAAATCAATGGGTGTCACGTGTAAGTAGTTGACACTCGTTAAAAATTTATTTTTTTAAATAACCCTCAATTGTGGTGCCCATACTTCCTATGTGACACCGATGAATACTACAAAAAATTATTGATTTTGTAAATAATTTCAAATTCATGTTATTTTCAGAAATAATTTTTTATAATATTTCAATAAAAATCTTGTATAATTATGAAATTATCTCTTAATGACAATTGAGTATTTGTTGCAATAGTAAGACATATTGTACTCTCAATGAGAGAACGGGGTTGGAATTTTAGAGATGACATTATTAAGAGGGCAGCCGCAAACCTCAAATATGAGACCATAAAAGAGACATGAAAAGTACCAAAAAAATTTATTTGATATTTTTTAATAGAGAAAAAATAAGTACAATCGTTGACTGGTATAGGCTTGCTTAGAGCTCAACTCATCACAATACTTGCTGATATCTTCAACTAACAAGGTCAAGACCAATGTTAGTGGTGTATCAAAGATGATCAGTGTACTGTACTCTGGTAAAGCAAGCTTCGCCATGTGGTCGGCTACTGCATTGTGCTCTTTCTTGATTTGCCTCAACCGAATGCCCCAGTCACGACGACACAGCCGGTGAACAACTAACCGCAGCTTAGAGAAGCTGCTATCTGCTGCAGCGAATGAGAAAAGCATTGTCATTTTCGATTTCTACTCGTCGAAAACCCTTGTCCCAAGCAAGTTTGATGCTAAAGCTAGCCGTTAGATGCTTGTTGATTTGCAGGTGAATTTAGTCGAGATTGAAAGTTATTCTTTGGTTGTTATCAATTTTCCTTAAGAGGCAATGACCCTATAGTGTCAAGTTTGGGAATTTTGATCAATTCTATTAAATCTCTTGTTCTTAGATTAGTGTGTTGTAAGGTTTAATCAAATTGGGATCCGGACACCAACCTGCTCGTCATCTGGTAAAGTTTGCCTTGCTCGGTAGCAATGATAGTGTTACGTGGTGGACGTGTAGTGAATTAACAAAATAAGAAACTCAGAATACGATCGATATTACAAAAACAAAACCTATAGAAATTTATTCAGTCAAATTACTTTTATAAGACATAAATTTCTGTTATTGGCTCTAAGCTTCAAGAAGTAAAATTGAATTCCTGGAAAATAATTTACACATTATATACACTAGGAAGGTTAAAGTCATATGCTGCCGCCTACAAGAGAATTAGCTGCAATAGCCCCCACAGGTCTCGACTCAAAACTGTCATTTTCCGAGCGGTTGAGCCTCAAACTGATTAAATCGGTACACTTAGCAAGATACACATGATACTATCGCACAACTTGAGCAGACAAAAGGTGCCTCAGCTGGAGCAGGTGTTCCTCGTCGGAAATGTTTAGGGAAAGGCGGAGGTTTGTTAACAGGAACTCCTGCTCCCAAGTTAAAGGACCCGAAGCATACAATGCCTCCACTGTTGACTTGTAAGCACGAAGCTCAAGTTCATGGATGTCAACAACCTTATCAGCAGGGGACAACTGTAAGTCCCTCTTGCCACATGAATAGGGGAATGATGACTCGGCATCAGAATTATCAGCTGTGCTTCCTGATGGTATACGAGAAATTTGGCCAGCGTAGACAGCTACACCATTAGAACTACAACTAGCAACTGAGCATTGGTCACTATCTTTAGAAGACAAAACAGGTCTAGAAGAATCATATAAACAGTGAGGAGTTGTGTTTTTGATCCTTTTAGCTGATTGCTTAATGACTTCTCCATCAAGCCCTACTACATGCGGGAAAGAAATATCATCTACCTGGTCGAACAAAGGATGTGTTCTCTTAAGAGTTTTGTCATTGCAACCTCTAGAGAAAGGCGGTAATTTCCTTCTCCTAAGGGTTCGTCCGAAGATGGGGTCGCATTCTTCAGAGTGATGGTCATAGCCTTTATTTGCAGCTCTCAAGGACATACGAAAGGTGGCATTATCAGCTCTGCCCTTATGCATTCCCTCTCTATCCTTCTCCCTAAATTGTGGGGTTTTGGTTAAATAACATGAAGTCCTGAAAAGCAAGCCACCAGCACGATTTGGAAATTTTGGTGTGAAATTGTTGGTCAAGCCTTCACACTGAGCAACCTGCAATTATATGTAGTCAGTCTGGTTTAGATATAGCGGTAGCAGTAGGTTCAACATATCAGTGAGGACTTGTTACATAAGTTTGTTCTTAAGTCCTCTCATAATATCAAATAGAAAAAACTGCAACGATTATTACAAGAATAGCATTAAGGATAGAGTTCTCCTAGCCACTTTACAACACAAGGCAACTATGCCATAGACTAAAAAATAGTCATTGAGTTCATATCATCTACAAAAGAGAAATAGGTGAAAAGCAAAGATGAAATAGGCCATTACCTTCCCCCTCACCACCCACTTCTTGCCATCCCAAGCCTGTCTAATCCTTAAACTCGACCCATGAAATTCCATAAGTTGGATTGACCCAAAGAACTTAATGACAAATCGGTCGTTGTTCTTTAACACCTTCGTGATCTTTCCAACCCTCCAACACCGGTTATCAAACACCTCAGCTACATCACCGACTGCCCAACTCTTCCAATTTACACTTGGAGGTAAGGGTCTAACATCCTTCCTTTGAAGCTTCTCCACCACTTGTTTTCCTTCATGGTCCATCAGCAGTTTGTATCTAACAACACAGTTTTCAACGTCCGCCGAAACAATATTAGCAGTAAACCAGGAGCCACATGGATCATCTTCTCCTCTTAATACCTCCACCAAGTTCCCTTTTCTGAAATTCATGATTTCCAAGCTCTAATATGCTTTAGACCTGGAAAACAAAATTAATACTATTTAAATATTTTCAACAAAATTTGAAAAACAAGAATGAATGGATGCTAACAGATCTATGGGTTTGAATTTCAAACTTGAAATAACAGACCCAGGGATGGATGAATCATTAAAAAGTGCAAAAAAAAAAAAAGGCATGAAATTTTGAAACTTCTAACACTCAATTCAAACATGGAAACCTTCATTTTTCTAAAAAGATTAAATCAATAATCTTCAAGACTTCTTTTGTATCACAAAAAAAAAAATCAGATACATAAACACAGATATAATCAAATCTACATAGATTCATTCAAAACAAGTATCTATTCAACTCATTTTGGGGACTTACATTTCAAACAAGGACTGATGTGAACTCATGAAAACCCAGTTTTTCTTTACATACTTGATCAATCAGCAAAGAAGACAAAGAAGCTTGAAAGCCACTCAAAACATCAATCAACCCTCAAAAAAAACCCAGAACTTAAAATCTTCTAATAATAAACTACACTAAAAGAATATAAAATTGAAACGAAAAAAGAGTGACCCCCACATAGAAATTACAACCAAAACAGAACTCTATTTTGATGAATTAGATGATTCTGACCTGAGAGAATAAATGAAAACGAACAGGACGCAGTTTAGTTGGGATCATGACCGCATATTTAGGCAAAAATGGTTGATTTTGCTCTCTATTATTATTTCTTTAAGCACCACTCCAAATAAAAATTACAACTACTAATTACTAATTAGGATTGCCTCGGTTTTTTATAGTAACTTCAACTAGATACCCTGTTTTCAAATCTTTGGTATTAATCACGTAAATTGGTCACTTAAGGTCCTGCCTACTTGTGATTATGGGGTCATGCATTCCTTCATTCATATTTTTCTACTTACTAATATTATTGTATTTACCTAATCTTTCCCTCTAGGCCTGACCCAGCCCAAGTCTAGTCGAAAAAGTTTTCTTCTACTGTTGTTTTGTTGTTGTTTGTAGCTGTTTTGATGTTATTTTACTATTATATTGTTATTGATTGGATATTATATAATTTTTATTTTATTGTTAATTTTTCTATTATTTTAGACATTTATTTATTAAGTTGCAGTTATTTTAGTATTATTTAAGTATAAAAAAATAATTAATGTATTTTTAATTTATTAGGAAGCATTTATTTTAATGTTTTCAATAAATTTGATTTATTGTATTTTTTAAATTTATTTTTATATAAAAAATTTAATATGAGTGAGTCAAGTCAAGCTTGAATTTAATATTTTTTATCTATGTTTAATTTATGCAAAAATTTAGATTCATTTTCAAGTAAAAATAAACCTAAAATTTTAGATTAACCCAGACCGACTCATAATTAGGTTTAGGTATAAATTATTTAAATTTTACAATCATATTTTATTGTACAATTTCAGTAGTGTTTGGCATAATCTTTGCCATGTTGGCGGCCGTTAGGCTTTCACTCCATTACAGCTTCTGTCAGTTCACGATATTCACAAATTTATTTTTGTTTAACGACTTTAATTACTTTTTACACAATTAATGGTGAATTTAGATTAGACGATATATTTTCCTGTAATTAAAATAAAAATAACGATGATAATAAAATTTAATATTATAATATAAGACTAAACAAAAAAACTAAACGTATCGTACTATATATCATTATTCATCCAAATATACCCTAATTTTCTCAAACATTTACTTCCTTTCAACACAATCTTGTTTTGAAATTAATTCTCTTAAATTCCTATTTTTTTAATGCCAAATGAGACAATTAGAACTATCTTATTTAAATATGGCAAATTTGGAGAGTTTTCTTCTCTCTTTTTTTTTTCTTTTTTGTCTATTATGTAAATATAAATAAAATGAAAATTATTAGAATATATTAAATATCAAAATCAAATTCCATACATTTATTAAGCATGTGTTTTTAGGTACTTTAAAAAGTGCCAGTTTCATCCAACTAAACACTTAAAACATAACTTTCTTTTGTTAGGGATAATATATAATTTGGTCCTAAATTTGTTTATTTGTATTTAATTGGTCCTTAAATTTGTATTTTGTTAATCAAGTTGGTTCCTCTACACTAACACCTTTAACTTATGCTTGCATTGATGGAATACAAATTCAGGGACCAACTTAATAAAAAAAATTAGAGATCAACTAAATACAAAAAGATAAATTTAAAGTCAAATTATATATTATATCCTTTTTATTACTCCACTTATAAAATGTTATTTTTATATTATATAAGAAATTCAATATTTATCCTTCTCTAAGATAAGGAGGGGACCATTCAAATTACTTTAGACCCTTTTTTTTTTCTTTCTTTCATCATAGTCCCAAATAAATAGATCTTGAACCACTTTGCTTATGACATTGACTCATTAGCTGTATTTCACAAATAAATCAAAATATATCAAAAGTAATGTCATCAGTAAATAAATAATAGGATTTTCAGAAGAAAAAAATAAAGAAGAGTAATGGGATTATTTATTTTTATGTAATAACCTGCATTAGTAATTATTTAATTATAAAATATTATAAAATAATCATTTAACTATTAATATTTTTCTTGTCGCTTAATTCTAAAACATTACGAAATAATCATTTAACTATTTAATTTTGTTATTTTTGATCATTTAATTATTTTAAAATTTTAAATATTTTTTAATTTATAATTTTTCATAGTCGAATGAATAAAAAAATTATGTGAGATGTGACCCCATAAGCCTTATCTTTAAACCATCTCCATCCACAAGTTTTTATATTTTTTGATTGGCAATGGAAATTGGCAAGGCAATGTGTCAATTGTCACCATCTCCACCTTTTCCAAAGGCTTTCTACAAATTCCATATATGGTTTCCCTCGTTAAATTCCAAGATAAGAAACAAGACAAAAGAAATGTTAATGGTACTATGAAATTAACAAGTATGCCAAATTTCATCATTTATATTTTATGTGTTGCATAAATGAATGTAAAGACTTGTTGGTTTGTTTTTTTTTTTTTAATATAATTTGTGTTTATGTAGATAAATAAATTTTAAACATTCTTTTTGTTTTTCAATTGAAAAAATTTCAGTTTAATCATTAAAATTATAAATATTTTTTTGTCAATATTTGTCAACTTAAAATATTGGTTAAATTATCCTCACATAACATTAATATAACATTTGATTATTAGAAAATAAATATGATAAGTTGAGAAATTATGATAAAAAACTATCAGTGATAATAATAATTAGACTAAAATTTTTAAATTGAAAAAATAAGAGAGTTGAATTATACTATTCTCATATGTATTGTATGCATGAATAATGTTTGTGGGTAACAAGATTTAAAAGTTTATCTTGACTTGAATGGAGTGGTGGTTAAAACTCTTGTTAGACTCCTGTTTCGTATGAATTTGAACCGTGTTACTCCTATCTTCTACCTCAAATAATTTCAACTATTCAAAGAAATTTTTTATTGAATAGTTTAAATTTAAAAGATATAAAATATCTATTAAATTTGTAATTAAAAACTTTTTATTCAAATTTTGAATGATAAAAATGTTTCTTAGTTGTCTTAAGTCAAATTCTTTAGTGAAAAATTGTGTATTTCTTTAAAGAGATTAGTTATGGGGTTTTTGGAAGAGACTTATTTACCCATTGATTAACTATAAATGAAGGTTTTGCATTATAGTTTAGCATCCAAAATGACTTGATTTTATCTTTACATTTTTTTGAGAAAATATGATGGTACATTTTACAGTTATAAACAAATATATGGACTACTTGAAATCTTTTGATATCAGAGCTTTATTTGCTATAACTTAAACAACAATCAAGTGAATGTATAGAGATGTTGAAGATGATATAGGTAAGATAATTTGAATGAGTTAAAATCAAAGTCTTTTTGTTAAAAGGTATGTTAATTTTGAGAAGATAAACATCCATTATTGTTTAATTTGTTAACTTGAGATTATAATTAAAGTGCAATTTAGATATAAAATTTATAATGAGAGATAATTGTATAAGAGATGTGTTGAAAAGAGGTAAAATAGAGCTCAAGCGATTACCCACTAATAATAGGTTGATTGACCACCACTTTACTAAGCCATTATCAAGTAAAAAGATAAATAAGACTATGAGAAGTATGGAATTACTACCAGTAAATAAAGACAGTATTGTCTAAACTTTTCTCTATCATAATTGATGTTGATTAAAGATATTATTTTTTTGGAAATTTATATGAATTAGAGTTCAAAGGCATATTAGTAAGATTTATCAGGTGTGAAATATTAATGAGGTTGACATTTTCAAGTGCATAAAACATTTTTAGAATAGTTAGGGCAAAGACTATTCTAGCAAAGTCTCAAACTTGGTTGATGCTCTTCATTTCACAATGAGTAGGTTGGATTTACTATCCTTAACAAGACTCATAGCTTACAATATATGAGTGAGTGAATGTTGTATAAACTACTTATGAGCTCGCCAATGCAAATAGATGTTGGAAAAATCATTTAGAAAACAATAAACTTTAAAATTGTTCTAAAATTCAAGATTTTATGTTACCTATAACAATAAACTTTACTAGCTTATTGCTGGTGTTTTCGGCTTAACAATTCTGGTCATTACTGAGATTTCAACCAACATGATATTCTTCGCTATTCCCAAACCCTTGGTTTGCTTAGAAAGTATATTCTAATTCACAAACTAATCAAACAATGACTTTTTTTTTTCAATGGGGAAAATTAATTTTCTCTATGGGCAAGAAACCTCACTCAAGTTTTCTAAAAAATAGAATTTATTTAGGGATAATAAATCTCACTATTTTCTAGCAAAGTAACCACACTCAATGGTGTGTTTGTTTTGACCTAGCCCATAGTTCCTGTTTATAGGGAAAATCATAAGAGTTCTACTTGAACAAGAGGAGACAAAATAATAATATTTTAATAAAAAAATATATAATCCCACTATGACTCACTATGGTAGGAAACGTCGCATCCTTTCTATGAATCCTTGGTGCCGCCCATCCCATATTAAATGGGCTTATTGGGTTCATTCATGTATTTGGTCTAATTCTATGTATTTTTTAGTCTTCAAACTAACTTATATGGTTTATCCAATCCAATAACTAATTTTTTATTGCCAAAATAGTATTTATTTAATTAATTAAAATAAATTTAATTAATTCACTCAGTTAAATTATTTTATCAACCCAATTCTAATTTTGTTAAAGTCAAACGACTTTACCGTATGAGTAAATAACTTTAACTGATCTTGTTCCATAAAACTGTAATGGCTAATTTGTGACACCCTACACTTAACTCGATCACCAGATCCAAATGTATGATGTCACATTACGTTACTGAAGCAACTCAAACTAACTCAAATTATTTAAAAAATCATTAATTCAAACCATTTTTAGTTACGAGTATGATCTAGCATTGCAGAAATATAACATTCTCGTTTAGGAAGTCCCAGGATTATTCGCGATCAATTACAAAGTTAGGATTCAAATCCAACTCAAATTAACAAAAATAAAAAATGTGTCTCAAGACATGCTTCCCCTATTTTAGATCCTTACATTCGATGTTTTGATGACTCGAGACATTGGAGTCTATGTCTTGTTACATTGATCTTTATGTCTCAAGACAGTCTCGGGACATAGCTCCCCTATTTTTGGACTTTAGGTTCGATGTTTAGATGTCTCAAGATGAAGGAGCACCTGTCTTGAGACTTGGAAATTAACATGTCTTGAGACCATTACCCAAAAATGCTTATAATGATCATTTTGTTCTTGATTTCTCGAGACAATAACCTCATTTTCTCAAGACCAAATGGTAAAAAATGCTCAAATGTAATTTTTATTACAAGCAATAAGAATGTCAAATCATACCATTACGAAACCATTATACCAGTCTATCTTAAAACACTAACTTATCATTCAGAAACTGATCATTAAAACATGAGATCATTGTAACTAATACATCACTAGAGGTGTTCATCGGTCGAGTTTGGGGCCAGGCTAGGTTACGTTCGAGCTAAGTGATCTGTCGTAATTTGATACATCAAATTAGACTCTCCATTACACTTAAGGAGCTTATTCTCAAGCAAATTAGGTGTCTTTTCTTTAGTTATTTTTATTTGTAGTTTTGTTGTTAATAAATTATTTTTATTAGTTCTAAGTCATTTTTTAGTCCCAATTTGGCCAATCGTGCAATAAGGAACCTAAAAAGTTAATTGAGTGTTGTAGGGAGTCGATGGTGGCCTGAATGTGAAGAAAACATCACCTATAAGAAGGGTATCGCAATATCGAAGCATGGAACTCATGATACCTCTAACAGTGCTGAAATGAAAAGAATCAAGACCAGATATAGTGGTATCACGATACCAAGTAATGGGTATCACGATATCAAGACATCCCAAAACCATTGTCACACCCGGTTTTCTTTAAGTTCGAAAATTAGGAATAATTGATGGATTAAATTGAAAGAAGTCATAAGTTGACGGCTTTTACTGAAAAATCAGGGAAATTTAGAGGCTGATTTGGACATAATTGAGTTCCAAATTTGGTTCAGTTAGATTAGAACCAATTGGTTCCTTAGTGGGAGACAAAATGATTATCAATGGATAGTTTCTATACAGTTGAAGATCGTGTGTAAAGGGCTATAAATAGTTGATAAATGAACTCTCAGGGTGAGTTCTTTCCAATTTTATATTATTTCCTTCTCTTCTTCATTATCTTCTTTGGTTGCTCTGAAGCAGAGATAATTTTGTAAAGCTCTGCATGGAGTGATGATCATAAGGTTTGGGTCGGAAAAGTGGAGAATTTGGTGAGCATTGCTTTCTCATGGATTTTTCTATTATTTCGTTGCTCTTTCATTTTAAGTTGCTTCAACTTTATTTTTAGTGCCTTGGAGAATTTCTATCAAGAATTCCCACTTTATGAGAGTTAGGCTGACTTAGGTGGATTTGAACCCAAGAAATCGCCTAAGGGCGCAAGGATTGTGAGACGAAATTTCTAACCTCATGAAAATCACAAATAGATATACATGATTTATTATTTAGCAACATCTAAACTTATGCTTACTTGAATTTAAAAACAGCGATGACGGTGAGATTAGTTATTGTAGCTATGAGGTAAAAGATTCCACCGCACCACAGATTAAGTGAATCCAAAAGAACTTATGTGTAATGATAACTTACAATTCATGAGATCAATCATTATCATTACCTTGTAAAATTAACTACTTAATAAGATATAAATTGAAATCAACTTATGGAAGCACAAACTGATTTTGTTATTCGTCACCCGTTTTCTTCTTTTTCTTATCCTGTAACACTTTGTCCTCGTATTTAGCCTTGTTCAAGGATATGGTTATAGAAATAATATCAGTTTCTCATTATCAAACATATAAAGCATAACAAATTAAACATATTATACTCAACTTCACTTTGGTCCCTTTTTAATCATGATGTCTGAAATCTCCGTATTTTACAATTTACCCGATTAAATTGAAATTCGACTTCGTAATTTCCTTTTAGAAAAAACCAATTATATTATATATATATATATATAACATTAAAATCAAACGTGTATACATTTTACCCAATTGAATCTAAATAAGATTTTAAATTTATACTTTAAAGACTTCAAACTATCATTATATATCAATAAATCCCAAAGTCCTCATCCCTTACAATTAAGTCCTTATTAATTTACACATAATTACCATTATAACTTACATTTAATCAAACATTACCAACTTCATTTTTAACTTTTCCTTCACATAATCTAATCTTAACAATTACTTTTTCATGGATACAATGTAACATTCCATACCCAACTCGGTCACCGAGTTCGAGTGATTGGATGCCACATTCGTTACCAGAGCAACTATGATCAACCACGATTCAATTTAACCATGTATACATACTATTATCTATAATATTCATTCATAATATGATATACATTCATTTTTGGGTCCTTTACGAGCTTATGAAAGCTCTTAAAGTGACCCAGGGCCAAATAAAGACCAAACTATAAAGCTTTCAAAATATTGAGTTGACGTCACAACTTCAAGGGTTTCTCGTCGTAACATAACGTAACTCACTCTTGGTATTATCGCGACATTAAAGAGTCGACATCGTAACATGACCGCTTGTTTCCATAAGGTTCGATTGTTGGGAAATGTGTCCATATTGTAGTAAACATGTAACTGTTTTCTATTTATTTGAACGATGAATAAATAAATAAAGTTAATTTCACATTTCACTATTATGCCTTTTTTATTTATGTCTTTTATATTTTGCATGCATAGCAAAATTGTGACAAGTAAATATTAGCTCATTGATTGTCTAACATTCAAACTAAAGATAAGTGATATTGTAAAGAACGTTTACTTCGCGAGAAAGAAAACTTACTTCAGTAGATAATCTAAATGAGTTTGTAATCCTATAAAAGAATTAAAGTGAGCATTTGATTCAAATACTGAGAAGGATTATTATGTCGTCTACAATTCCAATTGGGGAGATGGCTAGTCTTGGTTATCAAAGCAGTTAACTCTACGAGTAGAGACATAAATGTAATTTTTGGTAGAATGATACATTAGACTGGACCTGAGATGAATTAATTCTGAATCCGTTTGTGAATTAATTCACTTGTGACGTTCATAGTGTGATTTACCTAAATCCTGAGTTAGTCACTGACCATGCGTATGCAACTCATGTGTTTTGATATAAGTAGAGGATTATCTAAAGATGATCGAGCCCATAACCTGTATGTTGGGCACATGACTTGTGTATGGCATGGCTTTCCTAGAAACAGTGGAATTCATAGCTCAATTAAAGAGTAAATGATATCCTCTCATTGGCATTGTGCGGATTGATAAGTATGGAATGTGGCCAAGAGTTGCTTGTTCTCGAATGAGTAATTTATCACAGCCATTTGTTGACAGTGATCATATTAATCATTAAGAAGACACAATGGTGATAATAAGATAAAATAGGATTGTATTGAGTGAATGAATTTAACTCAAAAGAATTAAGGATATCATATAGGGGTAACACACACATGACGAGGTCATTGGACAAAGCAATCTGATAAATTACTTTCGTAAAGAGTATATAATAATGAGTTTTCAATCATGGTACTTCTTGTGATTGGCTCCATGATTAAGTAATTACGAATTATCGGAACGATGCTTCTGGATATAATTGCAATCACTATAGCCTAATTGTATATGTCCAATTAATCCCTCCGCTAGCTCAACAAAAAAATAATTTGGAAAATCTAAGTAATTTTTGGAAAAATTAATTTTGATCAAGTAAAATTAAATTAATCAAATCAATTAAAATTAATATGATATTTTTGGAAGTTAAATTTCAAGTCAGAAAATTGACTCAGTGGGTAATTGAACTTGAAATTTTGGCTTGAGATCGTAAATTGGGCACAATAGCCCAAAACAGAAACCAAGACCCAAAAACTAGTCGAATCAGGCCCAGTATGTGAAACCAGGCCAACGGTCCAACTTGTGGCTAGACCGGACCAGTCGGGTCGTCATTGACCAGGACCGAACCTGTAGCAGCCGAACCGGCTCAGGATACCGTAAGGGTGTTGCATTTGCATCACCAAACACGACGGTCCTAGTGGTTTCGACGGTGGCATCCCAGTGGCCGACGGCAATTGGTCGTCGGTGGTTAAGCAATGGAAGAGGTACACTCCTACTGGGCCTCTACCAGAGAATTTGATTTCAGATTAATTATTCCAAAAAAATATTATTTTAATAGTTTAATATTAAATTTAATGTAATACTTATCTTAATAGTATTTTATTAATTTAATATTAAAATGATTATCTTAATATTAAATTTAATTAAATGTTTATCTTATAGATAAATATTTTATTATTTTAATAAGATTTAATATTAAATTTAATCTAATAATATTATATTAATTTAATATTAAAGTGATTAAGTTTAATCATAGTTGAACTTTCTAAACTCTCCCTATATAAAGAGAGTCTTGAGTCATTATTTACACATACTTTAATTCAAGAGAAAGTTGTAGAGAGAAAACTCTTTAAAGAGATTATTCTAGAAAATTTCTAGAGATATTTTTCTAATTTACAACTTGACCCAAAAGTTTAGAGAAATTTCAAAATTACCCCACTGGTAATTTTTGAGAAAATTTTTCGGATTCGAAACTAACCCACACTTGGCAGACATGAACTTAAGGATAGCAGAGAAGACTACTCGGTCGAAGCGCTCATCCTAAACAAGTCAAAAAGGTAAAATTTTGATTAAATGTTTATTACTTTAGATATCACAACCAAGATCTTGTTTTGGAAAAAAAAATTAAAACTCTAGTTTTTCCCTAAATTTATTTTCCGCTGTGTTTTCCAAACCCGTTTTTTCAACACCTATTGGTGCTTACTCAAATTACCAAAGCATATAAACCATATCTACTATTCATTCAAATAAGAAATAAAATTATATTCCTAAGCTCATTTCTAAGCAAATAACACAACTTATCCATGTACATTACATCAAAACAACATTTTTCACATACCAACTATTGGCTATTCATTACTTCCAACTTAGGATCACATATGCATACCAATTTCATTTTAATATCAACAATCTTAAAACATAATTTTTACAATACCATTATGCCACGTCTGGTGAACCATTACTAGCCTAAACATCAACATGATCATATTATATATACAAAACTGACTCGAGGCTTAGGTACATGTTATATAATTGTTCTACCGTAATTTGGTGTAGCAGATTAAACTAATTTTCGCACTTTAGGAGCTTGAAAACAAGTATTTTCATTAGGATTAATTATTTTTTAAAATTTTCAATAAATTAATAAAATGTACAAATTGAGTCTTTTATTGACTTTAAAGGCCAAATGAGGCCTAAAGGTGAGCTGATGAACTATATAAGTGCGTAAGAGACCACTAGAAGACATAATAGACAAATATTGATCGCTATGTCACAACACAAAATGCTTGATATCGCAACATCGACATACGGAGCAAAATAGAGAAATCACGAAACTACAATTGATGTCGCAACATAGCATATGGGTGTCACGACATCCCCCTTTATATATCCCAAAAGGAGTACACTGACTGCTTTGTCGCGACACAGGTCCTGATGTGTCGCAACATTGACACTAGATGGGAATTAAACTCGAGACAGAGGCATTTTGGTATGCACAATCAAACTTAAAGCTCAGGAACATTAGTTGACCTACGGTTAGAGACGAAGACGACCTAAGATCTATAAATAGGCTCCTTATTCACATGTTATGGACAACATTCACTTAGCCTAGAATTTAGTTTTCTCTTTTCTTAGGTTAGATTTATTTTCATTTGTTCTTGTTCTATTTTTTTTATATTTGTATTGTGGAGACAATCAAACCTTGTCGATAGACTCTTTCATAAACCTTATATTGTCGATTTATTTAGCATGTTTTCTTTTTATTTCGATTCTATATTGTCTACGGAAACCATGAGGAATTAATACCTCTATGGGGGATTAGCAAGTGGAGGTATGATCTATTAACTATTTTGTAGGGATAATCAATGGATAAGTTATTTGGGAAAGAAAGAATGCAAAACAAACCCTAGGCCTGACAACCCTGGGAAGTCATCAATGTGGGAATTAACCCAAAATTGGTATTGCCCATTCGTGAACACTTTCGCCCCAAATCAGTCTAGACTATGAGGTCGGAAGATAAGTAGTCCTTGTTGATTAGTTATTCAGGTGGAAGATCAAAATATCCTGCTGGGATAGCGACTAGTTGATTGATAAGAAACCCAAAACGATAGTTGATAGAGATTACCGAAGCGAGGTAATCACCCATAATTAGATTTGATTATTTCTATCCTTCAATCTCTCAAATTTTAGCTCTTTATGTTATTTTATTTTCACTATTATAAAAACCCTAAAAAACTCTTTTTACTTCACTTTCATACTATAGCTAAATTGAAGTACTAATTAATTCTTTGAGTGTTTAGGTTTAAATTAATTTAGCACTCACCTCCTTTAGGTACGATCCTCGAAGTACTCACCTACTCTGTTGTAATTATTATAATTGGACCCGTATACTTGTGGATATTGCTTCATTTATATATCTTTTACTGCAGTATTCACACTTGAGACGTTAAAACATCTAGAGGCAATCAATAACAAAACAAAAGGTACTATACAAACATTGTTAAGTTGAAGACCGCAGGCTGGATGTTGAATCACGTCTAGGATCTTTGAGATTTACCTAAACTTGTGCATAGAATAAATAAACCGTAGCTTGAGTGATAAAGCTCAAAAGTACTTTTATGATTCAAGCCACAAAATGAGCATATGCAATACAAGAATTCAATCCAAATGTGCCACAATTCAACAAAATCAGTTTGCATATTCAATACTCAAATGCCAAACCAATCCAATTGTTAATTAAACAAAATATATTGTAGCATACATTCTAATAACAATTAGATATTCTTTCAATCTTATTTTCATCCAATTTTATTCGTATTACTATTCAATTCTCTTCCTCAAGTCTAGTAACTCGTTCAAAATTGATTCGACCCTCAGGGCTCGTATAAACTAGTTCGCACAGTCTTTCGCATGCTGTCATTTTCCACATAACACATATATACCAGTATACCAATTCAATTAATTTCATCTCAATTATCAATTCGCCAAATCATATTTTATTACCCTATTAACAAACTTAGAACAAATACACAAATCTATACTCTATCACCCTGGGTTGCCCAGCAACGTTGAGTTTGAAACATGTACATTATAACAACTCGATTTTTAATGGTGTCAGAAACAATGGTTTCGAGACCATAATTCTGATAAAATACTTCATGAATATTATTTAATTAGTCTATTTATGAGGCTTCTAGAGTCATATTAAATTTGGTTGAGAAATTTATTTGTTTGGATAGTTTAATAAGTAGAAATGACTGAATTGTAAAAATAGCAAAAGCTGAAAAGTTAAATTAAAGAAACTAAATGGAAAATTTAACCATGGAAAAATTAGTTAGTGGGATTTGATGAGGTTATGTTTAATAAATTAATTTAATTAGGCTTAACTATGATTATTAAAGCTTAATTAAGAAAGTTGAAATATTTACAAAAATGCCATAATTATATATATTAAATTAAACCAAAAATTTAAAGAAAATTTTCATTTTATCTTCATCTTCTCCATGAAAAAGAAAGGAAAAGCTAGGGTTTTCCACTGTGTTATTCACTGTTTGTTTGTTGTTTGGGATTACACACTGATTTTTCGTAAACTCACCCCGTTTCTAACTGTGCAGGTAATCCCTAAGCTTAGATGGTTTGGAGCTGCGAGGGACTCGGAGATGGCCACACTACTGTTTCTGTTTCTTTTAATTGCAATTAAATTTCGTTTTGGGTTTTTTTTATGTAATAAGGTCGTTGGTGGGTTTTAAGTTTTAATTTGGATTGTGATTTCTTATACTAAACTGCTAGTCTAGGAAAACTCGAGATTTCAAAATGGCATGATCTTTCTAAGGAATACGAGCTTCCAACAACAAAGTTTTCAAAATGCTTCTACGATTTTAAATGACGTAATATACCAAAGGCAAACAAATTGGTAAACGTTTTGATGGGAACTGTGGTTTAATAATAAATTTAGATTCAGTAATGGATTTTCACTGGAAAGATCAAATTTGAAAAATTGTTTGATGTGACGCACCAGATTCGGCCATAACGTCTAGGCCGGGTTTGGGGTGTTACATAAAAATCTTGCTCCTTATAACTCAAGCATGAAATCATCATTCAATATACATTTCTAATATGTCAAAATCTCAAAACGTGTTATCTTTTCGATGATATTTCGAGCTCATGAGTTCATTTTCAACTCATTTCAATCTATCATCTTGGATTGCCCAGTGACGATGACCAGCCACCCCAGATTTCCTGACAACGATGGTCTACTACCTCAATTGCCTAGCAACGATAGTTTAGTGATACAATTCTGTTATCCCGGGTTGCCTAGCAACTATGAGCTACCACTCCAGATTTCTTGGTAATGATGGTTTATCGATTCAATTCTGTCATCTTGGATTTCCCGACAACGATGACCTACCAACTCGAATTGCCCGCAACGATGGCCTCCCAATTACTCTTTCACATGTCGTATGGCTACAAGTCATCCATCCTTCCGTTCATTTCATACGAACCAATTTATATTCCATAATTCAAAATTCATCAGTTATCATATGTTTCAATATGCTTCAACTAAAATCTCATACTGATAATTAAATGTGAATTAAATCTATAATTTCTACTTTATTCATTTTAACCTTGAATTAATATTAAACCTCAATATACCCCAATTCAATTCAATTCATCCTCAATATCTCATTACAACAATCTACGATGTAAAGCAACATAAAAATACAAAATTTAGATAAGCATTATACCATAGAAATATTTATCGAAAACTCGAACTTGTCTCCAATTTTCGCCTTTCCCTTTCATTTTATTGCTTCCGCGTCATCTTTAGCTACAAATAATAATCTAACAATGTATAATGCTAATTTCCAACTCAATTCACAATTAATTACAAGATTAAACATATTTTTCAATTTATTCAATTTAGTCCCTAAAACCGAGACTAGCATATGTTTCAAACTAAAACTCAAATTTAAATTTTGATTTCACCAAAATCCATTAGGAACCTCCTATTTGCTATTTCTATAATAAATGTTATAGTTTATGTATTTTAGTCCCTAATGTACAAAACTATCAATTAATATTACAATTTAGTCCTTTTTCATATCTAACTTAATATCTATAAATTTAACACTCAAAACTTTCAATTCTCAACTATGATAACTTTCAAATATTTAACAATTTTACAAATTGATACGTAAGCTAGATAAATTAAGCTCTGATAATTTCAAAAACATAAAAATTACAAGAAAATAACTAAATTAGACTAAACAATTTTGTTGTTAAAATTAAAACCCTCAAGGCCGAAAGTTTTCTCCTTCTCCCATCAACTACGACGTGGATGAAAAAAAGAAGAAAAATGGGTTTCTCTTTCTTTTCACTGTTAGATTTTATTATATTTATGTTTTATCTTATTTTATATTTTATAATTTTAATTAAAATAAAGTTTTATAACATTTTTTATACTTTAGTTTACCAACCGTAGACCATATTTTCTAAGGTGGTATAATTACCACTTTAGTCCTTTGTCCATATTTCAAATTAGAAATTCTATAGTAATTAAATTTTTACCACTTTTACAATTTAGTCCCTATATATTAATTAAACACTAATTTGACAAAATTACCTATCCAAAGTTTAATTCATCTGAATACTAAAATCAAATATATTTAATAATATATTTAAGGCTCAATTTATGAAAATAAAGTTCTGAAACCGTATTTTTTTACATCACTGACTTTCGGGTTGTTACATTTGTGGTACCAAAGTATATGTTTATGTTTAACTTTCATTTCAAAAGTTAAGTCTTGGTCACTTTTGATTAAATACTACTTAAATATTTAGAGAAAAAACTATATTTTTTTTTGAAAAATAAATGGAGGATTGTTATGTATATTTATATGTTATGAAAAATATTTTCAAATAAAATATATATTGTTATTAATGTTTTGTGTTAAATAATATATGCAAAACAATATATTATATGATTGTTGTACATATATATATTATGCATGAATAATGTTTGCAACTACCAAGGTTTAAAGGGTAAATTTGATAATTAAAAAATTCAATTTTAAAAAATATTTAAGGTTTTAGGTTTTTTTTCCATATTTAGGGAAATAGGCCGCTTTTGGAGGGAGAAACAGAAAACGCATGTTTTGTGTTATTTATATAATATATGCAAAACAATATATTATATGATTGTTGTACATATATATATTATGCATGAATAATGTTTGCAAGTACCAGGGTTTAAAGGGTAAATTTGATAAAAATGTCGATTTTAAAAAATATTTAAGGTTTTAGGTTATTTTTTTCCATATTTAAGGAAATAGGCCAATTTTGGAGAGAGAAACAGAAAGCGTTTTATGTTTCTCTCCCCAAATTTGCTTTTTTTTTGTGTGTGTGTGTTGGGTGTTAGAAATTTGGAGAGAGATTTTTTTTGTGTGTTTGAGGTAGATATTGTGATAATTTTAAGGTATATTTGAGTTCACAATAATGCAATAGCGCTCAAAGACCCACACATTTCATCTACTATGTCGGGATAGAACTATCACTTTAAAAGCGCATCGCACTACAACTCAGGCCCAATTCACTGTGGTTATACGGTCATGGGTTGAAGTATAACTAGGGCTCCTAGTTGATAGTAGTTATGCGGCCATGAGTTGGAGTATAACTCGGGAGCCTAGTTGACAGTAGTTATGCGGTCACGGTTTCAAGTTTCATGATACTAGAATAGGATGTTTTATAAATCCCATACATAAGTTTAATACCATAATCATAGGGAAAATAAAGGGGCTTTCCAGTATAATCAACTTATTATTTTTCTCTATCTCCACCAAAGTAGTATATTTAACCTAGTTATTTGAAACATGTGACAGAGTTGGGGGCAAGAGGACTTTCAGGAGGGGAGTGACTATGGTGGTGGAGAGAAAGCTAAAACTCGAATCGGGGTAGTAACAGTTGTAGTTATTAATGAGTTCTTTAATCACAGTAATTGTTGTCACCTCGGAAGGACTTTCAGCTTTTGTCTAATGCCACAATCATTCCTCCCCTTAAAAGTCCTCTTGCCCCCAAATCTGTCACAAGTTACTAACAATGAGGTTAAGGATACCACTTTGGTGGAGATGGAAAAAAATTGATTATACTAGAAAGCCCCTTAGCTTTTCCGTATGATTATAGTGTCAAACTTATGTATGAGATTTATAAAGCATCATCTTCCGATGGTATTAAACTTGAACCTATAACTGTATAACCACCGTCAACTAGGGACCCAAGTTATACTTCAACCTGTGACCGCATAACCACCGTCAACTGGGAGCCCTAGTTATACTTCAACCCATGATCGTATAACAATCGTGAACTAGAAGCCCAAATAGCAATGCGATGGGCTTTTAAGGTGATGGTTAGATTCCCATATGGCAAATGAAATGTGGGGGTCTCTGAGAACCACTGCATCACCGTGAACTCAAACATGCCTTAAAACTATCATATTGTCTCCCTTAAACATAAATAAAATAAATATTTCCATCCAAAAATTTCAACATGTAACAAAAAAATAATATAGAAGAGAATTCTATATTTTTTAAGGGACAATGGCTGAGAGAATTGATAGAGTAGAGGGGAGCAAAACCCTCTTTTATATAGGCAACCAAATGGGAAATATTTAAAAAATTTTGGGAGCCCGTGATCGAGATTCATAGGATAGAATGTCTAAAAATCATCTCAAGATTCACGGGATGTTTAAAAATTATCCCAAATTCTCGAGTTCTGAATTTTTTTCATGGGTTAGGGTTAAGGTTGAAAATGAGAGGGAAGAAAACACTTCTTTCAACAGGCATTTTCAACTGAGGTGGCAGAAAAGACTCTGAATGTGCGTCTTGTAAGATGTGTTTTCTGCTGAGGTGGCTACTACATAGGCTGAAAGTGTGTCTTGTAATACACACTTTCAGCATCCATTCTGCCACATCAGCTAAAAATACATCCTACAAAGCGCATTTTCTCCTCTTCTATTTTTAACCCTGACACTAACTTGTAAAAAATTTCAAAACCATAACCCTAATCTTAAACAGAAGATTCTCGGGCCAGAGAATCTTGAATCAAATTCAGACATCTCATTCTAGTTTTTTGAAAAAAAAACCCTTCTAACAAGACGTGTTTTTGAAAAAACTATTTAGATTTTTAGGAAAACGCTTCTTATTAGAAGCATTTTTCAGACATATCATGTCCAACATTTTCCAAAATTTTGAAGTTATGTTTGATATACAAGGGTAGTATTTGCTATAAAATGAGCCACTATTCTATTGGATAACTTCCATAATTAAATTTCGAGCAGATTGTTTTCATAAGGAGATTTGCATAAGGAGAAGATTCTTTATGTTAAAGACCTAAATTTTAAAAATTGACCCAAAATAGTATATTATTTCAAGTAAGTTTCATTGTTATTGTTTTTGGATAATTCGTACTCTTTTTTCCATATAATGTTTTCATTTTAAATATGTGAAACAAATTATTTGGTTGAAGATAAGTAGACGGATTAGATCTGTTATTTATTACAACGGTCAAATTTATGACACCAAAATTGAGGTCATTTTTGCATCATCCCAATCTACAGAATTGACTTTCAACTAAAGCATAAAATTGCACGAGCTTCAGTCAAAAATTATGAGGAAAGTGGCTAGTTCAAGCCGGAGAAGAATTTCGAGCTTGAATATAGATATCTAATGTCATTGTACCCCATTAGATATGATATATTTTAGCTTAGAGGTGACATGAAGGTTGAGGCGATGCTCGATTCACATTGCTCTAGTGGATCAGCTATACTAGAGTTATATGTCAACTTTGTCTATGTCGATAAAGGTGTTTCGAGTTCAAAAACATTTCCAGTTAATGCCGAAATAGAACAAGAAGTAGAAAGTCCAACCACATGGTTGTGTGGTGGGTTCACAGCATTGTTACAAAGCTCCTGTCATGAAATGTCAGAATCATCAATGGGAAGGAATTCATTAGTTTCAACCCTTGATTTCAACTTTAGCGCACAATTCTTCCAGCTGTCAGCGTTAGTTGGTAACCCAAACTTTGACACCTCAAAATGCCATTCTATGAGTGATTTTGATTTCAACTTCTGAATACTGATGTTCTATGCTGGAAACACTTATATAAGTATGCCATCAAGTTACATAGGTAAGCAATCCGCAAGTGATTTTAGTTTTAACGGAGGGTTTACAAAACCGAATGATGTACTCCCTACAACCTGCACCGGCGAAGAGATATCCTATTAGAAAAAACATAGTTCGAAAATGGTATTCTTGTACAGCCGAAAATAAAAATTTTAAAAACCGATCCAGTTTGTGATATTTATAGCAATAAACCCTAGACCGAATTCTCACATGTGTTTTCGGATAGACGAATCCTTGTCGTTCCCAACTTTCAACCAAACAATCTTCTTCGCTATTCTCATACCACAAACTGGCTTGAATGTAGGCTTAAACTATTCGAATCAAACACAGAACTAAAAATAATTTTCTTTTCTTTAATGTGAAAACAAAAATTCTCTTCTCAAATAGAAGTCGGCAGAATTGTTATTTCCAAAAGATAGATTTAATAGTTGAGAATAAATTCTCTCTATTTTTTGGCATAATAACAATATCTTGAAGTTGTGTAAATAGCCCCACTGGTGCCATCTATTTATAGAGAGAGAGGTTAGAACCATTGTTGAATTATAAAAGTTTATTTCAACCAGAAAAACGAACCCCTACTCTAACTAGGATTTAGAGGGTGGAGACCCTAGTTATTAATACTAGGGTTATCGGGTCCAATTATAAGTACTTTCTAGGCTTTTAACCCAATGCTTTATAATTTGATCCAACCCAATATTTTTTTCTATTTCCCAATAATAAACTTCAATATATTTCCAATTAAATAATTTTCTTAATCCCATTCTAATTTCATTAAAATCATAATGACTTTACCGTAAAAGAATCTATTATAAAATATATTTAATATTTTCGCATTCAACAATTCCCTATGAACAAATGATTTATTTTCGTTTTTGAACTTCCTTTAATTCGAAAAACATAAATTCATTTTTTCAGGTCTTTTTTTTCTTTTTCATTTGTATTTGCATTTTTATTTTGGAGAAAACCACATTCGTTTTAAAATGATTCCATTTTTCCATTTCATCATTTCTATTCATTTATGTTCATTAGATTCAACATGCAATTCATTTTTGGTTTCAACGAGCTTGCGGAGGGACCAATTGGACATATGCAATTAAGGTTCAAATAATTTATAATTAAGTTTCAGCTTTTCGCCTATTAATTATAAACTCATTTAGTCATAAAGTCTTTCCACTATATTACCATGATTGAGCTCTCCCCAACGACACACCATTACAAAAGCAACTACACAGTGCTCATCCAACGACCTTGCCATAAGTGTATTACCCTTATAGGATATCATTGATCTCTTTGGAATGATATCTGTGTTAGAAAAAAAGGTTTGGAAAACACAGTGGAAAATAAATTTCGGGAAAAACCAGAGTTTTCAAAAAATTTTCAAAACAAGATCTTGATTGTGATATCTAAAATAATAAACACTTAATCAAAATTGTACATTTTCGATTCGTCTAAGATGTACTCTTCGACTGAGTAGTCTTATTCGCTATCCTCAAGCTCACGTCTGCCAAGTGTGGGCTCACTTCGAATCAGAAAATTTTTCACAAAAATTACCAGTGGGGTAATTTTAAAATTTCTCTAAACTTTTGGGTCAAGTTGTAAGTCAAAAAAAATCTCTAGAAATTTTTTGAAATAATCTCTTCAGAAATTTTCTAGAATAATCCCTTCAGAAATTTTCTCTCTACAACTTTCTCTTGAATTCAAGTGTGTAAATAATGACACAAGGCTCTCTTTATATAGTGAGAGTTTAGAGAGTTCAACTATGATTAAACTTAATCACTTTAATATTAAATCTTATTAAAATAATAGAATGTTTATCTACAAAATAAAGATTAAATTAAATTTAATATTATATCTTATTAAAATAATAGATTAATTATTTACAAGATGAACATTAAATTAAATTTAATATTAAGATAATCAATTTAATATTAAATTAATAAAATATTATTAAGATAAGTCTTAAATTAAATTTAATATTAAACTATTAAAATAATATTATTTTTAAAATAATTAATATGAAATCAAATTATCTAGTAGAATCCCAGTAGGAATGTAACTCATCCACTGCTCGACCACCGATGACCAATTGTCGTTAGCCACCGAGACGCTGCAATCATAGCCACCAACACTGTTGTGTCCGATGATGCAGGTGCGACACTCTTATGGCACATCTAGCCGATTCGATTGTTGCCGGTTCAGTCTGGTCAATGTTGACCCGACCAGTTCAATCTAGCCATCAATTAGACCGTCGACCCGGTTTCATATAATGGGCCTAGTTCGACCTGGTTCGACCAGTTTTTTAGTCTTGGTCTTGATTTTGGGCTCTCGGGCCCAATTTACACTCTCATGTCTAATTTTCAAGTTCAATTACCCATTGGGTCAATTATCTAACTTGAAAATTAACTTTCAAAAATATCATATTAATTTTAATTGATTTAATTAATTTAATTAATTTAATTTTACTTGATAAAAATTAATTTTTCCAAAAATCACTCATATTTTCCAAATTAATTTTTCAAGAAAATTCTTTAATCAAATTCTCTAGTTGAGCAATTCTCACGACCACCTACTTTAATTCCACATCGAACAGTTAAATTATTCCTAAAGTCATAGAATTTTCTTCTAATTCAAATGCAATCCGATCAAGCTTTTGTTGAGCTAGCGAATGGAGCAATTGAACATATACAATTAGGCTCTAGTGATTACAATTGTGTCTAGAAGCATCATTCTGATAATTCGCAATTACTTAATCATGGAGTCAGTCCACAAGAAGTACCATGATAGAAAACTCCTTATTGTATACTCTTTACAAAAACAATTCATCCAACTACTTTGTCTAATGACCTTGTCATGTGTGTGTTACCCTCATATAATATCCTTGATTCATTTGAGTAAATTTATTCACTCAATACAATTCTATTTTATCTCATTATCACTATTGTGTCTTCTTAATGATTAATATAATCACAATCAACAAATGACTATGATAAATTGCTCGTTCGAGAACTAACAACCCGTGACCATTTTCCATATTCATCAATCCGCACAATGTTAATGAGAGAATATTATTTACTCTTTAATTGAGCTATGAGTTCCACTGTTGCTAGTAAAGTCATGCATTCACAAGTTATGTACCCACATACTAGCTATGGGCTTGGTTATCTTTAGAGCATAAGCCTCCACCTATATCAAAGCACATGAGTTGCATACGCATGATCAGTGACTAACTCAGGATTTAGGTAAATCACACCATGAACATCACAAGTGAATTTATTCACAAACGGATTCAGAATTAATTCATCTTGGGTCCAATCCAATGTATCATTCTACCAATGAATACATCTATGTCTCTACTCGTGGAGTCAACTACTGCGATAGCCGAGACTAGTCATCTCCTAAACTAGAATTGTAGACGACATATTAATCATTCTCAGTATTTGAATCAAATGCTCACTTTGATTCTTTTATGGGATCACAGACTTATTTAGGTTATCTACTGAAGTAAGTTGTCTTTCTCGCAATGTAAATGTTCTTTACAATGCCACTTATCTTTAGTTTGAACTTTAGATAATCAATGAATTAATATTTGATTGCCACAATTTCGTTATGCATGCAAAATATAAAAGACATAAATACAAAAGACATAATAGTGAAATGTGAATTTAACTTTATTTATTTATTCATCGTTCAAATAAATAGAAAACATATACATGTTTACTACAATATTAGCACATTGCCCAATAATTTGTTCTCCCAATATGATCATATTTTATCTCATAGAAACTATTATATCTTTTTTTTTTATGAAAAGTCAATTATTATCAAATAGTAATCAAGTCATTCATCATAAAAACGAATGACCCGTGACCACATTTACTTTTCAACAACTATGTAATGCCAATGAAAGGATACCATTTACCCATTTCACAGGCTATGAATTTCACTATTGTGAATGACGCTACATACTGCAGAAGTCGTACACTCAACTCATACATAGTTCATCATCCATTCAAGATTTAGGTATGTCATATTATGAATGTCACAAGTGAATAAATCCATAAACGAATTTAGGATCTATTCATCTTAGGTCCAATCTGATGTGTTGTTAGTTCATTTAGTCACATCTATGTCTCTATCTTCTATAAGCTATCCGCTCCGATACCCGAGACAAAGCCTTTCCCCAAGTGGACTTGATAGAATACATATTAGTCTTTCAACCAGTTTACTGATTTTTTATTAGACTAAGGACATGTTTAGGTTCATTTACTAATATAAGGTATATTTTCGTATTATGATTCAATCACGTAATATTGCTTAGTACTAGTTTAGACATTAGACAACCAATGTCCAACATTTACTTCCATTTTGCTTTGCGAGCAAAAACCATATGATGATAATCATACAAAGTATATTAATGAAATCAATGAATTTGTTTTATTAACAAATCTGTTTGAAAAAATTACAAGTTTACAAACGAATATGCTACACTCAGGGCAACATAAATGAATTCTAAATCATTTGAGTCCTAATTACATATGTCCAATCGGTTCTCTACCAGCTCGTTGAAACCAGAAATTAATTGTGTGTTTGAATAAAAATGAATAGAATGAATAGAAACAGAGAAATGAAAAACATTAAAAAATGATTATAGTTTTCTATGAAATGGGGAACTGGAATCATTTAGAAATGAATGTGGTTTTCTCAAAATGGAAAATGCAATGAAGATGAGAAAGGAATCATTTGCAAATGTACATGGATTACTCAAAAATGATCAAAAGAATGAGTTTATGTTTTTGGGCAGTTTTAAAGTTCAAAAATGAAAATAAACCATTTGCTCATAGTAAACAAGTTGAGTTATGAAATACTGAATATATTTTCTTGAAAATTTTATCAGGGGTAAAATCGTCATAATTTTATCGGGGTAAAATTGAGATGAGAAAATTATTTAATTGAAAAATTAATATTTATTTGGGAAAATAGAAAAATATGTATTGGATTGGATTAAATTATAATGTTGGGTTAAATGTCCATAAAACACATATAATTAGGCCTAATACAATAAAAAGCTCAAATCTCCATCATAATACATATGAGGGGAAGCAAACCGTATGAGCTCATCTTTCTATCCTAGTTGGACTAGGAAGTTATTTTTCTATTTAAAATAAACCTCTACAATTCAAATAGAGTTCTACCTTCTCTCCCTATAAATAGATGGCATCGGTAGAGCTATTTACACAACTTTAAGAGATTGTTACTCTGTCGAAAAATAGAGAGAATTTATTCTCAACTATTAAATATATTTTTCTAAAATAGCAATTATACCAGTTTCTATTAAAGAAGAGAGAATTTTCATTTTCACCCCAAAAAGAAAATAAAACTTTTTCTAATTTTGTGTTTTGATTTAATTGGTTCGAGCTCACACTCGAAGCAATTTATGGTACGAAAATAGCGGAGAAGATCGTTTGGTTGAAAATCAGAAAATATTAAGGATTCGTTTATCGACAACACAGGTACGATTTCGGTCTAAGGTTTATTGCTATAAATATCACAAATTGGGTCGATTTTCAAAATTTTAATTTTTCGCTGTGCAAGAAAACCGTTTTCAAACCAAATTTTTTCCAACAAGAACATCACAGAAGATCGAACCATGCAAGTTTTTCGTTTAATGTTGGCGATTTACAAGTTGGAATGGAGTTTTCTCGAAAGATACTTTTGTTGTTGCAGTGAATCAGTATAGCATAAAGCATAGGGTGAACTTCCATGTTACAAAATCCCAATCAGAAAAATTTGTGGCCAAGTGCGCAATGCGTGGCAGCAGATGTCCATGGAAAATCATGGTATCTATGAGAAAGAGACGAGGTTCCAGTCAATTAAAAAATATAACACTCCAAATACTTGTGTTGTAGAAAATACATCACATTATCATCCGAGATCAGATTTTGACTTGATCTGTGACATTACCTTACTAATTTTAAAATACTTGAGTTGTTGCACGTATGTCACAAAATCATTTCAAATTGGATTCTGATATGATCTCTGACATCATCTATAACACCCGGATATCTTTACTAACCCGAAAATTTAAGAAGAGATAGGAATAAATCGTAAGGATTAACAAATTTCCAGAGTCTATCAGGAAATTCAAAAAAAAATCTAGGGCCGAATTACGAATAGTTATATAGGCTTGAAAGCTCACCCGAAAAATGGGCTTAGATAAAATTTATAACCTGTCTTCTATATAAGTCAGGCATTAGATGAAAATTTTTTGCTCGAACTTGACTCAAATATATCATGTTATAAAAATATTATTATATTAATTATATATGTTAAATAATAATTATATATTTTTTATACTTATTAAATTTCTAACCCAATAATAATTAAATACCCATTACCCTAAAATCTTAACGTTCAACTCATTAAATGGGAGTAACTTTATATATTTATCACGTCTGTGGTTTACATTGGTAAAAGCCACATTTTGTTCTCTTTTTTTAGTTGCAGACTGGCACCGTCTTTTATGTCCATATGATTCCTGTTAATAGCTTCATTCTCTCCATTTGGACGGCTTTTAATTCATTCATATGCAACAGTCCAACCCTACTACTGCACTCACCTAATCACCCAAACATCCAACATCTATAGAATCAATGTAATTTGTAAACCCCAAATCAATGAAAGGAGAATTAATTTGACATTCTAGGGAAGATAAGTATCAAACGGGTTTGGTCGTCGTTCAAAGGCACGAAATTTAAGGGATCAGATGAATGACGCGTTAGGAGAAAGCATTGCCCACGGAAGCTTACCTGCAGCTGCAGGGTCTGTGCTTATAATACAACAAACCGAGTCCAGTAAAATTACAAAACTCCCCCAGTTTCCCATAAATTATTAAGGAAATAATCTAAATTTTTCTCATACGTCGTTAAACTGTAATAATTAAGATTTGTACAAATTTGTCATTTGGTTAAAATGCCAGGGCAAATTAGTCCATTTGACATGCCTTCACCACAAGTGTTCTTTTCCTGAACTTCGCCCACCCCTTTAAAAGACCAGAAAAGCGGGAGATGCAGATATAGACTGCAGTCGCAACCCCACTCAGCCACAAAGAAAAAGGAAAAGGAAACGAAAGAGAAAATCAGAAATAGAAAAAATATGGAGAGGAATCTTAAGATGGAAATTTAATGAAAAGATAATCAGTTTATTAAGTTAAAACGGAGAGGGAATTTTTTTATATGACGAATGGAATAATGCAAGAGCAAAATCTAGAGGAGCAGATTAGGAAACAAATGGGTTGCATGGCTGGTTTCCTTCAGATCTTTGATCGTCACCAGATTCTTACCGGCAAACGCTTGTACTCCACCAAGCGTCTACCTCCTTCGCCGGTTGACCTTTTTTTCTTTAATGTGGGTCTCTGGGAGATTTATTACTACGGTGGGTCATGTTTAATTGTCTTTCTTTTTTTTTTTTTCAGGCGAGTGAAACGACATCAGAGGAAGAGAAGGCAGTTGAGTCACCTGTATCATCGAGAGAATTAGAGAAGCGGCCACAAGGTCGGTTAGCACTGTCACCGGAACGTTCAAAGCGATCTCCAGTTATATCAGAGCTCCGGTCTCCGGCGCCTGAACCGTCCACCCCGACGGGAAGCCAGAACAAGATATCTCTTCCGCTTCCCATTTTCGAATCCAAAGAAGGCAGCGGGAGGTCACCGTGGAAATTATCCAAAGATGCTCCAAGGCTCTCACTCGACAGCAGAGCCGTCGTTGATGCTACAGGAAGCCTCAAGCCCTGGGAGATCGGTACAAACCAATGCAAAAGCAACAGCGAAGAAAACGGAGCGGATGATAACAACAAACAACGGTCGCCTAGTGTAATCGCGAGGCTCATGGGACTCGGATCTTTACCGAATTCGGATCCCGAACCTAATGGAAACGCGGAGCTCCGAAGATCGGCGTCGGAAGCTAGAGGCAGAGATCTGTTTCAGTATCGTTTTATTGATGGAGTTAATTTCCATTTAAAACAGAACCTGCAACAAAATTTCCAAAACGAAGAAATTCCGTGCAATGTAGTGAGAGAAAATGTAGCCAAACAAGAGCATTTGATTGGTAACAGATCGGAAAGCTTGAGAAACGCAAGAACCGAACCAATTAAAGCTCCGGTTGGAGGAATAGGCCAAAGGAAATGTTTCTTTGATTCAGCCGACTTTTTTCCCGAGCCAAAGCAAACCGTTTCCATCTACGGTGAGATTGAGAAACGGCTTAAGCTTAGAGGAATCGATAAGCCGGCGAAAGATCTCGAGACTCTTAAGAAGTTCCTAGAAGCTTCGCAACTCAAAGGCCTGTTACACAGCAAAAAACCTCCAAACCAAACGAATAAGAGAAACTTTGTTTATGAACATGAACAATCTCCGCTTCCCATTATCAAACCGGGAAGATCACCAGCTTCCGCTGTCAGAAGGATTGGCAACGATTCGCCTCCTTCAAGTAATAAGCCAAGACCTGGTCCTCACCGGAACTTGAGTATCGATGTTCCGCCGGCGATGAGTCCGAGACGTGATCGGCTGGGGAATGAACGGAACCAAAGTAAGCGTAGGGGTTCAATATCTCCTGCAAGGAGTGAGTGCGGCGTGAGGAGTCCTAACAGAAGGCCGTTGAGCGTTGAAACGCAGAGGAGAGGGAATGCTAATGTAGAGCAGAGACGAGTATCTCCGGTTCAGTCCCCTCGTGTTAATGTGAGAAAAATCGTATTGGATCAGACGACCAATAGATCATCCAGTAACAGGAGACCAACGGCTGAGATTTATCAGAAAGAAGAGAAGGTCATATTTATTCCAGCGGAGGATGAAACATCCACCGTTTCAGAGAGTAGCATTAGCACGTCTTGTCAAACCGATACGGAGGTAAATTACTAAATCACTGCGGAGATTTCGCCATCCAATTTCTCATAATTACCGTAATCCATTTAAACTAAAGTAATTTGTTGTTATTTACATTCTGGGTTCTTTACAGAGATCGAAGGTGGAGGAATACAAGGATGGGAGAAGCCTCTTGGAAAGGTGTGATAAGCTGCTTCACAGCATTGGAGAGATGATCGCTACAACTGAGTTGCAGTCGAGTCCTGTCTCGGTACTTGACTCCTCGTTTTACAAGGATGAATCGTCTGTTTCCCCAGTTAAGAAACGGAGCATTGATTTCAAAGGTAAGAAAACAATATACAAACTGATTTCGATTTGCTAGATTTTTTTGCATTCGACAATGATGACGCAAGTAGTTTCTGCTATGATTTGGTAGACTTGATTGTAGTTTTGGCCTAGGACTGTCACTACAGAGGAGTCAAATAGTTTCTCATTCATAACGTAAACATGTAGGAAAGAGAGTGATAACGATGATGAATTTCGTCCTTTTCTTTGACCGTATATACATCACCTTCTTTTTTTTGTTGCATGACCCATACTGAAATCAAAAGATGATACGTGGAGTCCAGCGGCAATCTTATCAGATGATTCCAAGTCCGTAGACAAATCAGACGTTTGTGATTTCATCTACATTTTCGATATCCTGAGGGCATCCAGTTACTTGCTTGATGACTCCGATATCTTCTTGTTGCTGGAGAAGCAACAACATTTAAAAGGTAAAGACACCTCCAAGGTGTCTAGACTCCAAAGGAAGCTTATATTTGACACCATCAATGAAATCCTCAACCGAAAGAGGCAATTGCCGGCATGGAAGCTCGTAAGTAGTATGAAATCAGGGTGTGGAGAACAGCCATCATTGCGGCAAATTTGGTCCGAATTCCAAAAGATTCGGGAGAGAGACTCGTCGGATGACTTGTTTGAGGTGATTTGTAGTGTGTTGAGAAAAGACCTTGCAGGGGATGCCATTAACGGTTGGGGAGATTACCCCATCGAGATGTCCGAATTAGTCCTCAATATTGAACGGGTAATATTTAAAGACCTGATCGTCGAAACCATCTGGGATCTCGCTGCTGCTTCTGGGAAAAGTAATAAAATTCGTAGGCAGTTGGTATTCTGATGAAGAAAGAGGGGAAAAAATTTCTTCGGGCTCTTTATTGTAGTTTTATTATTATTATTATTTTCTTAGCTGTTTTCCTTATTTAACAAAGGATAAATCTCATATTACATTTTAATTATTTATATTCAAAATATTATATTTTTGTCACTTATGTTAATATGTTGTAATATTTTAGTCATTGAGTCATTAATTATCATTAATAGTGTAATTATAAGTTGATGTAGCATATTAAATTATCATTTTAAACCAAAATTTTAAATTAAATTATACAATTGATTCTCATATTTTTTTCTATTTTGAACAATTTAAAATTTTTTATATTCTTAATTTTTTTTTTCTCTTTTTTTTTTCTTCTCCATCTCTTTTAGTATCTTTTTTTCTTTAATTTTAACAAATAGAAAATATAAAAAAAGATATTAAAAGATATGGAGAATGGAGAAAAATAATGAAGAAATAGAAGAAAATGAAAGCTAGAAGAAAAATTAAATTCGTCAAAATGAAAAAATATTATAACATATTAACGTAAGTGAGTTAAACATAACATTTCAAATATAAGTGATTAAAATAAAACTTAAGATAAATAAAAATGAATATTTTAATAATTTATCTTTTAAGAAATTTGGTAGGTGTTTACTGTTGATTTTAGTAGACGCACATCAAACACTCCCTATTGCAAGTTGTGTAGAAAAGAAGGGATAATGACTGTAACCAAAATCGAAAATGTACTGCCCAAACTCTCTGATCTATCATAGCATAGTCACATTCAGTCATTTAACATGGCAATAAGAGTTCGTATTCATGAATTAGTAATTTATTTTTTTTTCTATTTTAATTTTACACATTAGGAAATTAGAGTGTGTGTATATATATTATAACTAACAAAATGGCCTGGAGGGGGCAGGGACTGCCAAGCCGAAAATAACACTTTTACTCTAAAATATTATAAATTAATAAATACTTAGATCATATTTTGTTCTCAAAAATGATAAAATTTTAATTTAATTTTTTAAAAATTATAACGTTAAAAATTAATATGATAATAAAATTATATTTTAGCTTACATAAAAATAGGTAACTTAAATTTCTCTTTAGATTTGTCCTTGACCCTTGCCTCGTAAAAAAATACATTGATTTTTTCTTTTTGGAATAAAATACATTTGTGTTTTTATCTTTTTTTTTTCGTCTTGATCAAGGTGTTATTGGTAGTAGTGACTAATTTTTTCATCGTAAGTGTTTTTCAAAAAAAATTACTAATCATAAAATGTACTCCATTCTCATTAATAGATCTTCCTTTAAGAAAATTAGCATTTTTTTCACAAATTTTTTCTCTATTTCACTTAAAAAAATTAGAATGATTGAGTCACTGTCATCTTTTCTCTTTTACTAATGTTGTTATCTTATGCATTTATACTATTTTTAAAATTTTAAATTGAATTTTTTACTATTAAATTCATTATATATATATTGTTGGGGTATGCATGAGATGTTGTAATTACATATTTGTTTACCTAGTTTATTAATAAAAAGCGTTGTTAATGTTATTTTAGTTTCTATTTTTGTGTAATAAATAAACTTTGTAATAATAAAGTCTTAAGAATAATATAATTATTTGTAAATGCTCTTAGTTAAGTTTTAATGTTGGTTTGGACAACAATAATGCATTGAGACTACTGTATAGTTGATTGATGACAGAGTGTTGTCATTGACATAAGGATGTTAAAATCAATGCATAAGTATATATTAAAGAACAATGTATTGGACTAACCCACCATAAAAATGTTTTTCGGATTATTATGTAATAGTCATAACATTTATCATAGTCATAATTATATGTATTATCCTTAGACTTGATATCATCATTATTCCAACATCGTGAGTCGTATGCTTTGACACAGTCAAACGTCTTTCATAAAAGATTGCACTATAAAGGCTAATGTTGGGTGTGTCACAATCTATGTAGTGGGAGGTCAGTGGTCAATATAGGATTTGTATTTCCTACAGAATGGGAGTAATACTCCAGGTCTCTTGATCGAGTGAGACTAGAAATGCATAGTCATACTTAAATTAGTTTATATGAAATATTACACTATTTGTTTATCTTAGTCTATTCGGGAATCAATAAACAAGAAATTGGACTGTACAAGTTTGACTATTTCATGACTTGTGTTTAATCTAAATATAAAAGACAAAGGGATGTACTACATAATAATGTTGTCACAACAAACCATGTTGAACCACGACTTCATTCGACTTGAATAGCAATGATGCATTGCTAAATATCACTCACTTTTTATAACATTAGAATTCTTTTAATGTTATTGTCAACGTTAAAGGATCCTATAAGGTCACACTAATATGATTAAATAAGGTAGATAAAAGACGATAAAGGAAGGGAGGAAAAGACAACGAAAGGAAAAGACAAAATGTTTCATATTTCCTTAATTAAGCATTTCAACACCTATTTATAATGCTAATAGCAAATCTTTATAATCCCATAATTCTCTCAATTACTCTATACTCCGTCCTTACTATGTTTTAATGGCAACAGAACAAGGCAATAACATGTTTTAACTCAATTTCATACCAGGTACCATATATCAATTCAATTAATTGTTTTTTATTTTATTCAATTTAATCATCTATACTCATACAAGCATTATATACTCATCTCATTACTAAATCATGCAATTTAACATGAATATGCAAAATTAGATTGATCTTAGGTTATAGAGATGCAAACCGAAAACTCATGTCACTCGTCGTCGGCTCTCGCATTTCATTTTTCACTCGATGGTCCTGTGTCGTCTTTAGCTACGAATAATAATTCAATAATAAAACGGTATCAAATTTCATATAAAATCACATTCAAATTCAAAGTCATACATATTTTTTAATTTATTCAGTTTAGTCCCTAAACCCAAGACAAACTTAACTTTGAATCTATTGCTTAAGATTGAAATCTGATTTCATATTTACTCATTAGAGACCTCTTATTTTCTATTCCTATTGAAATTTTATAATAATTTTATATTTTATTCAATTTGGTTCATAATGTACAAAGCTATCAATCAAGCTTTACAATTTAGTCCTTTTTATAACCTAAGCTTAATTTCTAACCATTTCACACCTAAATCATTCAATTTTCAAGAATGGCAACTTACCAAAATTTTTCCAATTGATCAAATTAACACATGGACCAACTAATTAGGTTCTCATGATAAAAAATCTGTAAAAATTAAAGAAAAATGGCTTAGTTACCTTAGTCAATTTTATAATCGAATGTAAAAGATGAAAGCTTGAAATTTTCTTAGTCTTTACTTTAATGGTGGACGGCCAGAATGAAGATGATTTCTTTCCACTTTCTTAACTATTTACACTAGGATTACAAGCCTAACTATCTTAATTAACCATTCTCAAACCATTAATTAAAACATTTTTATACATTAATTTATTATTAATTAAACTTAAGTGTCATCTATCATCATTCCCCACTAACTTTAAAAGGACAATGGTTTAATAACCATTTTGGTCCTTTAGATAATTACTATCTAAGTACTTAAGTTATTTCCTAATTAAAAATCTATAGCGATCGGACTTTTAAAATTTATTCCTTAAGCCTTAATTAACTATTACTTCAATAAATTACCAGACCAAACTTTAATATAACAATATATTATACATGAAAATATTAATATTTAATATTTACAAACTTAATTTATGAAAACGAGATCTTGAAATTGTAATTTTTGACACTATTGAATTTCGGATCGTTACATCCAGTTTTTTCATCTTAGCTGAATGATAGAACCATACAATGAAACTTCATCTATCACTCACCAATTGTTGTGCTTGCATACCGAGAGAAAGCAATTATCCATAAAACCTTGGTCCCCATAATGTTATGCATCCAATATTTCCATTCACTCTTGAGGTTAATTAGCATAAAAAAATGGTAAACTACACGGCAAGTCACTTTAAAATAATGTCATTTGTATTTTGGTCACTCTAAATTTTTATTGTCAATTTAATCATTCTAATTAAGATAATTGTTCGAATTGGTCACTGCCGTTAAAAATTCTGTTAATCCACTAACAGATTGCTAACATGTTTTTTTTTTTTTTACTTTTGACTAAAGTTAGGTACTTCTCTATGATTAGTACAAAACCCTTCTTCTCCTTACTTGTTTCCTATGAAAATTAACAAAGGAAAATGAGGATAATTTTGACTGTTTTAAAACAACCCAACCCCACTATCACCCTCAACTTGACATCCTCATCACCATTTCTCGTCTTGGTTCTAGCTTTGTTGTTTGCCGTAAGGTCCTTCTTAGCCATTAGTAATCAAATTCAACTTGCGAATTCAATTTTCCAAGAAATCAAGCAAACATTAACAATTCAATAATATTTACACAATCAAATTCATATTAACAACATGTTGTACCAAAATAAACAATTTTACTATAACTTTTTTTAAAATACTAAAATTGTCAAAAAAAAAAAGTATCGATTGGTGACAGAGATAATATCATTAAAATAAGAGGTTTCGACATCTAAAACGTCGTTGCCGCCATAAAAGAAGCATTGGAACAATTGGTAAATGATAATTTCGCAAATGATCTCTAACCACATTCTCAGCTTTTTTATAATTTCAAAATTAAAAGGAAATTGACAGAGTTGAAGATAAATTGGGAGAGTTTTTCTCTTTTTTTTTTAATTGCTAAAATATTAAATAATGAAAATTTTGAAGTTTTAGTATTTTAACTTTTGTTTCCTGCGCTTATAATACTAATAGAAGACATAACGACCTCAGTTGCTAACTGTCATCTATGAGAATGGAGTTAGGTTGTTTTAAAATAGTCAAAACTATTTTCATTTTTTTTATTACTTTTCCCAATAAACAAACAAGAAGAAGAAGTAAAAAGAGAATGCCTCTAGCTTTAGTCAAAAGTAAAAAATATATATATATCATGTTAGTAATCTGTTAATGGATGAACGAAATTTTACCAACAGTGACAAATTCAAGCAATTATCTTAATTAGAATGATTAATTTAACAAAAAAATTTAGAGTAACCAAAATAGGAACAATGCTATTTTAGAGTAACCTATGGTGTAGTTTACCCAAAAAAAATCATACTTACCAA